>NC_087288.1:14856792-15156792 GCF_015220805.1 Pogoniulus pusillus
TGCTGGCTAATGCTCTCCCACATTTGCTTGGGGTTTCATTTCTTGATTTTTTTCATGATATCTGTAAAAGTTTGCTCCTAGAGGAGACTACTTAGTTTGCTCCTAGAGCAGACTACTTCAGCTAGAGAGAGGCAAGAGTAGAGTCTGTGAAACGGTGAAACAGAATCCCTTCTCTCTCCAGTTTACCAGACTTGCTACAAGACACAGCTGCTTGATAATACGTGCTAGAAGTCTGAATCATAACACAGACCCAAATATATAAAAAAGGGGAGGGGAAAAAAAAAAAAAAGTGTGGCTACATACCAAAGTGTGAAAAAGTCAGAGATGTAAAAAAAGGCTCACAGAAAGGAAAATAGACACTGTCTAAAAAAACGGGTTTACTTTCAGCTTTTTGTCTCATATCTGGGGGCCAGCAATGAGTATACCACATCAGAGACCCTTTCCACCTTGCCCAAAGTGATGAGCTCATGTTTGCAGATTGTCTAACACTTTGTTTTCAAGCCAAAAGTATCAGATTTACACTCGAGTAACAAATTGTTACAATGTGGGAAGAGGTTATGGACAAAGCACAAATCTGTGGGATGCTTTAACCATCGATGCTTGTGTCTGTTGAATCATGGAATCGAAAAGAGCTGATCCCAAGGGCCCAGGGGAAGATGCAGTGATGCAGTGACACTCATTCCCTGATACTTCAAGATATTATTAATACAGAGTGATTATCACAGTATCACAGTATCACAGTATTATTAGGATTGGAAGAAACCTCACTGATCATCAAGTCCAACCCTTTACCACAGAGCTCAAGGCTAGACCATGGCACCAAGTGCCACGTCCAATCCTGCCTTGAACAGCTCCAGGGACGGCGACTCCACCACCTCCCCGGGCAGCCCATTCCAGTGTCCAATGACTCTCTCAGGGAAGAACTTTCTCCTCACCTCCAGCCTAAATCTCCCCTGGCATAGTTTAAAATGTTTAAAAATACCTTGGGTGATCTCATATGCTTTGTGGAGTTCCTCATTTTAATCAGAATTAAGCATAGAAACAATAATTTCCATGCAAGAGTTGTTAAAGCCTGGAGTCAGATGTCCATGGAAGTGGTGGAATCCCCATGCCTGGAAGTGATCAAAACCACTGTATCATAGAATCATAGAATCAGGCAGGTTGGAAGAGACCTCCAAGCTCATCCAGTCCAACCTAGCACCCAGCCCTGTCCAATCAACTAGACCATGGCATTAAGTGACTCATCCAGGCTTTTTTTGAACACCTCCTGTAGATGCTGTGCTGAGTGACATGGTTTAGTGGAGACCTGGCAGTGTTTGGATAATGATTGGACTTAAAGATCTCTTCCAAGCTAAACATTCCAAGCTAAACAATTCCATAGTTTTGATTGTTGGGTTGTCTGTGGGGAAAAATACTCTGAGTGCCTTCTTCCAAAATGAATATTTTCCTCTTCTGCACCTTGGTTAGGTGAAGGACTGAAAACAAGCTCTGGTAGCCCATTTGCTGCCTTCTTTGTGGCTGGGAGTCTATGGATGTGGCACATGAATGTATGTGTGACTTCCCAGTTAAACCTACTCCCATCTACTTGTTTGATTCTTCAGTTCTCTGCTAAACATTGTCAGAGTTAAATCGAAGGAGCACTTGGACTTAAAGACTACTAAGTCGTTTCAGGATAGATGAGCTTTGAGTAGGTCCTCTTTGAAATTCAGCATTCACTGTATATTCAGTGAACAATATAAGAACAAGAATCACTCTTGAGTCTCCAAGGAACACTGACATTGTTAAGGATAGGTTTTGAACAATATGAGAACAAGAATCACTCTTGAGTCTCCAAGGAACACTGACATTGTTAAGGATAGGTTTTGAACAGTATGAGAACAAGAATCACTCTTGAGTCTCCAAGGAACACTGACATTGTTAAGGATATGTTTTAGGTATGAGCTGTGACATGATAAGTTCTGTCCTTGTCTTCTTCCTTGGCAAGCCTGCTAAATATTTTTTGGGAAAATGGATTAATTGACTTAGCATCTGTTTCTGCAAATACTTTTTGCTGTATGGTTGGGTGTTTTTAGGCACACTGCTTCTCTGCATGCTGAAACCCCTTCCTTCCCTTGTTTTATTTTAATTACATGCATGAAAACCAGACTCATTTTCTTAATTTTATACTTTGAACAATCCCTCTCCAATCCATGCTCAGAAACACTTAGAAGGTATTTCTTTGGGGTTTTGTGTTTAGATACTGGGGGAAAAAAGTTTCAACTAATATTCCACTCTCTGTCCCGGTTGCTTTCTCTCTAGATATCTTATTGGACAGGAAAAGGGAGGGGAAAAATGCAGTGCTTGAAGGAAAGTCTCAAAGTCACAAATCCTCTTTCCATATTCTTTCCCTGTTTCCTTTCCCCCAGGGTCCTCGAAGGCAAAGATAAAAGTATCTCAGATGGCCAATGAAGTGTCTCTGCTTGATTTTACTGCAAGGGAGAACATGAGACAAAACAGACTCCAGTGTGGCTGCCATTTAAATTAGCTATAGAAAAGCGTGCTGACAGTCCCAGCTAATTAATAAATCATTATTACAATTTCATGTATTAATATTCTGACTACAATGAAAACTCTGCATGCCTTTGGTGATACTGAACGAGCCAAATACTCCTTTGTTACAAGTCATTTAAACAGATGATTTCCTTCTGTTAACAATGTTCTTCAAAAGACAATTTAAGCCTCAGAGGAAAAATATATATATATATGATTCTATAGTCCTCCTATGAAGAAGAGAATCCAGGAACACTTCCTGAATTTAGCTTCTTTGCTGCAGGTTCAGAAGGCTCTTTTAATTTCTCAGCTGAATTCACTCAGTGCCTTTTCTGTGCAGTTTAAAAGAGCAGTGACCATTGTTAGTTATTTTTAAGGTTTAGTTCTATGTCCATAACACTTAAGGAATTAGTGTGAGAAGCATAGCACTCCTCATACTCACCTAGTGAAATACCATCATAGAATCATGGAATCAAGCAGGTTGGAAGAGACCTCCAAGATCATCCAGGCCAACCTAGCACCCAGCCCTAGCCAGTCAACCAGACCATGGCACTAAGTGCCTCAGCCAGGCTTTTCTTGAACATCTCCAGGGATGGTGACTCCACCACCTCCCTGGGCATCACTCTGCTTTTACTGACCTTCCACTTGTGAATCTCTATCCTCTACTGTCCCATGAGCTTCCTTTCAAGTTTTCCAGTAAAATCCCCCTGTACTTTTGTCTGGCTTCAAAGAGCTCCTTGATGTAAGAAAAGCTTTGGGCATCTTTGTGATAGGATTTCCTTATAACCCATGAGGCATTTTGATGATGTGTAAATCACACCAAAGATAAAAGTCAGAAAGAAAAGTGTCTTGGGAGCATTTGAAATATTTTGTGTAACATGCAAGGCAGTGTGACAATGGATTTTCAGATTCTTGAAATGCAAACAAATAAATAAATGACAAATAAACCAAACAAACACCCCCAAATGTTTCCAGAATTAAGTGTTTTGGATAATTCAAAATCTCAGTTTATTTTATTAAAACTGTTTATTAACAGGAAGGTGAATATGAAGGTGACCTCATTGCTGTCTACAACCACCTGAAGGGAGGCTGTAGCCAGGTGGGGTTGGTCTCTTCTGCCAGACAACCAGCAACAGAAGAAGGGGACACAGTCTCAAGTTGTGCTGGGGGGGGTCTAGGCTGGATGTTAGGAGGAAGTTGTTGGCAGAGAGAGTGATTGGCATTGGAATGGGCTGCCCAGGGAGGTGGTGGAGTTGCCATCCCTGGAGGTGTTGAAGCCAAGCCTGGCTGAGGCACTTAGTGCCATGGTCTGGTTGACTGGCTAGGGCTGGGTGCTAGGTTGGCCTGGATGATCTTGGAGGTCTCTTCCAAATGGTTGTAGGTGGTTGAGGCCCCATCCCTGGAGGTGTTTAAGGTCAGGCTGGATGGGGCTGTGGCCAGCCTGCTCTAGGGTAGAGTGTCCCTGCCCATGGCTTGGGAGTTAGAACTAGGTGATCCTTGTGGTCCCTTCCAACCCTGACTGATTCACTGATTCTATGATGATTTTGCATGAGTAACTTAAACTGTAGCCCCTTCTTCATCCTCAGGTGGCATGTGTGCAGGCGGTCTGTCTGCCAGTGATTTCTTTACTGAGAAGTACACTTCAGATCACCTGTCTCCCACAAAGAATACTGCAGATTGACAATATTAGGTTTCTTTAAGAGGTGAAATAAAATATGTAGGCTTGCAGCAGGATTAGAAAATTATATTCCAGATGGAAATTCTTATGGGTACAGAAAAAAAATTGTGTGAGTGAAATAGCAGTATCATAAAACAAATAACAGGAAACATGGTAATTCATGTGATAGAGAAAACTGTCACTTTCAGAACTGCCAGAGAGTCAACAGCATTTCACCCATTTGACTTCAGAAGTGAACTTGGACCTCAGAGGCTTAAAAATATATGAAGATAAGCAAAATGAAATAAGAACCCATGAATCTAGCAGAGATTTACAAAGAAGAAAGAGTTTTATAGAAGTTTGGAATGCATGGAATCAGAATTCAACTTGTTTCTCAAAAGTGATTTAGTGTATGCCAAATAAGTTAAAATCCATTCTGCAGGACAACTAATTAATGGGGCTCCTAATGCAGAAAGCATCACAGTTCAGAAATGGCCTTTAAGCCTTTTCAACCTTAAGCATATTTCAAAACTCCACTGAATTCAGATGGAGATGGGAATTAAACACAGAAAACAACAGAAGGTCTAGCATGTCTACTTGGTCTAATTTGCATCACTAATACTTTGTATTTGTGGAGTTCATTACATCCCATGGGAAAAAGGAGTGCTTCACAAATACTGATAGCTAACTGGTCCTCTGGTACTAGTTTCCATACTAGTGGTTAGAAAAGACCACTAAGATCGTTGAGTCCAACCTTGGACCTAAGACCACAATGGCCATTAAATTGTGTCCTATAGTGCCATATCCAGCACCAGAATGAGAGGACACAGCCTCAAGCTACGCCAGGGGAAATTTAGGCTTGAGGTGAGGAGAAAGTTCTTCCCTGAGAGAGTCATTGGACACTGGAATGGGCTGCCCGGGGAGGTGGTGGAGTTGCCGTCCCTGGAGCTGTTCAAGGCAGGACTGGACGTGGCACTTGGTGCCATGGTCTGGCCTTGAGCTCTGTGGTAAAGGGTTGGACTTGGTGGTCTATGAGGTCTCTTCCAACCTTGGTGATTCTGTGATTCTGTGATACTGTGATCCACGTGTTTCTTGAACGCATCTGGGGATGGTGACTTCACTACCTCCCTGGGCAACCTCTTCCAATGCCCGACCATTCTTCTAGGAAAGAAAAGTTCCCTAATATCCAACCTAAACCTCCCCTGGTAAAATTTCAGGCCATTTCTTCTCATTCTATCACTGGATACCAGGGAAAAGAGGCTGACTGTCACCTCACCACAGCCTCCTGTCATGGAATCGTAGAGAGCAATGAAGTCTCTCATTAGCCTCCTCCAGACTAAGCAATCTCTCAGCTGTTCCACATTGGGCTTCTTCTCCAGATCCTTCACCAGCTTTATTGCCCATCTCTGGACACACTCCAGCACCTCAATGTCCTTCTTGTTATGAGAGGTCCAAAACTGAATCCAGCATTCCAAGTACAGCCTCACCAGTGCTGAGTACGGGGGGGACAATCAATTCTCTGCTCTTGCTGGCCGCAGTTTTCCATCTGACAGGCAGCAGAGTTAGGAGAGGAGAAGCAAGGGTGTAAATTTCTGAGACAGCATAAACACAGCTACCTCCTCCCTGTTCCAGTGGATGTGGAACAAAAAGACCATCTCATACTGAATGACCTAGCACTGGTCAGTAATTGTTACCCACCCTTAGGCTGTAAGAATGAATCTGCTGCTGCTAATGTCTATTTTAAGTGCAGTGGAATGCTGCGGTCACACTGATACCGCTCTGCAGAGGCTGCTGGCAAGTGACAGCATAACATTTAATGGCAATTACTGCATGTATAGAAGTGATCCTTGCCACTGGGAAGCAGTTGCTGTGGAAATGTTGCCCCTGCTCTCACAGTTGCTCTAAAGCCTATTAGAAAGTACATTTCCCATTTTTACCCTGGCATTTGTGTAATTTTAGCTTCTATATCTTGGCAAATACCTCCCTGTATTTTTGGCTCACTCCTAAGTTATCTGAAGTGGAGCAACGCGATTCCAGGCAGAAGAAGGCAGAATGGTCCCTGGGGCTGTTCAAGGCAAGGTTGGATGTGACATTTGGTGCCATGGTCTAGCCTTGAGCTCTGTGGTAAAGGGTTGGACTTGATGATCTGTGAGGTCTCTTCCAACCCTGATGATACTGTGATACTGTGATAAGAAGCAGTTTGTGTTTTGTTTTGTTGTTTTTTAATGCAGTGCAAATGGTTCATACATTATTTTTGCATGAATCAGACATTTATTTTCTAAAGGACAGGGGGGTGGGGGGGAGAAGGGCAAAATCTTTCACTTAAATCCTCTCATAGTTCATTGCTGAATATCAACTTCTAGTGACAAGCCAATGTACGCTAGGCTTCTTGATTATTGTGCTTTTGGAGATTAGCTGGTTTGAGTCATGAGGGTGTGTTACCTCACCCCAATTACAGACCTCCAGTAGAAATGGTAAAAACAGGCAGCACGAAGGAAGAAAGGGAATTTTTCCAGCATTCACAAGACATTCACATGAACTGCACGGGCAGAATGAAATCATGCAGTTGCTGAGAAACAAAAGCAAGTAGTAGAAAATGAACAATTACAGAATAAAAGGAGTCCTAGGAGTGTTAGAAGATGGAGACTGACTTGCTTTTTTGTGCTGTGACCTTTCTTTATGTTGTACTTTCACCCGTAGAGCTCTACAGACAAGGTGGCACCAACTAAACCTGAAAAATTGCTCACTGCCAAGATAATTCACAGAATAATGAGGTTACAACAACTGCAAAGATGCAAAGAAAACTGATGTCAGTTATCTGTTCACAGTGCTCAGCAAGCAGGAATCAAATGCTTAGTCTCTAAAATGAATGGGTCTAAAAGCCAAGATCACAGCTCTGCTTATCAGGACATGGTGATGTACTGGATTATTTAGAAGTCACATGGATGAGCCTTTGCTTATCCTTAATTTGGGAAAACCAGTTCTTTCACATGGATGAGCCTTTGCTTATCCTTAATTTAGGAAAGCCAGTTCTTTTGCTCTGCAGCACATTACATCCCTTTTATACTGAGGAGAGAAGATGTCGTTTGCAGAGAGCTATTTGAAATGAACTTTTAAAGTAAAAGGAGTACCAGTAATAAATTCAGCTTGCTAACAAGACAGCTCTTGGGGCTTGGTTGTGACTTGGACTGAGAGGTAACAGGAGTAAGAAAAATGAGGAAATCTCCACATCACACTTTGTGTGTTAAACAGGCCTTGGGCTCTCATTTCTGGAGCAGGCTTCTCACAGCAGATGCACAAGGTCAGGGAATGGGTGTAGGCTTGGCTCCCTCACAAGCTCTGTCCGTCATGTCCAATCCTGGAAAGGTCAAGAACTACCTCTATATGCTGACTTTAAAGGCCTGTCCTTACAGAGCAGGAAAAGGAATGTACATGCCAGTGACAGCTCAGAAAAATATTCTCTTTGCATACATCCCTAGGGACTGAAGTTCAAATATGCTGTTGGGGGAGTCCTGGCTGGCAAGTGTAGTCCTAACGAATTTGCTCTGTCCCTGGCTCAGTATTGATGAAGGTCATTCCCCACCTGCATGGCTTTGTTTCCTACTCTGAGTAGTTTTATCTGGAGCCTCACAATACTCAGCCTTTTTCTGGGTGTTGGAATTACAGTGTTGCATGAAAGCCTTTGCTTTCATTTCAAGGGCAGTACTAGATTAATATTCTTTTGCATAGCTGACAGGCTATAGCTGTTCTGTTGAATAAGGGTGTGGATCATGAGCAGGAATTGTCTTAAAGGGAGACTGTCAGAACCACCTTCTGCAATACAAACACTTCTGGAATAAGCCTCAGTTTCTTCCATCTTCTTTGGGACCTCTTCTACACACACAACCAGCAGCTGAAGCAGACAGGAATCTGTCTTCTCATCCATGCTTTGAAAGCCCATAGCCCAGCACCTTGGCAAACTCAGTGCCTGTCAGAGAGAAGGTACTGAGCATGGAAAGTACAGAGCATGGAAGAGGTGTCTGCTCTCCAGCAGTACCACTACAGGAACTGTGAGTGGAAAGCAGAGGCTGCTGTGATGAGCTGCATGCCTGAGCACTCTGCATAGGTGAAACTCCTGCGACAACAGCTTCTGTCTCTTACCAACCTGATTGTTGTCTTGAGCTCTGCTTCACCCATATTTGATTATACACATAAAAAAAAAAAGAGTTGAACTTTGTTTTTTTTGGAGACATGAGGAAACAAGATGCTCAAAAAGGTGATTTTCAAATCTCAAAACCAAGACATAAACTGCAACCAACCCAAACACATTATTAACATACAGACAAAAGCCCATGTAATTTCCACACTGATCTCATGACTTTTTGGGCTCAACTCATAATTTTCAGGGTTTTTTAAAATCAGCATTGTATTCTTTTACTATGTACCTACATATTTTCTCCCTTGCATTATTTCCCTGAATGCTTGTATAAGAGCAAGTCCAATATACTGACTACAGCATCAAGCTTTCAAATATGGAGCAGAAAAGAAGAATCACAAAGAGGAGACAGAGTAGGAATTCCTTCATAACCAGTTTGATGAACACTCTTCACAGCCCTTACATCTAAGCAGCTCTTTGGAGTTATGATTGGATCATTACAGGCTAGGGTCGGAGTGGCTGGAGAGCAGCCAAACAGAGAGGGATCTGGGGGTGCTGATTGATACCCACCTGAACATGAGCCAGCAGTGTGCCCAGGTGGCCAAGAGAGCCAGTGGCATCCTGGCCTGCATCAGGAATGGTGTGGCCAGCAGGAGCAGGGAGGGCATTCTGCCCCTGTACTCTGCACTGGTTAGACCACACCTTGAGTACTGTGTTCAGTTCTGGGCCCCCCAGTTTAGGAGGGACATTGAGATGCTTGAGCATGTCCAGAGAAGGGCGACGAGGCTGGGGAGAGGCCTTGAGCACAGCCCTACGAGGAGAGGCTGAGGGAGCTGGGATTGGTTAGCCTGGAGAAGAGGAGGCTCAGGGGTGACCTTATTGCTGTCTACAAGTACCTGAGGGGAGGTTGTGGCCAGGAGGAGGTTGCTCTCTTCTCTCAGGTGGCCAGCGCCAGAACGAGAGGACACAGCCTCAGGCTGCACCAGGGGAGATTTAGGCTGGAGGTGAGGAGAAAGTTCTTCCCTGAGAGAGTCATTGGACACTGGAATGGGCTGCCCGGGGAGGTGGTGGAGTTGCCGTCCCTGGAGCTGTTCAAGGCAGGATTGGATGTGGCACTTGGTGCCATGGTCTGGCCTTGAGCTCTGTGGTAAAGGGTTGGACTTGATGATCTGTGAGGTCTCTTCCAACCTTGGTGATACTGTGATACTGTGATGAGTGGAAAACTAGTCCACCAAGCAAGTCCCAGACATATAAAGAGTGTTAGAGTAATACTACCTTGATTCCTAGACGATGATTAGAAGAGGCAATAGCAGAAACAACAACAACAACAACAAATTAAACTGATGTATTGGCAATTTATGAAGATCACACTTGCCCTTTTCACGACTTATTTTATTATAGCTTCATCCCTGTGTCTTGTTATGTCCAACATCCTAAGAAAAAAAAAAAGAATAAAATAAAAATCACACAGAATAATACTATTTAACCAGACACATCTTGTACCACTCCAACCTAGCACCCAGCCCTAGACAATCAACTAGACCATGGCACTAAGTCCTTCATCCAGACTTTTCTTGAACACCTTCAAGGATGGCGACTCCACCACTTCCCTGGGCAGCCCATTCCAATGCCAATCACTCTCTCTGACAACAACTTCCTCCTAACATCCAGCCTAGACTTCTCCTGATTGCACAACTTGAGGCTGTGTCCCCTTGTTCTGTTGCTGGTTGCCTGGCAGAAGAGACCAACCCCCACCTGGCTACAGTCTCCCTTCAGGTAGTTGTAGACAGCAATGAGGTCTGCCCTGAGCCTCCTCTTCTCCAGGCTAAACACTCCCAGCTCCCTCAGCCTCTCCTCATAGGGTTTGCATATATATACACATTAAATATGCAGAGATTCCCTATTGCCATCCCATGTCATGTGGTTTATCCCAGTCTACAACTGACAGACAGTAGTATGCACCTTCATACTGCATTCCACTTCCTGGGCGCCAGTGAACTGGATGCTGTTGTGTCTGTGTCTGCTGTGGCTTTAGCTCTCACAGATAAAAGTAAACAATACTCAAGGCAAACTCCTGTAGAGCCTGAGCTTCTATCCAATCTCCTTTAATCTTCAGCCAGTTCAGAGTACTTCAAGAATCCATACTGTATGTGAAGGGGAATTCCATTCTTTCATATGTCCTTTTATTTCAATCCCCCCCCCCCCACCCCCCCAGTCATCACAATGTAGGTCTTTGGGACATCCTCTGCCTTTGTTTTATGTATTTGTGTGTCTTTAGGTTTCATCAGTCATTGGCACTTATATCCTCTCTTTCCACACTGGAGGAATGTATGGTGAGAATTTGATGTGAATAACACATCAGATAAAATTTTGGGCCCCTCTGATTATTTCAGGACTGCATAGCAAGTTGCCATCCCATCTTGATTTCCACCTCGGTTGCATCCCAGTGATGGGCAGCACAATCTGTGCATACACACAAAGCTTGCCAGAGGCTAAATGTCTGCCAGCACAGGGACTCTTTTGTCCTGTAGGTTCAATGTCTTCTAATGCTCTGTCTCTGAATAACAGCAAAATTCAGCATTAATATTCATTGCAGTCAAGATGTTTTAGCTGTTTCATTAAGGTTTAATGAAAAAGATAATTATCATTTAACTGACATTAGATCTCTACAAACATGGATTGCATACAGGAGGAGATTGGCTTCCCAGTCCATAGCACAACCTCTTATTTAGGCTTGTAAATCCGTGAGAGTGTAATCTTTGATCTGTGGGTGGCATTCTGTATCCAAACATGCCATACAAATATCACTTATCCTTTCAGTCAAATCATTTGTGACTATCTGACTTTAAAGAAAAGCCAACAAGATTCCAGTTTAAAAGCATAACAGTCATAACTTTATCCCCCCACCCCCCCACCCCAAATCACATTGCACATTGCCAGCCTCTCTTTCAAATAGATTGTTTTGCAAATTCTAAGCACCTAACAGCTAATTTGTAATCTGCTCAGAGTACAAAACAATATACACAAGGAATTCTCTCTGGTGTCTGCCAGGCAACTGAAGAATTGGAATTTTTGTTAAAGCTGCAGAGAAAAATGTTGCAAATAACATTTAATAAATTATTGGCTCATTCTCTTTAACTCTTTCTCTGTTGGTTGTTTAAATTAGGTAAGCTAAAGGTTCATATAGTTTTCTCTAAATGGCAATGGAAGTTTTTTTACTGGGGGTTGGTCTCTTTTGCCAGGCAAACAGCAACAGAGCAAGGGGACAGAGTCTCAAGTTGTGCTGAGGGATATCTAGGCTGGATGTTAAGGGGAAGTTCTTCCTAGAGATAGTGATTGGCATTGGAATGGGCTGCCCAGGGAGGTGGTGGAGTCACTGTCCCTGGAGGTGTTCAAGCAAAGCCTGGCTGAGGCACTTAGTGCTGTGGTCTGGTTGACTGGCTAGGGCTGGGTGCTAGGTTGGCCTGGATGATCTTGGAGGTCTCTTCCAACCTGGTTGATTCTATGATTTTATTTTTTGGTTGTTGTTATAAAGATTGGTGTCCTGCAATTATTCTCCACATTATCAGACTACTTTAGGCATCAAAGAGGCTATTTAAAGCCATGAAGTGACTGACAGCTGTCTACCTCCCATAATACAGAACTGCATTTTGCAGGGCAGGGGTTGGCTGGCAGCCAGAGCAGTTGGTGAGGCAGGGCAGAGCAGCTGGGCCTGGGCTTGGCTGGGAGACTGCAAGAAAGGTGCTGCAGGAAGCCCTGTTTGTCAGTGATTCATGAAGCAGGATTCACTTCCCCCAGACGCTGCTGAATGAGTGCCAGAGTGGTATTAGCATACAGTGCAGGGCTAGGGACGTTATGCTCACGACACAGATATGCACCCTTTTGCCCTTCTCAGGAGAATAAGGTCAGTAGTGCTTGTGTCCTGGCTCTGCTACATTCCATGGGTTTGCATCTGTCTAAAATTAGCCTGCAGCATAGTATTTCCCCCTGCCCAAATCTGCTGAGTCTGTTGCTTTGAGCTGTCAAGCAGCATTGATGGGTCAGGGTTGCAGGTGTCTAAGTAGTCAGTGAAATCATACATATATTCTCACTTGACCTCTTTGTCTAGACCTTTCCAAAGACCTAATGAGCCTGAGCTCAGCACAGAGCCACGCTTGCTTTTGCAAACCATGTAGTGGAGATGTACTCATATATCTGCACTGTTGAGGCTTACATTTGGAATACTGAATCTGGTTCTGGGCTTCTCAGATCAAGAGAGACAGAGAACTACCAGAGAAAGTCCTAAAGAGAGCCAGGAAGTTGATATGGAAACTGAAGCAATCTCTCTTGTGAGAGATCTCAGCAAGAGAGGTGTTGAGGTGCTGGAACATGTCCAAAGAAGGGCAACAAAGCTAGTGAGGGGCCTGGAACACAAACCCTATGAGGAGAGGCTGAGGGAGCTGGGGTTGTTTAACCTGGAGAAGAGGAGGCTCAGGAGGGACCTCATTGCTGTCTACAACTACCCGAAGGGAGGTTGTAGCCAGATGGGGTTGGTCTCTTCTCCCAGGCAATCAGCAATAGAACAAGGGGACACAGTCTCAAGTTGCACTGAGGGAGGTATAGGCTGGATGTTAGGAGGAAGTTCTTGGCAGAGAGAGTGATTGGCATTGGAACGGGCTGCCCAGGGAGGTGGTGGAGTCACCATCCCTGGAGGTGTTCAAGAAAAGTCTGGATGAGGCACTTAGTGCCATGGTCTAGTTGATTGGCTAGGGCTGGGTGCTAGGTTGGACTGACTGATCTTGGAGGTCTCTTCCAACCTGGTTGTTTCTATGATTCTCTGACAGGCGGAGCGACCTGTGGCTGTTCAGCTTGGAAAAGAGAAGATTAAGAGGGGATCTTGTTGATGCCTATGAATATCTAAAGGGTGGAGGTCAAGAGAAAGGGACAGGGATATATATATATATATATATATATATGTAGGTATCTGCCCTGATATTCTAGCATGGCCTGAATTCAGAGCTGGATTATCAGGGTCATTACCCCTGGCTCTATAGCAGTTACATATGTATAGGTGTCTGCCTACACAGATGAAGCTGTAGAGGTGTCTGCCCTGATATTCTAGCATGGCCTGAATTCAGAGCTGGATTATCAGGGTCATTACCCCTGGCTCTATAGCAGTTACATATGTATAGGTGTCTGCCTATACAGATGAAGCTGTATAGGTGTCTGCCCTGATAGTCTAGCATGGCTTGAATTCAGAGCTGGATTATCAGGGTCATTACCCCTGGCTCTGTAGCAGTTACATTGACATGCCTCATGTCTGTTGAATACTGAAGCTTTTACAGCAAGGAAAATCAGACCTTAAGCTTTATTAAAACCATTTACAAAACTCCACAAAAGAAATACAATCTGCAGCCAATTAATAGAGCTGTGTCTCTGTAGGAATTATGATCCATTTCACAGTACTATTTGCAAAAGAATTTGAATTCTTCTGCTCCAAAAGTGAAGAGCCTTGACTAACTGGGAACCTTCATGAACTGCTGACAACAGGCTGTGGAGTTTTCTTGGCTGGGTCCCACGGAGTGGAGTCGATGCACAAATATGCCCCATTCCCCAATGCCGTATTTCATTCTATGAAACTTTGAATTTATGGAGTTTAGAAAGCTCCCAAATTCAAATTTCATTTGATTCAAACACAAATTTCTGGACATAAACACGTCAGGTACATTTCTTCATTAAGGGATTCTTAAAGAGTTGCCTTAATGTGGTCTTTGTTTGGTAGAATCAGACTTTGGCTCAGCATCAGTTGCCTCCGGGGGAATTCATGCTCCTCAGTGCAGAAGGATCTTCAGTGGGAATGGGTATACTTTGGAGAGTTTTCCAAATGATGATTTTCCAGCAATCCACAGACTTCTGGTAATTTATCATGGATTTATTGATATTTTTAAGCAAAAGGCTCTGAAGAGAGATGAAAACATTCTTGGTACAACACACAGGGCAAATCCTGTAGCCTGTGGTGCACAAATTTATGTGTTCATCTCCTCAGACAGCAGTCAGTGAACCTCAGACAGCAAATAAATTCTGGATAAGAAATACCTCTTTATGTCTATAAATATAATTTAACACTCTATCTTAAAAGTGAAGCTGGCTAGTTGATGCCAAATACATTTGTAATGGGTATCTAATTTTACCTGATTTGCCTGTGTATGATTTACTGCTTAACACAATTGGGTTTTGCTACCTAAGGCATCCTGGTTTATCTGATTATCTGGCTGCAGTAATCTTCTGTCTCCTGAGGTATTGGAACAGGACACAGGCTGCTCTTACGTTGCATCGATGTGTAAAATACACTCATGTACCAATCAATCTGA
Source organism: Pogoniulus pusillus (assembly GCF_015220805.1). Classification (NCBI taxonomy): domain Eukaryota; kingdom Metazoa; phylum Chordata; class Aves; order Piciformes; family Lybiidae; genus Pogoniulus; species Pogoniulus pusillus. The sequence continues at coordinate 14,871,464 of NC_087288.1, forward strand.
CCTTGCAAGTGCACTTAAGAGGGGTGAGGTAGAGCCCCTGAGAGGGACTCATCACACACAAGTGTTTTCCCCATGCCACATGGACTGTTGTGGCAATCAGGGTCCACTTCAAGAGGGTTTTTTCCTTTCTACAAAGTTCTCTGGGGACTAAATCTCTGTTGTCTCTGGATTCTCAGTGAGTAATTCCTACCTACCTCTGCTAAACTTGTCAAGGACTCTAGCTGATGGCCTCAAGTCATCACTAGTGCCAGGGAGGGACCACATCTACTTGCTGTGTAGGTATTGTATTCAGTCTGGACAATGCCTGCTTTTTGCCAGTGTTATTCCAGTCTGAACCAAGATGACTGTGCTTAGCGTGCAGTCCCTGACTCAGAAGCACTGCAGTCTGAGTAGACTTGGCAGGTGAAAAATAAGACAGGAAACAGAAAACCAAAGGGACTTGCCCAGTAGACAAGCCACAGCTCATGTTCAGACTCCCTGACAGGTACAGAGACCTGATCTTTGTTTTGCTGCTCTTCTGCTACAGGGTGGGGCCATAGTCCCCAGAGGCTTCCAGACAGCAATAAATCTCACTTAGCAATGTTGTACACCACTGAAGGAGGGACTCTTACCAAGAAGACAGGATTACATTGAATGATCATGTCTCTGTGTTTCTCATGAACTCTGCTGCTTCTGCAGATGAAGAGGGACAGAAACAGGGATGGGGGAGAGCAGGGCTGCTTCAAGAGGACAGGACAAGTGGTTTTCTACCTACAGAATCACAGAATGTCAGGGGCTGGAAGGGACTTTGAAAGCTTATCCAGTCCAGCCTCCCTGCCAGTGCAGGATCACCTATAGCAGATCACACAGGAATGTGTCCAGGTGGGTTTTGAATATCTCTGGAGAGGCAGACCCCACAACTCACCTGGGCAGCCTGTTCCAGTGCTATGTCACCCTCACAAGGAAAAAAAGTCCTCCTTGTGTTTAAATGAAACTTCCTATGCCTCAGCTTCCACCCATTGTCCCTTGTCCTGTCATTGGGCATCACTGAGCAGAGCCTGGCTCCATCTTGGCACTCACCCTTCACATATCTATAAACACTGATGAGGTCACCTCTCAGTCTCCTCTTCTCCAAGCTAAGGAGCCCCAACTCCCTAAGTCTCTCCTCATAAGAGAGATGTTCCATTCCCTCAATCATCTGTGTGACTCACAGGGGACAAAATCACATGGGACTGCTGCCTCCTTTTCCTCATCTTTTTCTCTGCATGGCAAAGATGGCAGTAGGCCATGAGATAGGGAAGAGGCCACGTACAAAAAGAAACTGAAACTGAAGAGCCTGTCCTGCAGATTCAAGGAGAAGAAGAAATCCAAGAAAGAGACCTCTCCCACAACCTACATCCCCACATGCCTCTCTTGGCCACTGCTGTTTCCTCAGCATCCTCACTCCCATCCTTCTCCCTGTCCCACTAAGAGAAGCCTGAGTGCTTTCATGCAACTGACAAACCTCACTGATTCCAAGATTTGCATTTGCTAGGCATATGTAAACAAAAATTATCATGAGTAGGACTTCATAATTTCCAAGCTGATCCTTCAATTCAAAGCTACTTTTATTTGCTATGACATTCAGCCATGAGGTTTATATTTTCCCCATAGTCACTTACCCCCAGAAGTCTTGTACTAGCTGTTAGCATATAGGAACTGAATATTATCTTTCAAATGGTTTGTAAGTCCTTTAGTTATACTTGGCCCTGTCTATAATGAAGAAATTTCTAGAACACTTCCATGGAACCAGTTCAGTGAAGTATTGCCCTGTTGCCCCCACTAAGGCTGGAGCTGTTCAATCTTTTCATTGTGTAAGGAGTAAGTAACACAATACATTGACAGGAATTACCACTGCTGCCTTCCCATGCTCATTAAAAACACAGACTTGCAAAGACTGTTGGTTTTGGTGTCATTTCAGACAACCCACTGCAGTTCTGTGTGTGACAGCTCTGAAGCAAATGCAACCTTAGATTTCTGCACCCAGAACCACTGAGAAATGCAATCTTCTGTTGCACCTGGAAGTGATCTCTCTGGTCCAACATTTGTCGTGTGTCCAGCTAAGCTGGTACTGATGACTGTTAGTGTTGTCACGCTCTCTTAAGATCTTATTTTAACAGAAGGCAATCACAAAGCAATATTAAACGTGCCACTGTCAATTATGCTTACTCTTTAGCCAATTGTGCTGTCACTGAACTGATGTGTTAGAAAAAAATTGAGGACCTCTGACATGCACAGAGTGTCATGTACTCAGACATATGTGGGCACTCAGCACTGAAAAATAAGGCCAGATGTATGTTTGCACAACAGCATGATTCATGATTACTCAAATCTGTGTGATGGAAAAAAAAAGTAGTGCTTTTCAAGCCATTTTGGTAATATATTCCATAGTCACACTGGCCTTCTTTCATGGGCTTGTCAGAGAGGACCTTCCTGTTTCCTCTTTCTTAGCTCTTTTCCTTCAGACAGACAGCATCACGCCGTGGATGCCATCACTCCATCTGGAAGATATTCTTCAGACATAGTGGGATTCCTGCAGATGTCATCTGCCAGCCTGTACGCTTCAAAAGTCAACAATTTCATTGGCTTTAGTCAATAAATGTATTTAGTCAGCTCACATTCTTACAGTCAAATGTCACAAGCTATTCACTCGCATGACCGGGGACCTGTACTTTGTGTGCCCTCACACAGACTCTCCTCTCAGATGCAGCACTTCCCTAAGGTTGTTTGTAACATTATACTGTGCTTTCTGCAGAAAATCATGAACTTTTATGTTTTCTATTAAAATAAAATACAAGAAGACTTTCTTTTATCCCCCCCCCCACTATGAACATACCCTTCACAGGGAATTAGTTGGAGGAGAGTTTTACATTCAGAGTTAATAAACCCCAACCAAACACTCAAATACAGGATTACTACACTTTGAAGAAATTGTTGAGGGTACAGTAGGAGATTTCTGTGACTGCTGCTTTTAAAGAGCATTGCATAGATGCACATTTCCAGAGCTAGGCTCCTAGGCTGCCAAAGCCTCATGCAGGGAACGATGGATAATGTCATGGCCCTGTGGCACTGCGTAGGTCCTGTGCACTTTGTCAAGACCACCCTACTTTCTGCAGAGCTGTAGTCTTTTCCTCTGCCTGTGCCCACTCTCTCTGTTAGGGTAAGTGAAAGGGAATGTCTTCTGTGAGAGGACAGGCACCTGTGCAAGCTCTCTTAGAATCATAGAATCAACCAGGCTGGAAGAGACTTCCAAGATCATCCAGGCCAACTTAGCACCCAGCCCTAGCCAGTCAACCAGACCATGGCACTAAGTGCCTCAGCCAGGCTTGGCTTCAACGCTTCCAGGGACAGTGACTCCACCACCTCCCTGGGCAGCCCATTCCAATGGGAAATCACTCTCTCTGTGAAGAACTTCTTCCTAACATCCAGCCTAGACATCCCCCAGCACAACTTGAGGCTGTATCCCCTTGTTCTATTGGTGGTTGCCTGGGAGAAGAGGCCAGCCTCCACCTGGCTACAACCTCCCTTCAAGACGTCACACATATGAGAACAACTGATGACCACGTTTCTTCTTTCACCATGATCTTAGGTACTTCCAGATAGTGCATCAGGGAGCTTACATCCAAATGGCATACCTCATTCCTTGAGGATCTCAAGAGCACCTAAGAAATGAAGGCCATTTCTCTGTTAGATCTTCAGTACAGTAATATATGCAGTTCTCAGGCATTTGCTTTCCTTTGTTCTTAAAGATGGCAACAGAATACCTATTTTTGTCTGCTTACAGCTGTTGTCCTTCTTTTGTTAGTTTGCCATACTTCCTGCCAGGTGCCTTGCTTTCCACGGGTTTAGACTTGTTTTGTTTCATGGCTAAGCCTATTTAAATTAGTAGCTCCATTGAGATATTAAAAATCTGAATGGACACACACCTGGGGCACCTGCTCCAAATGATCCTGTTGGAGCTGGGAATAGGTTAGATGATCTAGGAGGTTCCTTCTAGCCACAGTGATTCTGTAGCTCTGTGAAACAGAAGCCAACACAAATTTTCTTGCCTTATGTAAATAGGATCTGTATTTCCCACATATATAAGAATGTGTTATAAGAGAATTCTTATAACTGACTTAGAGGAAAGCAGAAAACAGCATTGAGCACTTGCCTGAAGATTTGCAACCCCACACGAGTGCTTAGTGACACAGATGGTCACGATACACTTCAGATCACATACATTTGAAGAGTGTTTGAGAGGCTTTTTTTGCACAGAATTCTGTTCCTTCGTTTTCATTCTCATTTCAAGAGAGATGTTGAGGTGCTGGAACATGTCCAAAGAAGGGCAACAAAGCTGGTGAAAGGCCTAGAGCACAAACCCTATGAGGAGAGGCTGAGGGAGCTGGGGGTGTGCAGCATGCAGAAGAGGAGGCTCAGGGGTGACCTCATTGCTGTCTACAACTACCTGAAGGGAGGCTGTAGCCAGGTGGGGGGTAGCCTCTTCTCTCAGGCAACCAGCAACAGAACAAGGGGACACAGTCTCAAGTTGTGCGAGGGGGAGGTATAGGCTGGATGTTAGGAGGAAGTTCCTGGCAGAGAGAGTGATTGGCATTGGAATGGGCTGCCCAGGGAGGTGGTGGAGTCACTGTCCCTGGAGGTGTTGAATCCAAGCCTGGTTGAGGCACTTAGTGCCATGGTCTGGTTGATTGGCTAGGGCTGGGTGCTAGGTTGGCCTGGATGATCTTGGAGGTCTCTTCCAACCTGGTTGATTCTATGATTCTATTCTATGATTCTATGATTCTATGAACCAGAACCTTCTAACAATGTGCTTAACACCACAGAACAGTGTAAGCAACATTTCTCATAGCTGTTAGACATAATCTCCATCTTTTCAGCTTGTCATAAAAATAAGCAACCTGATTCAGAATCAGCACAGTTCTTAGATAAACCAACCATCTCTGAGACAAGGAGACCCAATACCTGCTAAATATCAACTCTGAAAGGCCAGCCTCACTATGTTATGAAGGAGCAAGGTACCTATGAATGAGATTTAGTGCACACACCTACTGAAACAGGCATTATGCAGCCCAGGCTTTGTCTGCTTTGGTGCTGAGGTGGATTTTCACACTTGCCCATTGCACAGGCAGGTCTTCATTAAGAGTGCTTGCAGACAGTTTCAAAAAGATAAACAATAGATTGCAGCCACTTGAATGCTGCTCAAACTCTCCTGTCCAAAGCTACCAGCAGAACAGAGAGAAAATCTAAATATTCTGCATGAGCCACTGCAGAAAAAAACAACCTGGCTCAGAAGATTTTTAGCACAGTTACTCTTTTCCTAGGGGGCATCTCAGAGTGAGTTTTATTGTGCTAAGTAGCCTACCCAGTCACTTGCTGTTTCTCAGCTCTGCACTGTTGGCATGAACACCTGAGTATTAATCCTTGGTTCAGCTTCCAGAACAGGGGAGCCTGGGGTTGAGTGTCTTTCTGCCTGGCATTCAAATGATATGTAATGCATCCTTTGGAATGTTTTGCTTAAATGCATGCAAGAATCTGGAGACTTGAAGCCTAAGACCCTATTGTCCAAACATATGTTGTGTGAAGTTAAATACTTCTTTGTTTAGCTATTAGTTTCTTCCCAGCTGCTGCAAGAACATCTGTTACAGGCTGCAAACCACTCCGACACACAGAAATCGACCTCCACCTCCCTGCCTTCCCAATGCTCTTCTTTTTACTTACTAAGGAGTATTAATTCTTTACATTACAGGAGTGAAAAAAAAAATGATATAGGTATTTTCAAACCACAGTCAAAAGACAGTGCTACAGAAAATACATTCCCCAAGAAATAAACTGAACTCTGAGAGGAAAGGGTGTAACATGGAAACAAAGCAATAAAAGTGAGCACACGTTTTGATAGCCAGAATATTGTTTGCACACGTTTTGATAGCCAGAACATTGTTTGCTGTTTGAGATGTCACTAAACTCCTTGCCTGTTATGGAACAAGCTTTAAACTTCTGTTGGTTGCATGGGGAAGAAACTGGAAGGTGGTTGTGCAAAAGTTTACAGAGTACCACTGTCCCCAAAAGAACAGAAGTCAGAAAAAGAAAGCAGAAAGCCAAACAAAGGAGCTTGGCAATCTCATAGAACCATAGAATGGTTTAGGTTGGAAGGGACCTCAAGGATCATCCAGTTCCAACCCCCCACCATAGGCCTAACCTTCTGTCTATGTGACTAAACCCATCTGTTTCCTAACCCCCCTGGTCAACTTTCCAAACTTACCTTGAACATAAGGCAAGATCTAGAGTAAGGTAGAGGGGTGGGAGGAAGGTGGAAGGGTGGTTGAGAGCTCCTGGGGATTCAGGTTTCTGGGAGGGCTGTTGTGTTTCTGTATTACCTTTTACCTTGTCTATTTCTGTCTATAACTGTATATACTGTAACTATCTGCTTGTACATTGTGCTAAGCTGTAAATCATAGAATCATAGAATCATAGAATCAACCAGGTTGGAAGAGACTTCCAAGATCACAGTATCACAGTATCATCAGGGTTGGAAGAGACCTCACAGATCATCAAGTCCAACCCTTTACCACAGAGCTCAAGGCTAGACCATGGCACCAAGTGATCATCCAGTCCAACCTAGCACTCAGCCCTATCCAGTCAACTAGACCATGGCACTAAGTGCCTCAGCCAGGCTTTTCTTCAACACCTCCAGGGACGGTGCCTCCACCACCTCCCTGGGCAGCCCATTCCAATGCCAATCACTCTCTCTGCCAACAACTTCCCCCAGCACAACTTGAGACTGTGTCCCCTTAAAGCTCCATTCAACTCCCAGCGCCACTGAGTCTAGTCTGGGTGATTTACAAAGTGTGTGTGGGGCAGGTAACACCCAAACCATCACAGATGCTATCTAATGTGTCCTTGGTTTTGGACATATTCAAATCTAGGTTTCAAAGGAAGCTTAACATTCATACCTATCTACAAATATTCTCTGCAACCACACATGATGCCTTCCATAAACTTCACTTCAGAGTAAGATGTGCTTTGGGTATAAGTGCTTTCTCCCTTCTGTTTTTTTCATTAGTCAACACAAAATTCCCCAGAAATGAGGTGTTATCTGTGGGATCGGCGTCAGGCTTTTATCGTGCCAGTATTTACTCCCGTCGACTTGAAGAGTTAATGCAAGCTCTTGAAAATCATTTAAGGGAAATGTGATAAAACATGGGAATGCCTGACAGCAGAAACGTGAGATTTGCTCACACACAAATGAAAATGTATCAGAAAACAGCCACTGAAACATTTTTCCAATTGTCTGTAAAAAAAAAAAAAAAGAGAACTCTGAAGACCTACAGCAGGAGTAGAGATGCAGGCTCTGGGGACGTTTCTGGCTTTCAGAGTCTCGCATTTCTGCTGCCAAAGACCAAAGCCAAACATATTGCTAAGGCTTTAAGACACATTTTCATCAGTAAAATATCTTATAAAATAGATCCCCAAAACATTGAATGGCTGCCAGGACCTCAATTTATTTTCTTTATGTCCTCATTGAACAATAAAATATTTATGTTAATATAGGCTTGCTATCATAAATTAGTATTATGGAAACCACCATTCAAGGGTTTTAATTAGCAGTAAGCAATGCAATTAGAAGTAAGACTCTGTGCTTTTCCTTCTTTTAGTCAGATAGCAACACTCAGCACAACAGAAGTGTTGCAGAGATCATAGAATCATAGAATCAGCCAGGTTGGAAGAGACCTCCAAGATCAGCCAGTACAGCCTAGCACCCAGCCCTAGCCAGTCAAGCAGACCATGGCACTAAGTGCCTCAGCCAGGCTTTTCTTGAACACCTTCAGGGACGGCAACTCCACCACCTCCCTGGGCAGCCCATTCCAATGCAAATCACTCTCTCTGCCAACAGCTTCCTCCTAACATCCAGCCTAGACCTCCCCTGGCACAACCTGAGACTGTGTGCCCTTGTTCTGTTGCTGGTTGCCTGAGAGAAGAGACCACCCCCCACCTGGCTACAGCCTCCCTTCAGGTAGTTGTAGAGAGCAATGAGGTCTGCCCTGATCCTCCTCTTCTGCAGGCTGCACACCCCCAGCCTCTCCTCATAGAGTTTGTGTTCCAGGCCTTTCACCAGCTTTGTCACCCCTCTCTGGACACCTTCCAGCACCTCAACATCTCTCTGGAATTGAGGGGCCCAGATGCACTGCAGCAGGAATGTATGACACTCATTTTCACTTTATTGACTCCAGAGTAACTTCTGAGTTACCCTGTTGCATGATCAGAGTCCAATATGGTGCCGTGGCACTGTAATTGCAACTAATCCTGGCTCAGGAAAGATGCTGGTCCTATGCAGAATTTTCACTGTCATACTTGGAAAATCTACATTATTGAATGACCTTAAGCAGTCCTTCCACACCCAAAAGCATTGTGTCTTCATTGAAATCATAGAATCATAGAATCATAGAATCAACCAGGTTGGAAGAGACCTCCAAGATCATCCAGTCCAACCTAGCACCCAGCCCTAGCCAATCAACTAGACCATGGCACTAAGTGCCTCAACCAGGCTTGGATTCAACACCTCCAGGGACGGTGCCTCCACCACCTCCCTGGGCAGCCCATTCCAATGGGAAATAGCTCTCTCTGTGAAGAACTTCCTCCTAACATCCAGCCTATACCTACCCTGGCACAACTTGAGACTGTGTCCCCTTGTTCTATTGCTGGTTGCCTGAGAGAAGAGGCCACCCCTCACCTGGCTACAATGTCCTAAATGTCCTAAATGGTCTAAATACTAGCACTGGTTTATGTCCTTGCACACAAAACCTGCAAGTTATCACTCTAACACTAACAAGTGCTTGTTTCCAGCATCAGTAGGTTAAACAGTAAAACATTTAACACATGGAGAAGCTTTCATTCTGTAGCACAGAGACCTAAATGATATTGCATTACCACTCCTGACATGGCAATTGGAGTCGAGGCAAGACCTGGCACTGAAGCTCCCTTTGAGAACAAGCAGTCTTCCAGATTACTATTTCCTATTTTGAACTTAAATTTGATCCACTTTGCAGCTGAGGTTGAATGTGACAGGTAACATCCTGGATATCAAAACTGTATTTGATTATTTAAGGTGAGCTTTTCTAAATGGGCTCAGTGCTGGAGTAAATCCTCTCCCACTGAAGTAACTGCCAAAGCTAGAAGAGGATGGAAAAAAATACCATCCTTAGTAGCCATGGAAAGATCTCTGGAAGAAAGAGGGAGACAATTATAATGTTTCTGCTGCTATCTGGAAAACGTACTGGCTTTTACAATCTTCTTTATGAGCCTGGGCACCTCACCTGAGTCCCTGTTGAAACCAACACATAATAGCAGGTGTAAAATATGCACTTTCAACTGCAGTCTCCTGGGACAGTTGCTATTTCCCTCCTCCTCTGGACACTGGGTATCTGGAACTGTGTCACGCATCTTATAAACAAAGACAGCCCCTACTGCTGAAAAAGAAACAGAATCTGAGTTTGAAGGGATGGTGGCTGAAGAAAGAAGCAAAGAATGGAGCAAAGAGGAACATGCTGCAGTAATTTGCCTAAGCACACCTCTGAACTGATAGATGTCTTTCCACAAAGAGAAGGTTGTTTCATTTTAGCCCAGCCTTCCTTTTGTCCATTTTTCTCCCATGCAAAATCAAAATCAATACTTTTTTGGAACTCTAAATGCTGTGGTTTCAGTAAAGTTAGTCCATAAAAATGAGGGCCTCCTTGGAAGAGGACAGAGAAATGTGTGCTATAAAGCAACCAAGAATAGCCAGATGTCACTTGTTAAGCATATGGGTGGAGAAGAGTGAAATGAAGATCTGAATGCTTAGAGAAGTATCAGGATATTCACTCCTCCAGCATGACACACTCAGCCTTGTAAATAATTACTAAGTGTCCTCACAGTCACACAGCTCATGAATTCCACAAGGGTGAGAGCATAAGCCAGCCTTGCAGACACACTTTTGAGGTAACTCTGATTTGAACTAGGAATCTATCCAGTTTTGATGTCAGGAATTTTTAGTAATACCCACAGCACTGGAAAAGTGTTTTCCCATGGTGAATTGGCCTCACCAAGAAAAATAAGTGCCTTATATTGAGTCAAATAAGGCCAACACTGAACATCAGTATTACAACTTACTCTTCTTTCTTTGGCAAGCTGAAGACATTGATGCTATCAGGTCTACAGAGCACTGGACCTCTCCTCTCGCTTTCCATTAGTGAGACACAGTTGTAATCAGGATTGAGTATTGGACACTTCTCTTTAGGAACAAACATTACAGGGGTAATTTCTTACAGTAGCAGGGTACATTCAACAGCAGGATTATATGTACAAGGTGATCTGCCTCTTCCATGTCCCACTGCTCTGCAGTGGAGAGCTGTGCCACCAACACAAGCCCTGTGAGGAGAGGCTGAGGCAGCTGGGGTTTAGCTTGGAGAAGAGGAGGCTCAGAGGTGACCTCATTGCTGTCTACAACTACCTGAAAGGAGGTTGTAGACAGGTAGGAGTTGATCTCTTCTCCCAGGCAACCAGTAACAGAACAAGGGGACACTCTCAAGTCGTGCCAGGGGGAGGTATAGGCTGGATGTTAGGAGGAAGTTGTTGTCAGAGAGAGTGATTGGCATTGGAATGGGCTGCCCAGGGAGGTGGTGGAGGCACCATCCCTGGAGATGTTCATGCAAAGCCTGGATGAGGCACTTAGTGCCATGGTCTGGTTGACTGGCTAGGGCTGGGTGCTAGGTTGGACTGGCTGATCTTGGAGGTCTCTTCTAACCTGGTTGATTCTTTGATTCATATGAGCCTTACTGCAGAAGAACTCTGCTCACTGATACCAGCCCTGGCCCTGGCCCCATTCCTTCCCCTACTCTGCAGAGGGTTCAGGTAGCAGCTGTGATGCATCTGTCAGTTTTCTAGAAACACAGAGCTCTCCTGGCAGGGCAGGTGGCCTGTGAGACATTTCTGGGCAGATCACACTTGCATTTTGCTGTGTGAGTGATGCAAGTTAAGCTTAGCCAGGTAGAGAATCCATTCCAGTGCATTTTAGCAGCAGCACATCAAAACTCACATTATTACAATAAAAACCACACCAGTAAGCTGCTAAGTGGGTACAGTTGCTGTGATTTACACCAAGTTGAGAGTCAGGTTTGTTGAGTCAATACATTTAACTGGCACAGCTGTGGGAATGGCAATGTTATGCATGGACTCATACCCTATAAACTCTCCCCCACTTGCAAGATTCAGGTCTGCTTGTGAACTAAGTGCTGCTCCTTGCACTGATTATGCCTCAGATACTCAAACATGATAACGATGGGAGCAGATGTGAAAATATATGGATAGAACTGGAATGTGGTCAGAGGGCTGCTTCTCATAGTGCCATGCCAGAAAAGAGAGAAAAGAAATAACCAAAAGAAACAAAACAAAACCAAAAAGCCTTGACATTTGCAAGGAGCCACAACTTGTTCTAAATTTATTGCTAATATTTTCATTCTCTGTGCAGGCTTTAAAAGTGAACAAATGCTGTAGGAACACAAAGCTCTCACTGTCTGCTGAAATGGCAGCAGCCACTTGCAGCCAAAGTAAAATTTCAAGATTTCCACTTTGAAGTGGAACTTGAAGTTAATGGGCTGGGCATGCCTCAATACAGAATACACAGCAACATACCTTGGTTGAATCATAGAAGCTAGAGATGGAAAAGACCTATTAGGTCATCTTTTCCATCTCCCTGCCAATGTAGGATCACTCTGTGCCAATACAGGATTATTCTCGAATGTTTTCTAGTCTAGCTTTAAATGACTCAGGCTGTGGGGCTTCCACCACTTCCCCTGGGAGGCTATTCCACAGGCTAATAGACTTTTCTGCTAGGAAAATTTTCCTGATATGCAGCTTGAATTTTACTTTGTTCCACTGCATCCCCACTCTCCCTTGTCATGAGTGTATTACACTACCATAGGTAATTTGTCTTCCTGCGTGGTGTTTATGACCTTCAAATACTTTGAGATGGTTTCAAAATCCACCTTAGGATGGGTCTTAAGTAGCATTTGTACACTACTGCCATCATATATAATATATGTGTAGCATCAATTATATGATCATACTTTAAACATGTTCCTTTTCTTTTTTTTGTTCTGTTTTTTTTTTTTTGTTGTTGTTGTTTTGTTTTGTTTTGTTTTGATCTTGCTGTGAGATCTTAGAATCACAGAATCAGTCAGGGTTGGAAAGGATCACAAGGATCATCTAGTTCCAATCCCCATGCCTTGGGCAGGGACACTCTACCCTAGATCAGGCTGCCCACAGCCTCATCCAGACTGGCCTTAAACACCTCCAGCCATGGGGCCTCAACCACCTCCCTGGGCAACTCATTCCAGCCTCTCACCATTCTCATGCTGAACAACTTCCTCCTCATGTCCAGTCTGAACCTACCCATCTCCAGCTTTGCTCCATTTCCCCCAGTCCTGTCACTGCCTGATATCCTAAAAAAGTCTCTCCCCAGCTTTTTTGTAGGCGCCCTTCAGATACTGGAAAGCCACAAGAAGGTCACCTGGGAGCCTCCTCTTCTCCAGACTGAACAGCCCCATCTCTCTCAGTCTGTCCTCACAGCAGAGCTGCTCCAGCCCTCTGAGCATCCTCATGTCCCTTCTCTGGACACACTCCAGCATCTCCACATCCTTCTTGTAATGAGGGCTCCAGAACTGGATGCAGTACTCCAGGTGGGGTCTCAGCAGAGCAGAGTAGAGGGGAAGAATCACCTCCCTGGCCCTGTTGGTCACACTTCTGCTGCTGCAGCCCAGGCTCTGGTTGGCCCTCCGGGCTGCAAGTGCACACTGCACTTCTTCCAACAAGGAGCATCTATTGCATGGCTTGGTAAACCCAAACTTGCCTCCTGCTGTTTAACAGCCGTTGTTCCCTAAGTGACTGACAAGCACCTACAGCTTGAAAAGCACCTGAAGCTACTTGATCTGGCAATGCTGAGCTCCACCTGTGAGATCACAATACCTGATGGGTTAAATTAATGCAAGGACTTTCAGTATGGCCTTTCCCCTGCATTTTCCACATGAACATTTCAGAGTGAGCAGCTGGGGGTGCTCAGCTGGGATGGGAAAAGAGGAGGCAAAGGCAAATCACTCTACATGTGTGGTCTTTGAAAGAGTGCAGGCACCCTGGTTTAGGTGCATTTGGAATTAAAAAGCACTGTGTGTGATTAAACCTTTCAGGGCATATTCTGGGCCAGTGCTTCCCTAAAGCCAGGACACTGGAACTGGAGGTGCTTTCCATGTGATAGGGTCTTGCAACCAGGGTTGTCCTACCACCCGCACCAGGGAAGCAGGGAAGAGTGGGGATGGAATGGTAAGCTTTATTTCCCAGTGCCTACTGGGAAATGTGTCAATGTGATGGCTTGGGTATTACCTACCCCCTCACACACTTTGGGAAATCACTCACACTAGACTCAGCAGCTCTGGAAATTGGATGAAGCTTTATATTTACAGCTTAGCACAATATACAAGCAGAGATTTACAATCTATACAGCTATATACAGAAATAGACAAGGTAAAAAAATAATACAGAAACACAACAGCCCTCCTGGAAACCTGAGTCTCCAGGAGGGGCTCTCAACCACCCTTCCACTATTCTCCCACCCCTCTGCCTTACTCAAGACTTTGCCTTATGCTCAAAGCAGCTTGGAGGGTCAGCCAGGGAGGTTAGGAAGCAGATGGATTAGTCATACAGATGGCAGGTTAGGTTAGAGAGAGAAGTGCAGCCCACAAAGCCCAGAGAGTGACTCTTGTATCTATAATTATGTTTTTGTTCTTATACATCTCAGCAAGCCTATGAGTGAAGTAGACATCACCATTGTTTCCTTTTCACAGCCTGTAATCTAGTTCTTCTCACCAAAACATTCTAGCTAGCTTCAAACTGGCACAGTCAAGACATTGCCCTTTCATTATACAGCTGAGCATATTGTAAAGACCTCCCTGGTTGTACTGATAGCTACAGAGGAATGTGAATAACCTTCTGATCCCTAAAATTCAGTGCTCTTAGCACCTAGTGCAGTGTACTTTAGTCTTGGAGATGCTCTTAGCACTTCTCTGTTGGACTGCCAAGGGGTAGCTGTATTACCTGTAGCTGACCTCTTCCAACGTTGGTTTGTTGGTTTTGGTTTGTTTCTATTGTGATATAACTGTGAAGGGAGCTGTGAGAAAAGCTGAAGCAGATGCAGAGATTTCTTTTATCCCAAGTAAAATCTCCAAAATTGTTTTGAGAAAACCTTACATTTTAATCTTTGTTGCTACAAGGATTACCAGCATTCATAGGGCCAAAATGCTGAGACTCCAGACACTGTCCACTTGCACTTTAAGCATCCACCTATTTTACATTGCTACTTGATTCAGAGCCAGATGTTCTGAGCAGAAGAACTTTTCTTTATCCACAAATTCATGCTAACAGTTTCAAATATGTAAAAGTCAACAGAAACAAGAGACTTATTTAATGAGGAGCCTTGATGAGATTTACTGTGCTATAAAAGTCTTTCAGCTTTGCTGCACACACTCACATCGTGAGCACGAAGTGCTTTGGAAATAGAAAGCTTTCTTAACTCAAAATGTCTAACAAGAAGAAGAAGTAGAAAAGCAAGGAATAGACATCTCTTTAGATATCAAGAAGAAGGAAAAAAGAGGCAAGAAGAAAACCTCACAAAAAAAAAAAAGCAGAGAATTTGGTAAGTGTCATAGTTCAACCTACAAACATGCACGCAGGGAACATCTGCTTTTGCTGTGCGATTGCTCCTAGCTGCCCCACAGAGGTCAATAACTCACTGACACCATCTCTGTACACTTAGCAGTATATATGCTTAGGATCCATAAAACACATGTACCAACCTTTTACATGCTTCCAGCACTTTTGGACCATCTATTCCAACACCATCTGTCTTATCAAGGGCATTTGATGTACGATGTAGTCACTTTGAAAACCACGTTGCCTTTCCCACAGGTCTATATCGAAACTCATTAAGGATGAGGTGAGCAACAAAACAGTTCTCCTTAAACTCACAATGGTCTTGGGTAAAATGATAATCTGATGGGGTTTGTGTCATGGTCCAGCTGTTTCTCCCTTTGCTGCATCAAATTGAAGGACAGGTAAGGAGTGGAGCCAGATCCATTTCACACTATTACCCCTGAGCTGCAGTTGGTAGCAACTGAACGGCTGCAGTAAGCCTTGACAAGGTGGGCACCAAAGTGAAGGCATCTTCATCAGCTTCAAATGGATGAAAATCTGAAAACTTCTATGGAAAAAAAGACCCAAAATGTAATTTTCCACTTGCAAAGAAAAGTCACTGCAGTTTTTCACTCATCCCTATTTTTTGTTGAATTCTGCCTGAGCATGCACATCCGACTGGAAAATTAGCAACTGAATTATCTGGCAGATGCACTGCACAGATGTGTCAGACATGACTTGCAAGAGCACTGGTCAGCTGCTTTCTTTGTAGCCCATCTTCATTTTACTTCATAATATCTCTTGCATCCTACAATTTCTGGCCTCTTCAGGGGGCTCTAGAGCTGGCGTAATTTGTTCCTGCTATTTTTAGTGGTTACAGCAAAACATATCTAAAGCAGAGCATTTCTGGATTAAGCTCTCATACTCCTCAAGTCAATACCTGCTTGGAAGACAGCATCATTTGAATGGACAATACCTTTGGGAAACATAACCATCTTAACACTGAAGCATTGACCTAGACAGTGATTACCTGGACTTTGCAACCACTTTAAGATGTATACTTAAAAGCATATTACTAAGGAATGAATTAATTGGCTAGATACTGATGGTTCATAGGAATGCAAAAGAATCACATCTGTTTTGTGACAGCCAAATTAAGAATGAAAGGCATTCTCTTCTGGCATTCTATTTGTATATAAATTGATTTGATTTTATTCCTTAAGTCAAACAATATGTACAGCATTGCTTTGAAATACAGAATCAGGAAAGCAGCATGCATTATTTCAAGATACTATGTGTGTGTGATATGGATAACAGCTAATTTAAAGTTGTTTTGTGGATATAAGGTTAATTCTTAGCTATTCTCCCTGCTCAAAGCAGGTGAAACACGCTGGAATAATGAGGTAAGAAACTTGTGGAAGCCACGGGTTTAGATCAAGGAGATGTGAGAAGGCAACACAAGGTAGCTGGGAAGAGCCCTGGGTAAGAACCAGAGCTTGGGCTGCAGCAGGAGAAGTGTGGCCAACAGGGCGAGGGAGGTGATTCTCCCCCTCTACTCCGCTCTGCTGAGACCCCACCTGGAGTACTGCATCCAGTTCTGAAGCCTCCAGTACAAGAAGGATGTGGAGATGCTGGAGTGTGTCCAGAGAAGGGCCATGAGGATGCTCAGAGGGCTGGAGCAGCTCTGCTGTGAGGACAGACTGAGAGAGATGGGGCTGTTCAGTCTGCAGAAGAGGAGGCTCCCAGGTGACCTTCTTGTGGCCTTCAGGATCTGAAGGGCGCCTACAAAAAAGATGGGAGGGACTTTTCAGGCTCTCAGGGAGTGACAGGTCTAGTGGAAATGGGGCAAAGCTGGAGATGGGTAGGTTCAGACTGGATGTGAGGAGGAAGTTGTTGAGCATGAGAGTGATGAGAGCCTGGAATGGGTTGCCCAGGGAGGTGGTTGAGGCCCCATGGCTGGAGGTGTTTAAGGCCAGGCTGGATGAGGCTGTGGGCAGCCTGATCTAGGGTAGAGTGTCCCTGCTCAAGGCATGGGGTTTGGAACTAGATGATCCTTGTGGTTCCTTCCAACCCTGACTGATTCTATGATTCTAGTTTAATGCCACTGACCCTTGTCCAATTGCTACATGACTTTCTAAATTGTCCCTCCCCAGCTTTCTTGTAGGGCTCCTTTGGGTACTGGAAGGACCTTCCTTTCCCTATGCCATCTCCCTTCATGCTGGGGTGACACAGCTTCTGCAGAGATACATCTTCACCTCCTCCATGTGGCAGGTGGCTGAAAGGAACAGGGAAGATGTAGCAAGAAATTGCTCTGTGGCACCAGCAGTCTATTGGGGCAACCACAGGCTGACATGAGAATCAGCAGGCTTCTTTGCTAGTGCATTTGGTGGACCACAACTGCAAGAGCCACAACTGAGTGAAGCACTGTGGGTATAGAAAGAGAGCAGCACAAGTCACAGATGAGGAAGTGGTCCAAGCAGCATAGTGCCAGATACTAATACTCTTACTCATAGTCAGTAGCACTCAGCTTCATAAGTTGTCCCTTATGACACTTCTAATTTGGCTCTCAGAGGAATATTTTATTAAGTCAGAGTATCAGAGGATGATCTTAGTGTTGAAGACTTAAATTAGGCAATCACTGAATAGTCAAGACCCGTTAAGGAGGGGAAGGCCAGATCTTGTGTTTCAATGAAACGTGGCTTAAGGTCTTCAGGGACAGTTCATGCACTTTTACTGATTGGTGTGTGAAGCCAGCTGAACTGAGTCCCTTCCACCTGTGAAGGAGTGGAGCTGGAGATGTTGAAGCAGTAGAGTTGGGAAGACTTTGTGACTGCTTGTGTGTTGAAAATAACAGGCATTAAAAGTCACAATTAAAAACAAAATCTCTATTATCAAAGCAATTAAACTCCCAGGCATCCCTAATGACTCTGTCAAAGGTGTTACTACTATTCAGTGCAAACCCAAGTGGTGCTAGATTAAGTGCTGGGCACTCACATTTCAAACGATGATAGTAATCTGGATTGCTCATTACCGAATGTAGGCCAGGAGGAGAATCTTGCCAAGAGTGATTTAACTATTCACAGTGTCAAACCGACCCTGTAGCTCATAGAGAGAATCTTTTAATTGTGATTTCATTGTGTTTCCTGGCAAATTAAAAATTGGGCAATGCAACAAAAATCTGCTCTATTGGCAGCTGTATTTAGAAGTGCTGCATCCTATCTAATATACACTAAATCAACAGTTTCCTCTTCTATCTAAATCACAGGTTTTCTCCAGTGATAAGGTAGGATTTGCTCAAAGAAAGGAGGCTATTATCTCCCAGGCTTTTCTGCAACTCTGCTTTCCCAGCATCCAGTTACAATGTGAACATTTACTTCTCTTACCAGCTCTAATAGAAGATCTTAACCAGCTCTATCTAAGATCTTAACCAGCTCTAATCAAAGATCTTAACCAGCTCTATTTAAGATCTTACCAGCTCTATCAAAGATCTTAACCAGCTCTAATCTAAGATCTTACCACCTCTAATTGAAGATCTTAACCAGCTCTAATCTTACCAGCTCTAACTGAAGATCTTAACCAGCTCTATCTAAGATCTTACCAGCTCTAATCAAAGATCTTAACCAGCCCTATCTAAGATCTTACCAGCTTTAATCAAGGATCTTAACCAGCTCTATTGAAAATCTTAACCAGCTCTATCTAAGACCTTACCAGTTCTAATCGAAGATCTGAACCAGCCCTATCTAAGATCTTACCAGCTCTAATCAAGGATCTTAACCAGCTCTATCTAAGATCTTAACCAGCTCTATCGAAGATCTTACCAGCTCTAACCTAAGATCTTACCAGCTCTAATCTAAGATCTAACCAAAACTTTCAAAGTGGTAGAAGGGTAAAAGCAATAAAGAACAACGATGATGTAGCTGAAAGAGGTTGATAGGAAGACATTTCTGTTCTATTTTCTTTATTTCATTATTCTGTGCAGAAGCATACAACAAAACAGTGTTTAACTCAAACAGTGAGATGACCAAGTGCTAGAGACCAAGGTAAATATGTGCCTTAGACATGGGTATTTACAAATCTTAAATCTTTAAAACCTCCTTGTTTACCACAATATTCCTGCTTCTTAAATCTACATCTTTAAAACTTGCCTAAAGATCATTTATAGCAAATATTGTAGAGTAGCAGATAAACCTTCTAAAATCTTATTTAGTTTTGACAAAAGTGCATAGCAAATGTCACTGCAGATTCTTCTTTTCCATTTCAGTCTTCTAGGCTCCTAGGCTGTGTGCTGTGATTACTACAACCAGCAACAGAACAAGGGGACACAGTCTCAAGTTGTGTCAGGGGAGGTACAGGTGTCCAGAGAAGGGCAATGAAGCTGGTGAGGGGCTTGGAGCACAGGTTCTTCTAGGCTCCTAGGCTGTGTGCTGTGATTACTACAACCAGCAACAGAACAAGGGGACACAGTCTCAAGTTGTGTCAGGGGAGGTACAGGTGTCCAGAGAAGGGCAATGAAGCTGGTGAGGGGCTTGGAGCACAGGTTCTATGGGGAGAGGCTGAGGGAGCTGGGGGTGTGCAGCCTGCAGAAGAGGAGGCTCAGGGGGGACCTCATTGATGTCTACAACTACCTGAAGGGAGGCTGTAGCCAGGTGGGGGTCAGTCTCTTCTCCCAGACAACCAGCAACAGAACAAGGGGACACAGTCTCAAGTTGTGCAAGGGGAGGTCTAGGCTGGATGTTAGGAGGAACTTCTTGCCAGAGAGAGTGATTGGCATTGGAATGGGCTGCCCAGGGAGGTGATGGAGTCACCATCCCTGGAGGCGTTTCAGCAAAGCCTGGCTGAGGCACTTAGTGCCATGGTCTAGTTGATTGTCTAGGGCTGGAAGAGACCTCCAAGATCATCCAGTCCAACCTAGCACCCAGTCCCATCCAGTCAATAACTTTACAGTAACAACAGCCATAACTTCATTATTTCTAGAGTGCTAAGAATACAGAGATGCTTTCAAGCAAATCATGACTGAGCCACAACTGACTTCAGTGTGTGTCCTCAACATGTTCTTTTGTCATTCTGTGCCAGTTGAAATGACACAAGGTTTGATCCACAGAGGTGCCTGCCTTTCACCAGATGACCTTTCAGCAAGGTGCAGAGAAGAAAGAGTTGTGACAGAATGGTGCAGTGACTGAGCTTCAGCTACTCTCTGTAGCTTTCTGTCTGAGGCTCCTACAGGCCCTGAGGAAAGAAGATAAACTGCTACACATTTGTTCTATGGACACAAATTACAAATGGAAGCAGTTGCTGCCCATGCAAGCCCCTGCTCTAAGCAGCTGTCTCTGCAATCTGTTCTGTAGAGTCAGTTCTGTCAGTAAGGAAAGGAACCAGGCTGCAAGCAGTGCACAGGTTTTCAGTGAGCTTATTCAACCACTTGCCATTTTAGATCAATCATTGTTTTCTCCTCTGCTCCAAATGCCATTCAATACAGGATGAAAGCCAAAGTTTTGATGACCAAATGTAGGCAAGTGCATTTTTGGCAAATGTATGAATGAAAGAAAGGCCAAGTGTTATATGTGGGCTGTGAAATGACACCAAGCTAGGAGCAGGTGTGGATCTGTTGGAGGGTAGGAGAGCCCTGCAGAGGAACCCAGACAGGCTGGATGGGTGGACAGAGGCCAATGGGATGAGATTTAACAAGGCCAAGTTCAGGGTTCTGCACTTTGGCCACAACAACCCCAAGCAGCACTACAGGCTGGGGACAGAGTGGCTGAGAGCAGCCAGGCAGAAAGGAACCTGGGGGTACTGGTAGATAGTATCTGAAGATGAGCCAGCATCCTGTCCAGGTGGTCAAAGAGCCAATGGCATCCTGGCCTGGATCAGGAACAGTGTGGCCAGCAGGACAAGGGAGATTATTCTTCCCCTGTACTTAGCAGTCCTTACAAGAAAGATAGGAGAGGGCTGGAACGCCTCTCCTATGAGGACAAGCTGAGAGAGTTGGGGTTGATCAGTTTAGAGAAGAGAAGGCTCTGAGGTGACCTTATTGTGGCCTTTCAGTTTCTGAAAAAAACATACAGAAAAATAATTGAGGGACCTTTTAGAATGTCAGGTAGTGATCGGTCTAGAAGGAATGGATCCAAGGTAGGGCAGAGTAGTTTTATATTAGGAAGATGTTGTTCACCATGAGGGTGGTGAGACACTGGAGCAGGATGCCCAGAGAGGTGGTGGAAGTTCCATCCCTGGAGATTTTTAAGGTTGGGCTGGATGTGGATCTAGGCAGTTTGATCTAGTGGAAGATGTCCCAGCCCATGGCAAGGGGCTTGGAACTAGATGATACTTGAGGTCCCTTCCAACCCTGACAATTCTATGATTCTACAGAAACCACAAGGAGGGCCATTGAGATGACAAGAGGTCTGTAACACACAATATATGACAAGAGGCTGAGAACTGTCTTCATTCAGTCCCATTAGGAAAAAGATAATTAAATAGCTTATTGTGCTCTAGAACTATAAAATAGGAGAATATGGACAAGATGGAAGTCAACTGTTTTCAGAGGAGCATAGCAACAACCTGTGAGTCAATGTTCACAAGCTGCAGAAAGAGGAATACTGACCAGATAGCTACAATGGTCACTGATTGTTATAATAATGCTTCTTGCAATGACTAGATATTAAAATGATTTCATATTCTGATCATTAAACATTGCTGGAAGCCAATTTGGTCACAAAGAAATTAAAGCTACATTTAGCCTCTGTTTTTTTATACTTGTTTTCTTGACATCGCTGTAGATGTGGTCTAGGAATCCAGTGGAGAGTAAGACAAATAACAAATGTTTTTTTTATTAAGAGCACAAGATTAAATCAATTCATTGGACCTGAAACTGCCTGAGTAGGTGAGGCAACATTCCAGTTCATCTCAGTTCCAAAATACGCCTTCTCACACTGAAGCTCCACAGCAGGATATGAAATCACAAACATCACATCATCAGAACAAATGCTCATTGCAAGCTCGTGAAGGCAGGACACCATAAATCAACAGCTTCTGAGAGCTGCTGGGTTTGGATTTTTCTACGAGTTTTTTATGTCCTGTCATTGTAAAATGAACCCAAAATATAGAAAACAAAACTATGTCCTTTCAGATGCTATAATTTAACGAGTAGAGTTGGCTAAAAAGCCAGAAGTTTGCCCCAAAATACTCCTGCAAATGGGCCTTGATTCAATAAAACACTGAATCATAGGCTTAGTCTGAACTGTAATTCCACCCCAATTCTACAAAGAGTTTAAGCACTTGACTAAATTGAAATAACCATGCATATATATATATATATATATGGTTTACTGCACTGAGCATACAAAAATCATCATTTTCAATTGATCTACTTCAGTCTCAATCATAGAAACAACCAGGTTGGAAGAGTCCTCCAAGATCACCCACTCACATCTCTGTGTGGTTACCTGTACTACACATGCTTGCCAATGAATCTCTAGCCATACAAGTTGGCTTTAACAGGCTGGTGAAGTTATAGAAGTGGATATTTGCATCAGGTGATTTTTAAATGTGTTAGTAAGGGTGGATATGTTTCTGCAACACACTTTGGGAATGCAATGCCTCCCAGTAGCCTAAGAGCAGCAGAGCTCTAATTACAAGTAAAACTGATTAACATGGAAAACCAACAAAAATGCATTCAGACAGAAAACATCTTTGAGAAACCTGTGATGTGCTGTTGGATCTCACACTGGAACACGCACACAAGAGAGCCCACTGTAAACAGAAGGTGTTCTGCTATGAAATGGTTCCCTCAGCTTTTGCCATCAATTATTGTAGCCAAGATGACTGGTTGCTTGGCATCCTTGAGTACTGTATGGATTCTCAGTGGAAGGTGCCAAACTCTTCTTATTTTAGCATTATTAGTTGTTATTACTGTTCCTCTTTTGTTGTGCAGGGCTTTGTTGTTGGTTTCAAAACACTTGATGCTGGGTGTGGTAGGCAGAATCCCTCACTCTGGGAAAGAGAGTTTTCTACAGCCTTACAGTTTCCAAAAGTGGTTGGCTTTTTTTTTTCCTTTCCCCTGCTTGCATGAGGACTGTTCTGCTGCCTGAGTGCTCAAGATCACTCTGCACAGCATAGGGAGAGTATCTTGGACAATCCAATTCCTGTCTGGCTCAGCTTCTTCAGTTGTTGTTGTTGTTTGTGTTGCTTAGGGTACCAAGCTGTTTCTGCTGTGGCTTCTCCTTTCCTGTTCTTCTCTCAATTCTGCTACTATCCCCTGCTGTAATCTGGTACATATAAACTAACTGAATTACTGCAAGGAGAGCCAAATGAGGCTGCTGGCAAGCACACAGGGCACTATTTCCCTAGAAACCCTCTGTAAACTGAAACCACCTAACCGGCACCAACAAAAATCTTTGCACCTATTCTTAACACATAGACTCTTTTTTTTTTTTAAGCACAGACAAAAATAATCCTTGGGATAATGAATTTTGAATTAAGCAGATCAGTCATCAGGGTGTCAGTTTTTCTCAGCTGGTAACCAATCCTCAAACCCCAAAGAGTTCATTTGAAAACGTACAGATGGAAAGGCAAACAGATGAGCACCTACCCAAGTTTGCATAGTTGTTTATTTCTAGTTTACACAAACATTTTCCTATGGGTAGGTGCCTCTGAAACCTAACACTGAATTTCAAATGCACTGTTCAAACTAAAACACCCTGCTTCAGCAAAATAAATCATAAGGCAGAAATTGGCACCGATTTCAATAGAATCTGTCAATTTATACCAGGTGAAGGTCAGGTTTTAAATTTCTTAGCCTCCACTGTTTCTCATAAGCACAGCTCTGAGTAGATGAGAAAGTAGCACAGATCCCCAGGAACCTAGGGATGATGGATGGTTTTTCTGGGGGATATACTCCCTCTCTGAACTATAAAGCATAGAAAAGGAGTTCTACATCACTTCTTTAGGAATCTGAAGGGCTTCTCTTCTTCCTGGTGTTGTGCATATGGAGAAGGCATCACATCAAATGTCTGTGATACCTAATGGAAACATTCACACTTACTTCAGTATTCCCTAGGACACCTTTAAGTCATCTGTGTAGTTTCATGAGACCACCTCAAAAAATAAGGGTGAATTGGTCCTTGGTTTTTCCCGTTTGAAAAGTGATTATAGAGCATCTTTCTGCAGTAAGTGCACATTAAGCTAGAGTTAAATAAATAAACAGCAGGATTACAAAGCACTTTGCAGGGATTACATCCTGACTTTTGGGAGTTTGGGCTGCTTTAGTTCGAAGGAAACTGTGCTAGTTTGAGCCTAATTGGAACATTTTAATGGGAAAAATTAGATTATAGTCTGTAAAAAGGAAACAATGGTGATGTCTACTTCACTCATAGGCTTGCTGAGATGTGTAAGAACAGGAACACAATGCATAGATTGAATCATCTCTCACCTTTCCTAATCTAAATCTAAGGTGTCTTGGGTTCAAATGCAAGTTCCCAGAGACTCTAATAATTTTAATAGACCCAATGACAATTTATAGAATTTATAGAGTGCCTTCCCCTCTTCTCCCTCCTTTCCCAAAGATAGGGAGAGAGAGAGAGAGAGAGAGAGAGAGAGAGAGATAAGCACACCCAAATAAATCAATCTCACTCGATTTGGAAGTTAAAAAGGAAAAGTTTAACAATAACTTAGAAAAGGTATTGGAGGTAGGGGAGTTTACAAAGGATAAGGAAGGGAAAACAGCAAAGTACAACAAGGGATGGATACAACCCGAGCAGTGTGATGGTGTCTCTGCCTCGTGGCTGCCACGTGGTGTGCTGGTATGCAGTGTGCGTGTGTGTGTGCCAAGAGGGAGCCAAGGAAAGAGGAAGAGACAGGGAGGTCCTGTCTCTTTTATACCACAGGAAGTGGGGGGAGTGGGCTAACCATCACCTGGAGTGTGGCCCACCCCTGGGGAGGGGCCAAGACCCCTAGGGTCAGGTTCAGGGTTACTCCCCCAGGAGTGTTAACCCTATACACTAAGGTTAACACATTTCCTTGGAACATGAACCAGAAATGCTGCCAACTGCACAAAATTCTCAATGGCTACTCCTTCAGCGTCCTTAAAGGCCATATACAGCACAATCAGCATATCTGCTGACTTATTGGCAGCTTGGTCTAGGCTAACATCGGCAAGCATGTCCACGGCTTTCCGTATATGAGAAGGCTCAAAGACAGATACGAACCTTGAAAGCAGATCTAATCTTGCCAGCGCTTCTGCAGCCTCTGCTGCCGCAGACTCTCCTCCCTGTGCCATTATGAACTTTCTGCCGTTACTCTGTGTTTACCTCATCCTGCTGACTAGGCCAATTTGTTGTGGAACGCAGCTTCACCACAAATTCATGGGGAGAACACACGAGGCTGGCTTGTAAAGACCAAGTGATTCAGTGCTAAAATGCGAAGATCCCCTTCCCTTCCTGAAAACTAAGTTGAGCGTGTCCAGAGAAGGGCAACAAGGCTGGGGAGAGGCCTTGAGCACAGCCCTACGAGGAGAGGCTGAGGGAGCTGGGATTGGTTAGCCTGGAGAAGAGGAGGCTCAGGGGAGACCTTATTGCTGTCTACAACTACCTGAGGGGTGGTTGTGGCCAGGAGGAGGTTGCTCTCTTCTCTCAGGTGGCCAGCACCAGGACAAGAGGACACAGCCTCAGGCTGTGCCAGGGGAAATTTAGGCTTGAGGTGAGGAGAAAGTTCTTCCCTGAGAGAGTCATTGGACACTGGAATGGGCTGCCTGGGGAGGTGGTGGAGTCGCCGTCCCTGGAGCTGTTCAAGGCAGGACTGGACGTGGCACTTGGTGCCATGGTCTGGCCTTGAGCTCTGTGGTAAAGGGTTGGACTTGATGATCTGTGAGGTCTCTTCCAACCTTGGTGATACTGTGACACTGTGTGATCCTGTGATACCCACGTGAATTCTTTGATGAGGCTAAAGTAACATTTCAGAGCATGGTAAGTAAAAGAGAGTCTATGGTTTTCTTAAAGAGTTCTTTGAGTCTTTGAAGTTGTTCAGTCTTGATTTTAAGAGTTCATCAGTCTACTCACAGTCACAGCAGGGCTTCAGAGCACCACTAGGGCCTTGTCCCTTTGCCCCGGCCAGGACCGGGCCCAAGCAGGCCCTCAGCCTCTGAGGGTCGGGCGCCAGCAGTCTTACGCAGGGCTGAGGCCGAAGCAGGCGAGCGTGCTGGAGCAGGCTGATCGGTCGGAGCGGGCCGCAGGCAGGCAGCTGGTAGGTTGGTAGCTCGCAGCGTACCCCGATCCAGGCAGACACCCCAATTTTATAACGTTCCAAAGAGCTGTGCTCACCAGTTCTGACCATTTTAACGCTATTATTACAGACTGGTACAAAGTTCTAATCAACCTGCATAATCGGACAGTTCTTACCAAAACAACCTGTAGGACCACCCAAAGCTCGGCCCATCAGCAGGTGGTCAGTGTGCATGAGAACCAAGGCCGAAAGCTGGAAAACATTGGCCAATGTTTACCTTTTGTCTTCCCTAGGGAGGAAACTTCTCGTGGGACTGGGAGATTGTTTTGGTTTTACCATGCTTCGGCTTAGAATGTGAGACACTGTAACTTAGAACAAGGGGACACAGTCTCAAGTTGTGCCAGGGTAGGTCTAGGCTGGATGTTAGGAAGAAGTTCTTCACAGAGAGAGTGATTGGCATTGGAATGGGCTGCCCAGGGAGGTGGTGGAGGCACCGTCCCTGGGGGTCTTCAGGAAAAGACTGGCTGAGGCACTTAGTGCCATGGTCTGGTTGACTGGCTAGGGCTGGGTGCTAGGTTGGCCTGGATGATCTTGGAGGTCTCTTCCAACCTGGTTGATTCTATGATTCTATGATTCTATGATTCTATTAAATGACATGGGGACCTTCTAGAGGCTTTGCCACCCTCCATGACAGTCACTGTGTGGGTGTATCTGTCACAGTTGGTGCCCTGGGGTGCTTCTATGTAACTAATCCTTCTGCTTTCTAACCCCCCTTGCTGATCCTCCAACCTCACCTTGCACATAAGGCAAACTGTGGGATAAGGTAGAGAGGTGGAAAGAAGGTGAAAGGGTGGTTGGGAGTCCCTCCTGGGCACTCTGATTTCTGAGAGGGCAGCTGTGTTTCTGTATCACCTTTAACTCATATCTTTCTGTGTATAACTATAAATACTGTAAATACCTGCTTGTATATTGTGCTAAGATGTGAATAGAAAGCTTCATTCCTTAACTTCCAGGCAGCTGAGTCTAGTCTGGGTGATTTCATAGGGCACTCTGATTTCTGGGAGGGCTGTTGTGTTTCTGTATCACCTTTAGTTTGTATCTTTCTGTAAATATTGTAAATATCTGCTTGAATATTGTGCTAAGCTGTAAATACAAAGCTTCATTCCTTAACTTCCAGCCAGCTGAGTCTAGTCTGGGTGATTTCCTAAGAGTGAGGAGCAGGTAACTCCCAAACTGTCACAGATACCTTCAGCAGCACTCTAAGGGAAGTTCTAAAAAATACATTTTTCTTAACCTTAATCAGAGAGAAAAGCCACTGGCTCAAATGAGCAAATTTCAATTACTTTAGTCTTTTCCTTACAGCTTGTTTCACTATTTCTTAGTTTAGCTTTTCCATCACTGAGAAGAAAAGACCACTAGAAAATCATTAGCTTCATGTGCTGGTGGATGATGTGCCTCATGCCAGCTTTACAAGATATTCATGACTGAAAACAGATTGTGATTTCTGAATGCTCCTCTGTTCTCTGTGAGCTCAGAAAAAAACCCAAAACCCTCAGCTTTGCTTGCACATTTCTTCTTCTGGGTCCATTTTCTCCCCGTCAGAGTATTGTGTTTTATCCCAAAGCTGTGCTTTAGGACTCCTCAGGTTGATCTTTCAGATAAAGATAAGGTGATCTTGCCAACATTTAAAGAAAATGGCTACAAAACTATCACATGACTTTGTTATGCAGCTCATTTCTGCATGAGCCTGTATAAAATATTTGCACAACTTCTATGTGAATTTATGAGAGAAATACGAGTGCAGAGGAGCAGTTTGGTTTAGGGGAAATGATACTAATCTAAACCAAAACACGAGCACAACACACCAAAAGTAAATGATGCTGTTTTCTTCTATGAGTTTTAACTCCTTTCCTTTTCCTTTCCTTTCCTTTCCTTTCCTTTCCTTTCCTTTCCTTTCCTTTCCTTTCCTTTCCTTTCCTTTCCTTTCCTTTCCTTTCCTTTCCTTTCCTTTCCTTTCCTTTCCTTTCCTTTCCTTTCCTTTCCTTTCCTTTCCTTTCCTTTCCTTTCCTTTCCTTTCCTTTCCTTTCCTTTCCTTTCCTTTCCTTTCCTTTCCTTTCCTTTCCTTTCTCTTTCCTTTCCTTTTCTTTCCTTTCCTCTTCTCTTCTCTTCTCTTCTCTTCTCTTCTCTTCTCTTCTCTTCTCTTCTCTTCTCTTCTCTTCTCTTCTCTTCTCTTCTCTTCTCTTCTCTTCTCTTCTCTTCTCTTCTCTTCTCTTCTCTTCTCTTCTCTTCTCTTCTCTTCTCTTCTCTCTTTTCTCTTCTCTTCTCTTCTCTTCTCTTCTCTTCTCTTCTCTTCTCTTCTCTTCTCTTCTCTTCTCTTCTCTTCTCTTCTCTTCTCTTCTCTTCTCCTTTCCTTTCCTTTCCTTTCCTTTCCTTTCCTTTCCTTTCCTTTCCTTTCCTTTCCTTTCCTTTCCTTTCCTTTCCTTTCCTTTCCTTTCCTTTCCTTTCCTTTCCTTTCCGTTTAAGATAAATGAACACACAGGAAAGAAAATATAGCCAGCATCAAAAGAGTACAAAAATTCCCTTTCTAAGAAGATTTTTAACAGGAATATAACTGCCCTGCAGTTGTGATCTGAGTAAACAAGAGTCGTATGTTTCGATTTTGCCCAGTGTGATATTCTTGAGAAGAGCTGCCAAGCAGCACGTACAAAAATAAACCTGCTGTTTCATAAAGCCAAGGTAAGCTGTGATGGTTTGGGTCTTCCCTGCCCCCTCCCCCCTTTGAAAATCACCCAGACTAGACTCAGCCAGCTCTGGAAATATGAATGAAGCTTATATTTACAGCTAGCACAATAGACAAGCAGATAGTTACAGTATATACAGTTATAGACAGAAATAGACAAGGTAAAAGGTAATACAGAAACACAACAGCCCTCCCAGACACCTGAGTCCCCAGGAGGGGCTCCCAACCGCCCTTCCACCTTCTCTCCACCCCTCTCAACCTTACCCCAGTCCCAAGGAAGAATGGAGGTTCAGCCAGGGGTTTAGAAACCAAAGTGGATTAATCAGAGAGCTGGCAGAAATGCTAGAGAGAAAAATAGAGACACTTAAGGGATGTTGGAGGGGTGGGCTTGGTTATGGAAGGATTTTTTTTTGTGGGTTTCTTTGTTTGTTTGTGGTGGGGTTTTGTTGTTCTTTTTGTTTGGTTTCCTTTCAGTTTTTGGTGGTGGTGGTGGTTTGATTTGTATTTGGTTTATGGTTTCATTTTTTGTTTTCTGATAAAGCTGTGCAGCCATGAGACAATGTGTACTGGGGGCACAACATGGCACAACTGCAGAAAGCCTTTTAGCTGCATATATATATATATGCTGATATATATATATGTATGTATGTATGTATATATGAAGATGCTCAGAGGGCTGAAGCAGCTCTGCTATGAGGACAGGCTACAAGAGTTGGGGCTCTGCAGCCTGAAGAAGAGAAGGCTTTGAGGAGACCTTATAGTGGCCTTCCAGTATCTGAAGGGGACCTACAGGAAGGCTGGGGAGGGACTATTGGCAAGGTCTTGTAATGACAGCACAGGAGTAATGGGCTTAAACTGACAGAGGAGAGATTCCAAATAGATGTTTAGGAAAGGGTTCTTTGCAGTGAGGGTGGTGAGACACTGGCACAGGTTGCCCAGGGAGGTTGTGGCTGCTCCCTCCCTGGAGGTGCTCAAGGCCAGGTTGGATGAGACCTTGAGCAACCTGTTCTAATGGGAATTGGGAGGTGAGGGTCGGAACTAGATGATCCTTGAGGACCCTTCCAGCCTGAACCATTCTCTCTCTATATTTATATATCATACACTATGCCATACTGTTGCATAGTCAGCCAGCTAGAAGAGCTGGAAGAAGAGCAGTGCAAGCTTCCAGCTGGCAAGGTAACAGCCCTTACAAGAAACCCAAAACAACTCCACCCCGTTGTGCCTAAGCGTAGCACATTCTCAAGCAATGTTATTTTGGCAAAATTAATATCTTCCTGTGTCACTCAGCATTCAAAGAGGTTTATAAGACACTGGGTTTGCAAAAAATGATTTTGTCAAAGAATTGGAGAAATGGTTCTGAAATATAAAAGGCTCTGTAACACTGCCGTAGGATCATAGGATTGTTCAGGTTGGAGAGACTTCAGGAAATCATATAGCTCAACTACTGGTACCCAGCAGGGTCCATTTAGTGCTGTGTCCAGTTCTGAGCTCCTCAATTCAAGAGAGATGTTGAGATGCTGGAACTCATCCAGAGAAAGGTGATGAAGCTGATGAGGGGCCTGGAGCACAGCCCTGTGGGGAGAGGCTGAAGGAGCTGGGGGTGTGCAGCCTGCAGAAGAGGAGGCTCAGGGCAGACCTCATGCTGGTTGCCTGGGAGAAGAGACTGAGTCCCACCTGGCTACAGACTCCCTTCAGGTAGTTGTAGGCAGCAATGAGATCACCTCTGAGCCTTCTCTTCTCAATAAGGCACTGACTGCCACTTTCAAAGAGTCTGTGACTGTGAAGTCGGTGGGTGCTGCTGGATGGGAAACATCTGTCTCACAGGGTATGGTCTTGGGAGATCAGCTTTTGAGGTCTTGCTTTTGAAAGTTTTGATCAATCTTTTCCCTCAAATTCCTCCCAGATTTCCCTCAGAAACCTAAGACACTTGGTCACAGCAACAACACTTTGTTGGGGTGCATGCTACCCCATGCTAGATAGCCTATGCAGATTAATCTCCTCTGGGTGTAGTGACATTTATCCCGCTGAATTCCATCCAACTGCTTGAAAACTCCATTTTAGCTCCAAAAGAAACACACCTGTATGTATAGGCATTCATATATAACTCTCATCCAGTCTGGATTTCACTGCTTTCAAATACACATTAGTCTTGCTGTCTAATCTTACATACAGAAACATACAGCAGCATTTACTTTGGTCATCATCTATCTCTTTAAACGTCACAAAGAGAACACAGTTGTTCAACAGAAGGCAAAATGGTTAAATGCAGATGCAAGAGATGAACTACTAGTGGAAATCAGATGGGAAAATGAGCTGAAGGGCAGCAGGAGGTGATAGATGGCAGGGCTATATGACAAAGTGAATGTGAAATTAAAAGCTTGAGAGTCACAGGGAACCGTAGTTGAAGTTATGCACTGGATTGCTGTGGTAGAAATTGCTGTCACAGATGGAGTATTGTACAAAATACAGTCTAGATTACTGTATTTTGTCAATTTATATAATTCCACACCCCACAGCTTTTCTTTTTCATCCTTATTTTTTTATTTTTAAGGTCTTTTTAATAGGGAAAAAAAGACATGTTTGATGGCCATAAGTGAATATAACTTCAGCAAGTGACTCTGGTCTCTAATGAAAAACCAAATGGGATTTGCTTATCCCTATTCCTTTACTCTCCTGATAGCCCTCATCTCCTGCCTCTCCTACTGAAAGCCCAGATTCACTCTGTTCAGATCTTCCATCCTACCTCATGGCCTGCAAAGATAGATGAGCTCTGTTGTATGCCCTGCAGAAAGTACCTTCAGGCTACTCTGAAAGGACCAAATAGTCAGAGCATCGACAGTTGCTCTACAGTTAGCCATCAGGATAGCACCTCTGATAGAACAAAAGGAAAGGGCCTCAAATTATGCCAGGGGAGGTTCAGATTGGGCATTTGGAAAAGCTTTACTGCAATAGTGGTCAGGTGCCAGAACAATCTGCCCAGGCAGGTGGTGGAATCACTGTCACTGGAGGTGTTCAAGAAACATGTGGACATGGCACTTCAGGATGTGTCTTAATGACCACGGTGGTGTTAGGTCAATGGTTGGACTCAATGATCTTAGAGGTCTTTTCTGTATGAAACAATTCTATGATTCTGTGATTCTGTTGCTCATCACTCAAGACCAAAACCACATGCACCTTGCCTCAGGAGGACCCTTCAGCAACAATATTTTATGAAGGAGATTAAAATGTCTCCCTGTTTTCCCAATCTCTCCGTGTTAAGCATCCTTTTCCAGGAAAAAAAAAAAAAAGAGACAGATGCAAATACTTCTTTTCCACATACAGTTACCATAGATGGAGTTACAGACATAGATAAGCATAGCTATAGATAGGCTAAAGATGTGGATTTGATATAAAGAAACAGACACAGAAAGGGCAGGAGAAAAACTCATCAAGAATTTGCATCAGCTATATTTTTTTTCAGCCCTTAAACAGGACTAGCTGTGAATAAGACAGTGCCTGGGACAGATAAGAACATGATTCAGGCCAAAATTGTTCTTAGAGTATTATTGTTATTGCTATAAATGTAAATATGTTAGCTAAAGAGATTTATTCAGTCAGCTATATCTAAAGAAAAGATACTTTGTTCCAAATCTTTCTAGATAACTGAAATGCAGCTTCATACCTTGCTGAGCTAACTGCACTCCTACTCTACTCGTTACAGGATACATCTGGTTTGGTCATTACTGTGTAAAGAGCAACTGTGTTATTGTACGAGACAGTAACCTGAGGCTATCTGCAATCATCATTTCCATTTTTCTCTTGCTTTAATGAATGCTTCTCAGTTATTGCTTCTAGTACCACAAGAGCTGTAGCTTTCCTCACCACTGAGTTGTGTCAGTTGAGATGCATAAGGAGCACGGCTTAGGAATTTCTGAAAGCTGAGTGAAAAGTTTTTCATTAGAAGATGCAGGTTGCTGCATTTGGGCTGGTTTTTAAAGGAGTTTTTTTCTAAAGGGAATGTGCAGAATTAGGAATGTTTGTTGATGAGAAATCTGAGACTGTACCACGTTGAATATCATATTGAAATGCTTCATCTGGATGAGTTTTGTTCTGACTTTTCAATGCGTTTTGACTGTAATTTTTAACAGCAAGGCTACACAATGTGTTCAGTGAATTATCCACTATTACAATAGCTGAGTTATTAAAATGTAATATACTATAGTGTTTCAACATGGCCAGTTTAAGGTGTATTAACAAGGGAGTTAATGTCACATGAAATCCATGCTATCAAAATGAAACACTTCAGTGATTTTGAAGCAATCTTTTGTTCGTGGTGAAACATGACCGTTTTAGTCTTTACTTCTGATTCAAATGGAAATCAGGTTTGAAATACTGAAATTTCCACTGGGGATAAAAATTCTGTTTTCCTGACCTGCTCTTCCTGTCAAATAGGTGGAGAATCACTGCTACAGATGTTCACACCAGTGTCCACCTACAGATCCAGAAAAGAGGTACTATGAGTCAATGTATTACTAATAGGTATAGAAATCTTGGATACTGCAATTGCAATTCTGCTTTCCTATCATTTTACCATGCAGCTGTCTATAAACTTATTAATTGCTCTGTTTCATTTCCCCCAAATATAGTTGGCACAATATGTTTTTTACTTATTGGCTGTGATAAGTATTATACTGACTTAAAACCAGGGCTGATGTCTTACCTCATGTCTGCTAGAGGAAACAACCACATACAGTTTCCATATCACGATCCTCTAGCAACTGATTTAGAGGAACGCTGTGGAAAGCCATAGAAAGTTCCTTTTAGTTCAATATCCTCTCTTTAATACCAGAGATGCAACATTAATGTACAATAAAAACCCTATTATTAAAAGGGATTTAACAACACAATTTCCCCCACCCCCCCACCCCAAGTGCCATTTACTTGAGATCTGGGTTATACCATGAGGCAGATGAGTTTATATCCCTTGCAAATATTTTAGTATAACTGTATCCAAAGTGACAGCAAATATTTTTATTATCCATACAAATGAGCCATCACTTCTTAAATCCTGTTAAGATTTTGGCCCTGGGGATATCCTGTGGTCATGTGCTACACAAGTTATGTGAAATAATGTTGACTTTTCTTCCTTTTAATTATGCTATCTTTCAACTCCATCAAATACCTCTATGGTATTTTTGGTTACAAAAAACAAAGAGGGATATGGCTTGATCCACTTCTTTATGTCAGCCACACTTTCAGTTCCTCTTCTGTGCTCTACGTTCTGCAGAATAGGTTTGGTTTTTTGGGTGTGTGTGTGGGGAAATCTGAAAGCTTCTGAATCCTAAATGTTTCTAGAATGAAATTCAAGCAGCGGATTTCCAAAGTTTGGGGATGTCTCATAAATTTCTACATACCCCCAGCACAACACCTCCCATTTCTGGTTTCCATTTAAAAGAAGGATTGTTGAAATACCGTGAGGACAGCTGTTTGCACTGCCACGACAGGAAGCAGGAGTGTTGGAAATGTCATCAGAAAGCCTGTTCTTACAAGACTTCCAGCCCAACAGAGCGGTCTCAAGAAGTTATTTTGCATAGTTCAGATGTGGTTCAGATAAACATCTAAACTTCTGAGTACTTGCACACTCTGAAATGTCTCAGGTTTATCTGTCACAGACACTGACCCAGTGTGAAAGCTAAACAAAACAAACCAACACACCAACTGGCACAGAAACGCTGCTCCTCCTGCCATCTAGTCCTGCACTTACTCTTCCTTTGTATCATTCTCTATCAGAACTCTGGAGAGACCACAGGTAAGGTTCTCTCTCTGGAGAGACCACGGGTATGGTTCTCGTCTGCAGAAGGTTGTCTGGTGAGACTCAGGTCCTCATGCTCATGCTATCAGTTCCCTGAGTGGTCTGACGTGGAAAACTAGATTTCCTCAGGAAGCTCCCTTTCCATATTGGAACTGGATATTCTGTGTGATTCTGTGATACTCCTGTCTGCTCTCTCCTTGAGTTCACCAAACTGTCATTCCCAGGGGGGCAGACAGGAACTATTTGCCTGAATCCCTCTGGTCCTGACAAGCACTAGAATGGAGGGAAAGGAAGAAGAGAGGATAGAGTGCCTTTGCTGGCCACAGTAGTTGGCAAGAGAGCAGAATTGCAGTAACTCAGTCTCTCTCAGCAAGAAGACACAGGAGCAGAGGATGCTAAAGTTTGTCATTCTTTGGCCCTGTCTTACAGCTGTTCAGCCACATATTGTCCCTTAGTGGAGACATTAGAGTTCACCAAATTGTCATTCCCAGGGGAGTTGACAGGAACTATTTGCCTGAATCCCTCTGGTCCTGACAAGCACTAGAAAGGAGGGAAAGGAAAGAAGAAAGGATAGAGTACCTTTGCTGGCCACAGTAGTTGGCAAGAGAGCAGAATTGCAGTAGCTCATTCTCTCTCAGCAAGAAGACATAAGAGCAGAGAATGCTGAAGTTTGTCATTCTTTGGCCTAGTCTTACAGATGTTCAGCCACATGCTGTCCCTTAGTGGAGATGTTAGAGGTGATGTGGTAGTTGTGCATAATTTCCAGAGCATTAAGCACATCCTCATCGCCCCTTTTCCTAGTGCTTTGGTGTCAATGATGGGATAACACAACCAGAAAAAAAAAGTCCTATCAAATATGAGCCCAACAGAAAGTTATACATTAGTTTCTAATAAACACTCTGATTTCTCTTGGACATATTCTCTTGGTGATGATAATCCATTGCTACTGCAGAAGCCCCAGGAGAACATACAATGGGAGAGCGAGTACATGAGGAAATGACACAGAACTGTCAAGTGAACTAAACTATGAGAGTCATCTCAGACAGGGATGCTGCCAACAGAAAATGTAGTGTTAAAACTTCAGGATGTCTGCTGTGTAGGCAAGGACAGGCACACTGAGCCCTCATTCTCTTTGTGCAAGAGGGAGCCTGGAGAAAAGTCCTCTCATTTTTCTCCGCTCCCCACACTGCCTTAGGTCCAGGTAAGGACAGTGGGGCAAAGCCTCATGATCACTGGGCTAAGCCTCAGTGCACTTTTCCAGTGGCTTGACTAGTTCACTTCACTAGTTCCCTGATACAAATGGTATATCTGTGTAGAAGGATTCGTACTTGTAGGCTCTGTGGTTTCTCCAGATGTATCTTGACATTTGTGTTTCCTTATAGATCTTGGGCCAAACATCTGACTTTAAGCATATATCTCCTTGGTATTCAGGCTCTAATAATGATGGACAAAGGTTTATATAAAAGAAGAATCAGCACAGGCCCTAGTACAAAACTTGAACCCAGTTGTGTTGGGGGTGAAAAAAAGTTCTCAACTTCTATTCTCTTCTAAGTTGTTTATATGTGTGTGTCCTGTGCTGTTCTTCATCTTAGCCTAGAGAAAATATGGATATACTGATTTACCATGAGAAACACTGTTCTCATGCCATTTCTAGCACAGATGGAATTAGGAAGCACTGGAGAACTCAGATGGGAAGAACTCAAGAGCTCCTAAAATACTTATGATTTACTTAAGTGTTCAGGTTTTCCTGAATTCCACTGAAGTCAGTGCACTGCAGCACAAAGCAGAATCAGTCTGTAAAACTTTCCAGTTGGTCAGGGCTACCAAGTGTTTATCATCCATAACACATTTCTGACCTCAGAAAGAAAGGTTCTAAATTCACTTTGATGAGACTGTGCATGGTAAGTCAGAGCTAAAGGCTTAAATGCATCTGTGTTCGTGTGCATGCATGCAATGGTACCCTACAGCTCAACAAGGCAATCCCACAGATCCACACTATAAGCTACAGACAGCCACAGAGGGTTGATAATGTAGCTGAATAAAAGGTAGGGTAGGAGTTCCTTTACAGCTTTCTCTGTTCATCTGATAATAAGGAAAGAAAGTGATATAAGCCAGGTTTCTGAGTCAGGGTACTTTGTTGGTTGGATATAAAAAGGTGCCACTTTTGCAGAGCATGTACATTTCACTGCTTATGAAAAAGCTAGCAGCTAGAACGACTTTGTTTCTTGAGAGTTAAAAATAGGCTGAACTGTAACAACACACCCTATTCAGACTGATTTTCTTTCTCTCTTTTTTTTTTTGTTTAATTGCATTACAAGAATCAAGATGATGCAGTCCACGTGGAATGCAAACCATGCCACTGAATGGCAAATTATATGGAAATATGCCTTTCATCTTAATTATAGGTTGGACAGGGGAATGTACTATATTCTCTCATACATATGAGCTGAAGGAAACTTTCCCAGGGTATTTTTCTTTTGCATTTCTGACTCTTATTTGGTTGCAAACATATCAACTCATGTGATCCCAGGCTGTCTGACTTTCCATGATAAGGCTGAAACTATGTAGGAAATGTTTTCACAGCACTGCCAGAAAAGGTCTGACACAGACTGGGATATTAAAGTCACAGATTGCTATTCCTTCAAAATCCTTTAGAACTCTGTCATTTGCCTGAAATAGTGGCTTTATTTTCAGGTAGCCAGGTAATCCTAGAAAAGAACTTCCCCTTTAAACTGAAGCTTTTGTATCTCCAGTTTTCCGGATTTGATACCCTTCTATTATAGATGTTTTAGAAATCGTGCTGGGTTCATAGAATCATAGAATCAACCAGGTTGGAAGAGACTTCCAAGACCATCCAGCCCAACCTAGCACCCAGCCCTAGACAGTCAACTAGACCATGGCACTTAGTGCCTCAGCCAGGCTTGGCTTCAACACCTCCAGGGATGGTGACTCCACCACCTCCCTGGGCAGCCCATTCCAATGCCAATCACTCTCTCTGGGAAGAACTTCCTGCTAACATCCAGCTTGTACTTCCCCCAGCACAGCTTGAGGCTGTGTCCCCTTGTTCTGTTGCTGGTTGTCTGGGAGAAGAGATCAACCCCCACCTGACTGCAACCTCTCTGACCTGTACGAAGTGGACTCCCCCTGAAGCCACTAAGTGCCACGGTCTCAGCAGTTCTGCACAGTTACTCTCACTCTTAGTTTAAGCCCTTTTGAAAACTAAGCTCTCTTCATTTTTCATTTTTCAAAGAACTTGTGTAAGGCCTCCTCCATGTTCA
This sequence comes from Pogoniulus pusillus, assembly GCF_015220805.1. NCBI lineage: Eukaryota > Metazoa > Chordata > Aves > Piciformes > Lybiidae > Pogoniulus > Pogoniulus pusillus. The sequence continues at coordinate 14,909,214 of NC_087288.1, forward strand.
CACTTTCACCTCACCATGATTATAAACCATTCACTGCTAACAGAGGCCTTCAGCTTGCCCCTTGGGACAAAAGCTGTTGGAAATGAGGAAATGTTAAGGGAACTAAAACGTGTACAACGTTTGGCAGAGGTGTCCTGAAAATAAACCTTTGGAGTGGAATATAATGTTAGCATTAGAAGGGGATGAATACAAGGAACACTGGAACTGGAGTTAAGAGTCTTTGGATCATTTGAGATGATCTGAGCCAGCAGGTGGTAAATGTAGTTCAGTATTAGCACACATCAATTTGCAAGCAAAAAACTGGTGCAAGAACTGTTGTATGTACTGAATTAAATAGTCATCCAGCACTACTCTCTGGAAAAAGACCTGGGAGCTATTGTGGAAAAATAATTGAAGCCAGTAGTCAGCTATACAGCTGTGCTAAAGAGAAGATGTCTAAAAGAAAAGAAGAAGAAGAAGAAGAAGAAGAAGAAGAAGAAGAAGAAGAAGAAGAAGAAGAAGAAGAAGAAGAAGAAGAAGAAGAAGAAGAAGAAGAAGAAGAAGAAGAAGAAGAAGAAGAAGAAGAAGAAGAAGAAGAAGAAGAAGAAGAAGAAGGAGAAGGAGGAGAAGAAGAAGAAAGAAAGAAGAAGAAGGAGGAGGAGGTGGTGGTGGTGAAAAATATACTTAAAATGCCAGTTTGTAGTAGTCAAAAGACAGACAGACAAAGACAAGCACTGTGTTTTCCCTGTGTTTTCTGTGTTAGTCATTTGCATGAAGCTGTAAAGTGCTGCTGATTTTACTATGGGAAAGATACTATCACTAAGGAATGAGAGGATGCTGAGAGCAGCTCAGGAGAATGCAAAGAAGGGTTAGGGTAGAGAGTCTAAGTGAAAGGAGCTCTCAGGTGGCTTCATGAAAATGCCTTGTGATGAAATGAAAGGGAGCTCAAAACCCACACATACAAACTTAAAATGACAACTCAAGAGTGAGATAATGAACTCAAGTATAGCCATAGCAGAATGAGATTTCAGATCCTCAGCTCAAACGAGGTGAGACAGAATTACACCAACTGAAGATAGAGTTTATTCAATCACTCCCAGAGGCCGAGCATAAATCAGTGATGAAAGAAGCTTATGTTTCATATTAATCACCCACAAAAGTTCTGAGGAGGAAAACAACTGACTCACCTCCATTAACATGGTGGGTGGAAAGTTGCTGTCTGTCTGTCTGCCTGCCTGCCTGTTTGCCCTCAGATAAAGTTCCTGCTGTGCTTAGGAGGGGAAATCCTTCTGAGACTTTTGAGTTGCTTATGCACCAGATTTATTCCCATGGAAAGTAATTTCCTTGGGATCTTGTTGTTCCTATAGGTCTTGCCATTGTCCTGCTCGACCTGCCCCTTTAAAATGTGCATTCCTTTTGAGGAGGCTGTGTTGCAGACAGCCAGTACTAATTCGAGATGCTTCTGAGGGCTACCTGTATGTTGCATGAAATCATCAGCTGAGTCAATATTTGACACTTCCTTCTGAGGCACAAACTCACTGCAGTGCTTTCAACTGCAGCTTGAAATTATTTGGAGACTAGTAGGGAGAACAGGCTTTGCTGGGAACCCATGCAGCAACACAGCACAAACAAGTGATATTTCCAAGCTTTTCTAGATAATCCCATTTTCATATTGTCTCAAATCATCAGTTGAGATGAATTTGCAAGTCTCTCAAGCTCAGAGTTTGAGGAAATGGTGCAGACCTGTTATAGAAAATGAACAAGTTTGAAACCAAGGAATAGTAATAAAAATCCATGTTATTAAGAGAAAAGCCATAGGAAATGGGAAGGAAGCAATTAGAAAGTGTTTTAATATTTTACCTAACTATTAGGATTATATTAACAGGGTTGGGGTTTTCTATTTGAAAGCAAACTCTGCTAGGAGAATAAAAGCTCTCGGCTGTGCGATTGCAAATCATCCTCAGCTCAGCAATGAATAGTGGTTAGTGACGCAATCAGGGAGTGTGGCTGGAATTTCTAGGTGTAATAAGGCATGGTGAACCCACAGGGTCAACCCATCTGTGGAAAGGAAGGAAAACATATTGTTGATTCAGGGATGTGGTTAGCACTTAAGGTAAAGACTGACCGACAGTGATTTATAGCTTCAAATTCCTCTTCACACTTGTGTGAGAACTTGAACCAAACAAAATACAGACCTTTAATACTGTACAGGATATAGAGTTTTTCTGGGAGTGCTTCAATATTATATATCAGTTCCCTCCTAAGTGTATGATGCTGCAACACAAATATTTAACATAAACTAGCAGCCTCTGTAGGGCAAGTAGGACAGCAGTATGGGAACAAAACATAGCTGCGAGTTAAAACTTACACCTGGAATGGGTTGCCCAGGGAGGTGGTTGAGGCCCCATCCCTGGAGGTGTTTAAGGCCAGGCTGAATGAGGCTCTGGCCAGCCTGGTCTAGGGTAGGGTGTTCCTGCCCATGGCAGAGGGGTTGGAACTAGATGATTTTTGTGGTCCCTTCCAACCCTGACTGATTCTATGATTCTATGCACCTGACAAGTCACTTGGACACTGAATCAGAGAGATATTTTCACACACTTCACCACCTAAGGTCTTTGGTAGATGGGTCATAAAGTCATATAATCAGATGTAATTTAAGAGCAGAAGTATCAAGCAAATTCATCAGAATTGGATGAAGCACCAGCAACAGAAGAAGGGGACACAGGCTCAAGTTGTGCCGGGGAAAGTCTAGGCTGGATATTAGGAGGAAGTTCTTCACAGAGAGAGTGATTGGCATTGGAATGGGCTGCCCAGGGAGGTGGTGGAGTCACCATCCCTGCAGGTGTTCAAGAAAAGCCTGGATGAGGCACTTAGTGCCATAGTCTAGTTGACTGGCTAGGGCTGGGTGCTAGGTTGGACTGGCTGATCTTGGAGATCTCTTCCAACCTGCTCGATTCTATGATCAGATTCTATGATCAGATTCCCAGTATGATTCCTGAGGTGTGTTCTGACATGTTGAAACAACAACTGCTAGACAGGCAAACCATGTATGTGAAGCTTTCTATGGTTGATTTCATTGACTTGAAAGAATGAAGACCTTTACTCAGAGTTGCCAAAACCATGTAAAGCAACAACAAAGGCAAACAGACAAAAAAATACTCATAGCTGTTTAAAGACTTGAGCACAACTTCAAATTCATAATTGATTTTAGTTATTTTGTTAACTGTGGTGTAAACTTAAATAGAAACTAAAAAGAAAGCAATGGACTTAAAACAAAAATTGCTTTGAACATGTATGAACAAAAACTTTAGTGTTTCAGAATCAGTAGTTTTGCTTCACTTGATTGATTTTAGGTGGTTTCCAGTTATGCCTCAGTTCTATAGTGCCCATATATATACTTTTTATTGCTGACGCTCATATATCAAGGCTTCAGATGTCTAAAAGATGTCCCAAACACACAGGTCATTGTCAATTATTTCTTCTGCTGTATTCTCCAGATAAAATTAATTTGAATATATGCTTTGTACTAGATGCAAATTATGGGAGTTTTGCTCTTTTCATCTCTGAAGTGATCAAAGAAGCAAGAATATAAATGTGAACAACAGAAAACCCAGAAACTTTGGGTGCCCTGTTATTCACCTTATCAGTATGGAAATAGTAGCTCTGGGGGAGCTAGCCCATCTAAGAGAAAGCTGACCTACTCTAGGCATTGAGAAAATAAGTTTGCCCATGATCATGAAGGCAGTCTGGGGCAGAGAGAGGATGAAATCTACTTTGTCTGAGCTCCAATGTCTGTAAAAACCTAAAATGGATTTCTTGTGCATCAGTTAATGAGCTTTTGTCATACTCCTTCCCCATACAGTCCTCCAGTCAAACTTCTTCCACAACTATATTGCTCTAAATATCTCTTCCCTTGCAGAGAAGATTAAAGTAGAAAATGATGACAGGGCAAATGTTCATCACTATCTTGATACAGAAGTCAAGAAGGAAACTTGGTTCTTTTGAACATTCCTGTGAGTGAAATTTAGACACAAATGTGTTCATATATCAAAGAGAGACTATTAAAGAGAGAGAATGAAGCAATCAACACAGGGAAACAAGGGAAACTAGGAAGGAAGGAAGGAAGGAAGGAAGGAAGGAAGGAAGGAAGGAAGGAAGGAAGGAAGGAAGGAAGGAAGGAAGGGGAAAATGGGAGAGATACTTAGAAACAAAACAGAGAAAGAAGGAAAAGGAAGCAGGAAAGAGAGAGAGAATGGAGAAAGAGTGAGCAAGAGAGATAACTATCACCCCATGGTCCTTCTTTAATGGTGGGAGAGAAGGCAGAGACATGTTCCTGGGCTGCTGCCTCCAGCCTGAGACGTCCCAGATGATTCTTCCCCCAGTAAGCTGGCATAGCTCAAGGCATTTAGACTGGTTCATTCATTGTAGCTCCACCTGGCTCACATTAGCGATGCAGGGGGGTCCAGGGGGGTCTTCCCGTGTGCCTGAAGGGGTCAGCACCAAGAGGCCTCAACCACTCTTTGCCATCCACTGTCCACCACACCTCCTGAGCAATCGATGTCTCAGTGGGCAGAGATGACATATCAGGAGAGTCATTCAGGATAATCTTATCTCTGTTGAGGCACTTCTCAGTTCTTAGTTTAATCATCATGAGCACAAGGTGAGTGACATGTTCAAGAGAGGATTTCCTCAGTGGCATTACAGATGCACTACTGAAAGCCAGGGAAATGAGCACAGTGTTTTGTGTTTCGCTCAGGCTTTGCACAGTGGCAGTATTGTAGCCAACGAGGTTAATCAAAGGCAGGATTATACTGTGCCATCACACTAGATAAACAGCCTGGGATTCTTCTACTTTCTCCTGTCAGGTGTTTGGAACTTCACTGGAGTACCTTGAGGGAATGGCAAGAATTTGGTTCTGCTTTTAGTTTCAGAGAATTTGTCCAACTCAGAACAACTTTGAACAGTGCCTAATGTTTATTTCCCAAGACTAGACATAAAAGAGGATTCCCTTTTCAAGGGTAATCTACTCTGTAAATCCCTCAAGAGCCATTTGACTCAGCCAACATTATCCTCTGGCCTTCCATGGCTCAGAGTGCTGGCAGAGGCTCTACAGCCAGGCTGTGGCTGTGCTTTCAAGAGAGATCAGTGTTGTCATTTATAAAACGTGTGGCAGCTATGCCTTTGAGACTCAGGCATGGGGGAAAACCCCTCTGTACAGAAATTACTACAGTAAAAAACCTACTTGCCACAAAGACCTTGCAAAGTAGCAGCTGCCTCCTCACTAAAGCATCCTTGCTGGAGACAGCCTGGATTAGTCCGTATATTCCCACACCTCTGTGTCTGGGTCAGTAGCACCATTCACTCTCCATGGAAAGTTTTGCTTTGTTCTGAGCCAAGAGCTAGTCCTGCCAAAGGAGGTATGATAAATGCCTGTTGCCTCCAAGCAAAACATGGAAAACAGCTTCTTTTCTTTGACGTCTTGTTTGTTTGTTTGTTTTCTCATGGTGAAAGTCTCTCTCTATTCTGCTGGGAACGTTACAGGCTGGTCTGATATTGCAATTTAAGCTAGTTCTAAGCTGCTCTCCCAATCTAGCTTGGAGCACTACCTGTGATAGCCAGATGGATGTAGACTTGCCCATCCCTTCAGAATAGAGCTGTGCTAGTCACAAGAGCCTCTCCATCTTGCTGGAGACTCTCCATCTAGCTGCTTTATCCCAGCTTCAGCTGAAATGATGGTTCACATCATCAGGAGGAAGAAAACCCCAGCAAAACAGGGTGGAGGGAGCCCTGTTGCTAGTGATCCCCTCCTTAGCTCTGTGCCACAAGCCCCAGCAGCTGCCATCAGCTCTTTGCATTCCCTCTGGGAGCAATGAGCACTGACATGGGTATTCCATATTCCACTTCTGCTTCCATATTCATTGATTTCTGACCCTGTAACTTGTCTTTTCTATTCAATGTACTCTGCAGTCTGCTGTTTCACTCCACATGTTTGTTTTTCCTCTGGCTCTTTCCTTTCCTGAGAGGGCCAAAAGGTCTTGCTCGGGTTGAAGTAGTGCCTTCCCTAAAAGAATTGCAAGAGGAGTAACTGATTTTTCAGTTTCTGACTTTTCTGTCAGAGCTGAACACTATCAGTTAAGCAATTTACATCTAAAAAAACCCCATTATTTCCTCCTCAACCCTTCCCTCACTTCGTGTGAAAACAGAAAGGGCCTATGCTTTAACATGGATAGTGGGTGAGTGACTGGCAAGATGAAAGGTGATATTTCTGCAGCTTTGCCCAGATTCTTGGTTTTGTAATGCTCAAGATTTCAGAAACCTTTTTAACCATCTCAGGAAGAGCCTTAAATAATGAATACCTCTCTTTTCTCCAAAAAACCCTCCATGTCCTCACTCCCCAAACCCTAACCCTGTATGAGCAATTGCTGCATTAGGAAGAGGAATAAAAATCTGTGCTTTAATAGGAACCTTTAGCATTTCAGAAAATATATGGGCTGGGCACAAGGTATTCTCTTTTAGGTGGAAATTTACAAGTCACTAGTTAAGAAAGAATAAAATGCAGATGGGAGATTTTTAGTCCAGTTCCAAATGGGCATTTGGTATTCTTCAAGCAATCACATGTATGTGCCAAAGAGCTGCCATTAAAAGATGCACCAAAGTTCCTCACATCTGTTATTTCTGTAATTGTCCCATTCTGCAGAAAGGAGAGTTTCTCTGCTTGGTCTGAAACAGTTCTGCTATTGTTTTCTGAAATGTCTGTGTGGACTTATCTGAAACTTCAGTGTGGGAATGTCCCTAGCATTGCATGGGAACAATAAAGCAGGACCATATGGAGAATTCAGCTGCTGCTAGCTACGGTATCATGGCAGCATTTGTCATAGGCCACAAGGTGTTCATCATAAATCTAGCACTGAAACAATGGATTTCATCACTCAAAAAATCATTCCACTGATTTGCAAAAACTTTACAAGAAATTCCTTTCTTTTCAAGTCCACCTTTCCTCTTGCCTATTCTTAAGTCCCTCTTCCTCCTATACATTCTCCTCTATGTTTTACAATACAGGCAACAGCATTTTCATTATGTTATCATTTCCCTCTCATTTTGCTCACCCCACACTCTTAAAATACTTGGCCTATTTAAAGAATAGTCTGAACTGTATTCTCACAGAGATTTCTTAGCAGGTGGTGTTCCAAATTCTTTTGTCTTTCAGAGACTGAACCTATAATATTTTTATTCTTTGTGGTTGATGTGTATTTGCAGAATCACTTTACAAAAGGAACCTCCAAAGCAACCTCTGTTCTTGGTCTCTTCTGCCAGGCAACCAGCAATAGAACAAGGGGGGACAGTCTCAAGTTGTACCAGGGGAAGTATAGGCTGGATGTTAGGAGGAAGTTCTTTCCAGAGAAAGTGATTGGCATTGGAATGGGCTGCCCAGGGAGTCACCAGCCCTGGAGGTGTTCAAGAAAAGACTGAATGAGGCACTTAGTGCCATGGTCTAGTTGATTGAATAGGACTGAGTGTTAGGTTGGACTGGATGATCTTGGAGATCTCTTCCAACCTGGCTGATTCTATGATCACTATAAGGAGATCTGAGCCACAATTAGAGCACCACTCTGCTAGACATTGGCTAATACCTGCTGTTTGCCAGAAACAAAGACCAACTCCAAATCACTGTTACACAGAAACCTGGAAAACCTGTTATTCACCTTATCAGTATGGAAATAGTAGCTCTGGGGGAGCTAGCCCATCTAAGAGAAAGCTGACCTGCTCTAGGCATTGAGAAAATAAGTTTGCCCATGATCATGAAGGCAGTCTGGGGCAGAGAGAGGATGAAATCTACTTTGCCTGAGCTCCAATGTCTGTAAAAACCTAAAATGGATTTCTTGTGCATCAGTTAATGAGCTTTTGTCATACAACTACCCAGAGTAAAACTGAATTGGAAGTGTTCGTATCTAAGTTAAACACTGAGAAATTGCATGCAGCTATAATAAGAAAACAAGACAAATCTTTACATTTGGAAGATAAAATTAACCTTAATTTTAAGATTACTGGGCTAGAAGTGAGAGCTGTACTTTGAAAAGGAAGGGGCTCAACACATTGCAGTCAGAGCTGTCCACAGCAAAGTGATATCTCTTCTTGAGAAAATCTACTTCAGTTTGCTACAGGTAGCTAAAAAGTGTGATGGCAAGAAGTAGATGTTCATGGAACAGATAAACTGACAAGGACCATTTCTATGTGCATCAAGATGTCAACATCACAAACTAAATCATCTGTTTGACAAACTTATCAAAGCCAACCCTTTGAAAAAGCCTAATTTACCATTTAACCACCATGCAAGACATCCTCCCTTCAAATAGGATGATGGAGTGTACTATTCCCTGGTACATGCTAATTGATGGGCATCTGAGAAACCCTGCAGGGCTCTTCTCTGATGGGCATCCTGGGAAAATACACCTCTTTTCTATCATTCCACTGATGCCAGAGATTACAAAGAAATTGCACACTTTGCTTCCTTACACAAGTCTAATGTGCTTTTTTTAGACTGATTACCAGAACCTTCTCAAATGCAGTTGAGCTCATTCAGGGGAAGCTTGCTTGAGTTCCTAGGCTTTGATGTCAGCATGCAAGCACTGAGAGCTTGCTGGCCCATGAGTCATTTTCATGCTGTACTCTCTCACAGCATACTCAGGCCTGCCACTGAGCTTTAGGAATGGTCTCTGCTGTTATCAGACTGTTCCAAGAATGTGGATGCAGTAATTGCTTTACTCTTTAAGCCTCTTGTGGTTTCTGCAAATGGCATTCTTTCAAACTGCAGCCAAAGCAAATTAACCCAGCCATACAGATCACTGTAAAAAGTCATTTAAAAAAATCCAAACCTCTCTTTTTTTTTTTTTTTTTTCCTAGTAGCAGGAGATGTTGAAAATATTCAGGTATTGACATACTTTTCAGTGAAAAAATCATCAAGAAGGTCTGTTTGATAGTTCCAGGCTCCTTGGTTCAAGGACAGGGACTCGCTGGAGAAGGGCTACAAAGGTGATTAGGGGACTAGAATGTCTCCTTATGAGCAAAGACTGGGAGAATTTGGTCTCTTTATTCTGGAAAAGAGAAGACTGAGGGGGGGTCTCATAAATTATTGTAAATACTTAGAGGATGGATGACAGAAAGGGGAAACCAGTCCTTTTTCAGTAGTGTCCAGTGACAGTAATGGGCAGAAAGTGGAACACGGAATCATAGAATCATAGAATCAATCAGGTTGGAAGAGACCTCCAACATCATCCAGGCCAACCTAGCACCCAGCTCTAGCCAGTCAACTGGACCATGGCATTAAGTGCCTCAGCCAGTCTTTGCTTCAACACCTCCAGGGATGGAGACTCCACCACCTCCCTGGGCAGCCCATTCCAATGCCAATCACTCTCTCTGCCAACAACTTCCTCCTAACATCCAGCCTAGACCTCCCCTGGCACAACTTGAGACTGTGTCCCCTTGTTCTGTTGCTGGTTACCTGGCAGAAGAGACCAATCCCCATCTGGCTACAACCTCCCTTCAGGTACTTGTAGACAGCCCTGAGCCTCCTCTTCTCCAGGCTGCACACCCCCAGCTCCCTCAGCCTCTCCTCGTAGGGTTTGTGTTCCAGGCCCCTCACCAGCTTTGTTGCCCTTCTCTGGACACCTTCCAGTACCTCAACATCTCTTTTGAATTGAGGAGCCCAGAACTGGAGACAGCACTCAAGGTGTGGCCTGAGCAGTGCTGAGTACAGGAGAAGAATAACCTCCCTTGTCCTACTGGCCACACTGTTCCTGATCCAGGCCAGGATGCCATTGGTTCTCATTGTAAGCTCTATCTAAACATGAGGAGAAAGTTCTTGAATTTAAGAGTGACAGAAAACTAGAACTAGCTGCCCAGGGAGGTGGTAGAGTCTTCATCTCTAGAGACATTCAAAACTTGCCTGGATGTAGTCCTGTGTGGTCTATTTTGGATGAACCTGTGATCTCCAGAGGTCCCTTCCAAGCCCCTACCATTCTATGATTCTGTGAAAAATCAAGACGTGCTGCATATGCTCAGATATGAAGGTATGGGCACAATTACCTCTTGTCCTAGATAATGAGCTAACTGGGGGAGAAGAGAAAGGCAGGTCAATGGAACTGCCTTCAGTCCTTAGCTCTGCAAGCAGGACACAGCTGCATTCCCCATCATCCGCTGTAAGTCACAGACTGGGACTGGGCACAGCCTGATCAGAGAGAGAAGATGCTGAGCTCAGTGCTTCCATGGGTAGTTGAAGCGAAACCTATAGCTTTCTGGCTGTGAAAGGCAGAGTGTGAGCCTTTCACCCACAGATGTGTTTTCTCTGGCCCTCCTGTGCCACCCTCTTCAGTACAGCACTGCAAAGTTCTTATTCTTCAGTAAATTCCAGCATCTCTTACATGTTTACATTGGGGAACGCAGGAAAAGTGAGCGTATGTTTCAAATGAAATGTAACTACTGTCAGAAGCTACTGGGAAAAATGGAGCTGCCACCCAGCTAGATCTGTGGGCAGGGAGTTTTTAATAATTCAATAGAAAAATGAGACAGCAACTCACACGTACTATATCCATCACACTTCAAAGGGGAGCGCACATAGAAACATATTTGTGGTGCTGTTCAGCATGCTGAACAAGCTTCATGCAGCAACCTGTATCTTCCATCTGTCTGTAATTTCCCAGTGGCTTCACTAACAACTTGCTGCACGAAAAAGCAGCAACCTCAAGATAGGTTTATGTCAGCAGTACCTGTCAGAAATGATTCCTCTTACCTCCCCGTGCCATGCACCAGCTCGTTAAAAACACACTGGGCATTTAAACGTGAATGATTTGGGTTTTCAGCCAGAAGCTGAAATTTAGCTTGGAAAACATTAAAAAAAAAAAAAATAACTGAAAACCTAATTTTCCTTCCAGAATGGATTACACAGCAGCATGTTAGCTCACTGGGTCTGGAATACTGCTCACAACTTGGTCCGCAGACAAATTTATAGTGGCACCAAACCAGCAGATGGACTTAAAGGTTCTGCAGTCTCTGAGCTCGCAGGAGTACCTAAATTGATCACGGAATCATAGAATGGCTCAGGTTGGAAGGGACATCAAGGATCATCCAGTTCCAAACCCCTGCTGTAGGCAGGGACACTTCCCACTAGAACAGGTTGCTCAAGACCTCATCCAACCTGACCTTGAACACTTCCAGGGAGAAAGCAGCCACAACCTCCCTGGGCAACCTGTGCCAGTGTCTCACCACCCTCACTGCAAAGAACCCTTTCCTAACGTCTTCTTTGAATCTTCTCTCTGCCGGTTTAAACCATTACCCCTTGTCCTGTCATTACAAGCCCTTGTAAGCAGTTCCTCCACAGACTTCCTGCAGGTCCCCTTCAGATACTGGAAGGCCACTATAAGGTCTCCTCGAAGCCTTCTCTTTTCCAGGCTGAAGAGCCCCAACTCTTGTAGCCTGTCCTCATAGCAGAGCTGCTGCAGCCCTCTGAGCATCTTTGTTGCCTTGCTCCAATAGTTTGATGTCCTTCTTGTGTTGGGGGCTCCAGGACTGCACACAGGACTCCAGGTGGGGTCTGAGGAGAGCAGAGCAAAGGGGCAGAATCCCCTCCCTTGCCCTGCTGCCCACACTGCTCTTGCTGCAGCCCTGCACACAGTTGCTGTCTGGGCTGCACTCACATTGCAAGCTCATGTTGAGCTTTTCATCACTCCAGACCCCCAGGTACTTTTCCTCAGGGCTGCTCTCAGCCATTCACCACCCAGCCTGGAGTTGTGCCTGGGATTGCACCGACCCAGGTGCAGGACCTTACATTTGGCCTTGTTGAATGTTGGCTTGGGCCCAGATCTCCACCCTGTCCAGATCCCTCTGCATGGATCCCTGCCCTCTAGCAAGTCGACTGTGCCACACAGCTTGGTGCCATCTGCAAACTTGCTGAGGGTGCACTCGATTCCTCTGTCCATATCACTGACAAAGATGTTCAACAGCAGTTTATTACTACTACTTTTGTAAGCATGAAGAAAAGGAGCACCACAAAAATGACCAAAGCACTGGAATACCTCCCCTATAGAAACAGGCTGAGAGGGTTGGAGTTCACTGTTTTGTGCCTCGTAGCTGTGCACAAGACATTACCCCACGATGTGGACAAAACCCCTTGCCATCAAATCTGGTATATTTATATGTTTTACATCTTGTTTCCCCTCCCTATATCTTTGTGACTTCCCTACCTCATATACCTTTTATTTATTGTTAAACTTTTCTTCCTTTAACTTCCAAACTGCAGGGAGATCATTTCTTTGGGTCTGCATACCTTTGCTCTCTCTCCATCTAACTCCTTTTCTTTTGGGAAAGAAGGGGGGAAGAAGGAAGGGCATCCTATAAATTGTCATTGGTTCTATCAACTATATTTGAGTCTCTGGGAAATTTAAATTAGAACCTAGGCTTGATCCAGAGCATGCACAAGCAATCCTGAATTTTTCCATTAACTCCAGAAAGTTTCAGCATCCCCTTGCAAGACCAACACAAATTTCCTGTAGGATGTTGGAATGGCTCCTACCTGAATGCTTGCAGTTCTTTCCTTGTTTTTATCCCACATGCATCCACAACACAGCAATTAAAGCAACAAAACTCTGGGACATTTTTGTTGTTTCTTCCCTCCCCCATTTTCTCCTTCTCCAAAGGAAAGACTCAAGAGAAGTCCTGCACTGGTCTCTCTGGGGTTTGATCTCCACATGGTTGGGAATGCTTTATTTCTAGTAGTGACATTTGTAGTCACATGTGCGTGCATCCAGGAAGGAGATGAGACCCCTGTTGTGCCTTGTGGAAGAGATGAAAGAAGTCTCTTGTAAATATATCTTGCACCTCATGCATATCTAAGAGGGTTCCATATAAATAGCACCATAACTTTTGTACCTGATGGCACTTGAGCACATTATAAGCAGCAGCAGGTGGGAGGCATGTTTGAACAATTGAAAGGGCTGTAATAAGCATGGTTAGTGGTCTATTATGTTTTTTAATGCATATTCCACATGCATATTTAGTCATCTCAAACAGATTTGGCCCTCTGACTGGATTAGGGGGCTGTCAGACAGGCTAGACAACGTCTGTAGTTTTAGAGAGAATGAGCAAGATGGTGTGATGGTTTGGGTGTTCCCCACACCCCCACACTTTAGAAATCACCCAGACTAGTCTCAGCCAGCTCTGGGAATATAAATGAAGCTATTTATTTACAGCTAGCACAATATACAAGCAGATATTTACAGTCTATACAGTTATATACAGAGATATACAAGGTAAAAAGTAATACAGAAACACAACAGCCCTCCCAGAAACCTGAGTCCCCAGGAGAGGCTCTCAACCACCCCTGCACCTTCCCCCTGCCCCTCTCAACCTTACCTCAGTCCTAAAGAAGAATAGAGGTTCAGCCAGGAGGTTAAGAAGCAAAGGTGAGTGGAAGGTGAGGTTAGGGAGCTGCAGCTCAGTCAGAAGCCCAAAGCAGAGTGCAACAAAATGGAGAGTGTTATCTAATGTTTTAATTTCCTCTTCAGCAAGACTCTGAGGGGAGTAGACATCACCATTGTTTTCCTTTCACAGCCTATGATCTAGTTCTTTACACCAAAACATTCTAGCCTGCTTCAAACCAGCACAGATGGGTTTTGTTTAAGCCATTTCAGGGAGTAGAAATAAGGTGGAAAAAGTGCCAGCCACAAAGCCATTTAGTTTAGCTGAGCGATCGCAGAACCACAGAACTTTAGAGGTTGGAAGGGACCATTAATGCCGTGGTCTAGATGACTGGCTAGGGCTGGGTGCTAGGTTGGACTGGATGCCATTGGAATGGGCTGCCTAGGGAGGTGGTGGAGTCACCATCCCTGGAGGTGTTCAAGAAAAGACTGGATGAGGCACTTGGTGCCATGGTCTAGATGACTGGCTAGGGCTGGATGCTAGGTTGGACTGGCTGATCTTGGAGGTCTCTTCCAACCTGGTTGATTCTATGATTCTATGACCTCCAGAGATCATCCAGTCCAACCTCCTTGCCAAGGCAGGATCACATAGGGTAGTTTATTTCAGGATTTCAGTGTTCAGTATTTATCAGGAAACTAGTCTGGTGATCCTCCACATATTTAGTGGTGGAAATCCTGTTGTTATTTTTTCTACAACATATGCCAGAGGCACATTACTGGGGACACTTGCACAATTTTTAGTGACACATTAATGGGGAAGACAGAAATAGAGGTTAATATTCTTTGTATTGCTTTTTTTAATACTCTTTCTAAACAGGCCTTAGTTGTTTGCTCCTGATGGCCAGCCAAAATGTTCACACTTTGCATTTCACACAGGGTTAATGCTACCCTAAATAGCTCTTCTCCACCAGCCCACCTCTCCTCCCTCCTCCCCCTTCCCAGGAATGCATAGTAGAAAGAAAACTAAGTTTAGAATTAGGATGTACAAGGGAAAAAATGCAGATGGGTTTTTGGCACTGGGTCGTGTATGGAATCCAAGCCAAGAGCACTTTGCATTTTCTAAAGATATTTGGAAGTGAATGGAAATTTCAGAAATACCTACCTCTGGGAACTGGAGAACAGGGCATAGGAATCTGGAGGGCTGGAAAAAAAATAAAAGAGCACAGCCAAGAAATTTCATGTGGCTCAGAACTTGATGGTGTAATATTGCTCAGCAGGACAAGAATCACAGTCCCTGCATCACAGACCTCAGTCAGGGAGGAAGCTTACTGTCTGGAGTGACTTTCCAGGAGAGCCAAGGAATGAAGGGAAATGTTATTGATTATTTTGAGATTAACAATGGGTCATTAATTGCAATGATTATGGGGTTTGGAACTATAACTGTATTTTAAAGAGCAATCTCATAAACTAGAGTGCAACTTTCTTGTTGTCTGAGTCTTGAGGTTGTAGCCAGGTGGGGTTGGTCTCTTCTGCCAGGCAACCAGCAACAGAAGAAGGAGACACAGTCTCAAGTTGTGCTAGGGGAAGTCTAGGCTGGATGTTAGGAGGAAATTGTTGGCAGAGAGAGTGATTGGCATTGGAATGGGCTGCCCAGGGAGGTGGTGGACTCACCATCCCTGCAGGTGTTCAAGAAAAGCCTGGATGAGACACTTAGTGCCATGGTCTAGTTGACTGTCTAGGGCTGGGTGCTAGGTTGGAGTGGATGATCTTGGAGGTCTCTTCCAACCTGGCTGATTCTATGATTCTGTGTCCTGCTCAAAATGAAAGTATACATTCTGGAAGGTATGCCTGGAGGAAAGCAAATATCCCCCAAACCTCAACTCTGCAGATCTATAGAGACTTATATCTTAAAGGGGCACAGGGAAGCACACTGGCCTTGATGCTCTTTGCCCCTGAACAAAATCAAGGTCAACATATGCTTTATTTTTGCTCTAAATAGCACAGTGTGCCCTAAATGGTGGTATCCCCCAGGGATCAGTGCTGGGGCCAGTCCTGTACAACATCTTCATCAGCGACATTGATGAGGGCACAAAGTATCTGCTCAGCAAGTTTGTTGACAACACCAAGCTGGGAGGCTTGGCTGATATAGCTGAAGGCTGTGCAGCCATCCAGAGAGACCTGAACAGGCTGAGAGCTGGGCACAGAGGAACCAGAGGAGGTTCAACAAGGACAAGTGCAGAGTCCTGCATCTGGGCAGGAATAATAAACTGCACCAGTACAGGCTGGGAGGTGATCTGCTGGAGAGCAGCCCTGTGGAGAGGGACCTGGGGTCCTGGTGGCTAACAAGTTCCCCATGGCACAGCAATGTGCCCTTGTGGCCAAGAAGGCCAATGGGATCCTGGGGTGTATTAGGAGGAGTGTGTCCAGCAGATCAAGGGAGGTTCTCCTTCCCCTCTACCCTGTCCTGGTGAAAGCTCACCTTGAATACTGCCTTCAGTTTTCGGCTCCCCAGTTTAAGAGGGACAGGGTTCTGCTCCCCTTCCCTTCCCTCCCTTTCCCTCCTCTTCTCTTCTCTTCTCTTCTCTTCTCTTCTCTTCTCTTCTCTTCTCTTCTCTTCTCTTCTCTTCTCTTCTCTTCTCTTCTCTTCTCTTCTCTTCTCTTCTCTTCTCTTCTCTTCTCTTCTCTTCTCTTCTCTTCTCTTCTCTTCTCTTCTTCTCTTCTTTTTTTTTAATAAAAGAAGATTTTACTTTATCCACAAAATAAGATAGAATTTTCTGGTTTACTTAAAACCTAAACTAAAATAGGCTATTCCCATTTTTACAGCTATATCAATTTAAAACATGCATTAAAAAAAAGAAATAAAAGAAGGAAGCCTTCCAAAACCTACAGAAAATCAATCACATTTGTGATGGATTTGGGTAGAAGTAATTCTTTCAAAACAACTGTTTATACTCAAATACTTTCTGCCTGGCTTTTCTTCTGGATAAGGAGAAGTTCATCTTGAAGACATGGAATACACAGGTTTCAGAAAGGCACAGTAGAAGCCAGTGGGAGTTTTGGTACTGACACAAAGGGAAAAAGATTAAGGTCTTAGATATTGTATTGATAACTGTCTTGGAAAGAAACTGGTGGTATAAACTCACCAGATGTAAGGCAGTGGTTTGATCTCATATGGATGTGGACCATGTATCTGCTTTGGTCATTCTCAGTTATGTTCACAGGATCACAGGATATTAGGGGTTGGAAGGGACTCAAGGAGGTCATTGAGTCCAACCCCCTTGCCAGAGCAGTACAACACAAGTCACAAAGGAATGTACCCAGACAGGCCTTGAGAGTCTCCAGAGAAGGAGACTCCACAACCTCCCTGGGGAGCCTGTGCCAGTGCTCTGTGACCCTTACAGTAAAGAAGTTCCCTGTTGTGTTGAGGTGGAACCTCCTGTGCTGCAACTTACACCCATTGCTCCTTGTCCTATCCCAGGGAGCAGTGAGCAGAGCCTGTCTCCCCACTCCTGACCAGCCCTCAGAAGTTTATAAACACTTATCAAACCCCCTCTAAGTCTCCTCTTCTCCAGACTAAACAGCCCCAGGTCCCTCAGCCTCTCCTCATCAGCCATGCTCTCCAGACCCCTCATCATCCTTGTAGCTCTCCACTGGACCCTCTCCAGCAGATCCCTGTTCCTCTTAAACTGGGAAGCCCAAAACTGAACACAGTATTCAAGATGAGGTCTCACCAGGACAGAGTAGAGGGGAGGAGAACCTCCCTTGATCTGCTGGACACACTCTTCTTAATACATGCCAGGATCTCAATGATCTTCTTGGCCACAAGGACACATTGCTGTACTATAGTTAACCTGTTATCCACCAGTTAACTACGGGACAGCATGTTCCTGTAGAGTTGCTTTCATCAAGACCCCATTCAAGGCACACTTTTCTTAAGAGAACTAAAATAAAAATCCAGTCATTTTTTTTTTTTTCTTTTTGACCTCCTGTTCAAGAAACAGAACCTGTGGAGTCGTTTAGGCATCTTTTAATACCCATGAAAATATTTCATGTGACCCATAGAATTTTCCTGCATTAATTATTAATTCTAAGAAACTTTGTTACAGGATTTGAGTGACAGTTTCTGGAAGTGAAGTTCCCTTAACATGCACAACACGTGCACAACAGCCTCGAGAGGCTGAGGGAGCTGAGATTGTTTAGCCTGGAGAAGAGGAGGCTCAGGGGAGACCTTATTGCTGTCTACAACTACCTGAGGGGTGGTTGTGGCCAGGAGGAGGTTGCTCTCTTCTCTCAGGTGGCCAACACTAGAACGAGAGGACACAGCCTCAGGCTACGCCAGGGGAAATTTAGGCTGGAGGTGAGGAGAAAGTTCTTCACTGAGAGAGTCATTGGACACTGGAATGGGCTGCCTGGGGAGGTGGTGGAGTCGCCGTCCCTGGAGCTGTTCAAGGCAGGACTGGACGTGGCACTTGGTGCCATGGTCTAGCCTTGAGCTCTGTGGTAAAGGATTGGACTTGATGATCTGTGAGGTCTCTTCCAACCCTGATGATACTGTGATACTGTGATACAACACAAAAGGTAACATAAATTTCCACATCTTGCCTTCCTTACTTTCCTTTCTGCCTCTTTCTTGTGTGGATACTACTTCTAATGATGAGGGGTAAATCCCAGTTTCCTTTCCACTTAAACCTTGGCTTACAAGGAATCTTGAGTCAGGCAATTCTGAAAGTGTTTCTTGCCTGTCTAAATCATTTTGACCTTGTAAGACTGAGCAGAATAATGCCTAAATACCTTTAAGAATCTGGAACATTGTCAAGAAGTGTGTGAACAGCAACTGTGGTGGTGAGCTTTGATACGAAGACCAATCCACCAAAAACTGGCCAGAGATCACTAGGCAATGTCAGAAACATGCATGATATAAGAGAGATTGGTCTCATACCAGCAATTATTTCACTCAAACCAATTATATAACAGTGACAATCATTAAGTATCAGATCTAGCTAAATACAAAGTGGAAAGGTTTACACAGCATCATTGGTCATCTGTATCTCGCAGCTCAATCTCCAGTGCAACTACATTGAACTCTTGAAATACATTCAGTGGGATTAGTGAAGCTATGGTCCAGTCTTGCTTTCACTAAGGATGTGAGACAATGGACTCAGGATACCACACAAGAAATTTTAGCTCCATATAAGGAAAATCTCAAGTGCTAATCAAGTACTGGCATAGATTGCCCAGAGATGTGTTAACATCTCCATCTTTGCAGATAGTCAAAACCAGCTGGGCAAGGCTCTGGGCAGCCAGCCTTCGCTGCACCTGGTCCTAACAGGAGGTTGGACTAGAAACTCCAAATGTTCACGTCCACCCCACAGATTCTGCAGCTCTAGATCCTTCTCCCCAAGTTAAGAAATAGGATGTGTATGTGCCTCTCACTTAAAAATATCCACTGATTCCACATCAAGCAGCATTTTGTGCTCAAAAAGACATGCTTCATATTTTCACTAATTTTGGTAATTTCCCTTCAGTTTCTAGCTGGTTAAGGGCTAAGGTTGAGCAGTTCTTAAGAGTCCAGTGCTGGGATTGTAAGGGGTTCCATCTGTTTTTTGTCTCTGAGAGCTGCCTTTTAGCTGTGCTGTGCTCCTCTTGCTTTCCCCTGGCATGACTCTTTGCCTCCTCTGCATCTGAGTGCGTTAGATACAGACTGTGGGGGATTTACAGCGCTGCTGGCAGTACCAGACAGAGAATAGCTTTGTAACTGTATCTCTGTCTTCCATCAGAGAAAACTCTTTGATGGAGATCTTTACACACTAATGTACATGTAAGAACATAACCCCTCAATGCATGCCTTTCATTAAAGTTAGTGATAGTCAAGCACGTGCTGTGAGAATAGCAAAGCCTGTGTATGACGTGCATGTGTCTCTCTATGCCAAACCAAATCTTTCTTCCTTGCTATAAATCTATGGAGCTTAAGTATTGCTTCATCATGCAGTGCTCGTTTACATCAGCCAAGGAGAATCTGACCTATGGCATTCACAGAAGTATCTACTTCTGAAGTAATAATATCCACAAGTCATCAAAATCTGTAGCTCACTGGCTCCTGCTATCTCAAAACTAAACCCAGTGGTCAAAAGTCAATACTTAAAGCCATGCATCCTTGGGCAATTATTTCTGAATGACAAAACTAAGCTCTAAAGTCATGAAATTTATCTGCACTGCATCTCAGTAACTAGAAATGTGCTGTGCTCTTTGGATATTTGGCTGAGCACATCGGCCAGATGGTTTTGTGGTGGGGAGAGTGGTGAGAAACGTTTTGGAAGATTTGCACATCATGTTACATGACATCATGTTGCCTCTTTCAAGAGAGCTATGAAGAGGGTCTGAGCCTTGCAGAACCTATCTGTTCCAGACACTCCGAGATTGCCTGAGAAACGAGTGCACAGGCTGTGCCTACAGCGTCGCAGCAGAAACAAGCTGGACAGGAGCAGATGGCAAGCAGAGGGAAACCCAAAAGCACTTTTCTGATGGCAGGTCTCTATAAAGATGCTCCAGTCTTTTTTTGGAATGATTTTTGAAAATCAACTGCTAACAAAAGCGGGAAAACATCAATCCCCAGTGCACAGCCCAGCAGTCAAACTATAAACCCTCAGGCTTCTCAGGAGAGATTCTTTTCCCCTATTTATTTATAGTTTATTAAAGAATAAACACAATGCTTTTAGCTGAAACCCGTCCCTAGACATTCCTGCAGGATCCTGACCTACAGTAGTTCTCTCAGAGTTATATTCAGCAGTTGACTACTAAAGAAATGTTCTATTATTAACTAACATGTAATTAGTTCATTAAAAAATACCTCAGCTGAATACTGTGTAACATAATACAGCCTACTACTAGAGTGAGGAGATTTCAGGCTCGGCACAAATGGAAATGAAATTACAGTGCAAAGAAGTGGAAAGCAGACAGTGCCAGCTGGCAGGGTACTAAGTGTTTCAAATTACTCTCTGTTTATGACCTCTGTGTTCTTATACAAAATTAATTAGATTATGCTATTTGAGAATCTTGGAATGCAGTGGCCACATGCTAGTCTTATCTGAACCACACATCTTAAGTTTAATTAAGATGTTTTCAGTTTCTCCAGGTAGTCATTTTATACACATATACACACACGCATGTGTATGTTTAAAGTGGTGCCTGTGGGAAGTGATAAACAACAGGCTGTGATTCCTGAGGTGTGTTTAAGGTGGTTGCTTGCTTTATAGGTCTTGGGGGCTAAATCCATGAAAGGGCTTGGATATGGCTTTAATGCTCACCTGCTACTTTAAGCCCCCAGTCAAAAATGTTGATCTTCAGGATCCTTGTTCAGCTGCCTCCCAAGTATGTGATATTTTCCCTTGTTGCAGGCAACTTAGATTTCATCTTTAAAGTTTTCTATGTGCTTAAAGTTCTGCTGCTTAGCATAACAAGGCTCTTTGCCTTGTTGATGCTGATTATTTAGCACTTCTCCCTTGCTGAGCTGGGTTAACCTTCACCAGTATTTCTACAGACTGAGAGGTGGTGTGGTGGTACTCACCAAAACAGACTGAGTGTCATTGAAAAAGGGAGATGATAAAGGTGGTGGATGGTGCTCCTCCTGGATGCTACCCCCAAGCTCAGAGCATCATCCAGCTGTGCTATGAAAGGGACAGGTCCACTTCCTTCACCAAGAAAGGAGATTTGAAGTCCTCACCTGCTATGTCACAGAGATCACTTTTACCATTTGTGATGGTATTTGGTGAGGGTGTAAGAGAGACTTTGGAGAGAGTAAGCCTTCTCAAATTGGTTAGAGTATGAATGAAAGGAAAGGAGGAAATTCTTACTGCTCCACCAAGGGTGATATGTTCATTGGAGCAAGGAACAGTCTCTGTCTCTTGATCATCCAAGTGAATATCATTCCTGCTACTTTTCTTTTACACAGTGAACACTCCCTAGCTCTGAGGAAAAGAGAAAAAGCTTCAAAGAAAGGTGAGAAAGTCTTTTGCTTGAAGAACCCTGGAGACTGGGAGGTTAATGTATATTCCAGCAGAAAACAAAATGTGTGCTTAATCAGGCTTACAACATCCTTGTAGCTTATGCTAAGTGCTCAGCAGTAGTGAGGACAGACTACCACTGTGTACTCCTCTGGCTGTGCTTTCCTTCTCCCACCAGCTTTGAAAGAGTTCAGATACACATCTTTTACAAAATGTTTCAGGACTTTGAGCTCTCTGAAGGAACACTCAGGAGGAAGAGAAAAAAAAAAAAAAAAGGAGGGAGAAGATCCCTAGAACTGAACTGAAATTTGAATTTCATTGTTGGTGTTTACAAGTGGGTAGTGTTGTGGTTGCCCACAAACACGATGGTCCTTTTGCAGCCCACACTCTTAGGCATGTGAAACTCACAGAGTATATAAGTGACTGTGTCAGAGCTGCTGATTCTTCTGGAGTGCTGAGTGCCAATGTCTGCCAGTATGCCTGGGTAGATCTGTTGAGCTTGTGCCAATGTACAAACTCAAGAAGTGTCCATGGCTCACAGACCTGATCACATATGTAAACTCAGAGTCCATAGCAATAGTCTCTTTAAGGGCTTACTTGCTGCACAGGCACTTCAATACAACTCTGTCTCCTGCTCTTTGTAATTAGCAAAGGCTAAAGCTAAAATATTAACCATTGACATACACAAAATCATAGGCAAGTCCTGTGTTAGAATTCAAGATGTCCTCTGGCCTACAGTTTTCTTGTTTCTCTGAACACTGTTGAATTGGCAAAGAAACTGTAAATGTAGCTGCCTAAGAAAAAAAAGATGTAGCTGCCTAAGAAATAAAGATCTCTTTGCTTGACATTACCTGTTCAAACTGAAGGGACCTCTGCTCCATAAGCACAGACCAAAGCAGTCATCCGTAGCAAATGCACATTAGCTATCAAAATGTGATGGGAAGGTTTTGAAGGGCCCCAACTGCTGTCAAAAATCATCTTAAAACTTGATCATATGTTCCTCAAAACAGCTGGCTACATCTCCCCAGGATTCAGTTTCAATAAGCTTTGGCTGAAAATGCCTCTTTAATACACCTTGCTGAATTGGATTAAAGCAGTTTAATGCTCTGATCTCCAGAATTTCTTGCACTTTTGTTGTGAAGAATCCAACAGGGGCAGCAGATGTAGTAGGATTTTATTGTTTCTTTTAAAGGTATTCTCAGATTTACTTTTTCATTCTTGCCATTCCTCCTCCTCTCAAAATGTTACCATTCTCTGGCTGTGGCATGCCAGTACAAAAAATGTGAAAACTACACTAGGCTTTACAAAAGGAACCTCCAAAGCAACCTCTGTTCTTGGTCTCTTCTGCCAGGCAACCAGCAATAGAACAAGAGGACACAGTCTCAAGTTGTGCCAGGGGAGGTCGAGGCTGGATGTTAGGAGGAAGTTGTTGGCAGAGAGAGTGATTGGCATTGGAATGGGCTGCCCAGGGAGGTGGTGGACTCACCATCTCTGAAGGTGTTCAAGCAAAGCCTGGATGAGACACTTAGTGCCATGGTCTAGTTGACTGGCTAGGGCTGGGTGCTAGGCTGTACTGGATGATCTTGGAGGTCTCTTCCAACCTGGTTGATTCTATGATTCTACAATTCTGTGATTCCATGATTCTATGATTTTTGGTTTGAGTTTCTTTATTGTTTGAGCTAGGGGTTTTTTTTTGCCTCTTACATGCAGCAACACCTAGGAAAAGTAAAGATGCTCTTCTGCCCATAAAGTTGAACATGCTTTTCTAATTCCCACAGTCTTCCTAGACTTTCCCTGTATCTAACTCCAATCATGCCTGGACCAGAGTCATCTGCTCCATAGTGAGAATCATGGGAGGAATGTGTTGTGTTTGTCTAGCACAACCTCTGTGTAAGTGTTGCCTCACTAAAACATTATCGCTATTTCCTCCTCTTTGACAGGGACTTTTCAACTGATAGATCAGCAAGCAAAAAGGCTCTGGAACAGAAAGGGAATAAAAATGGCTCTGGCAGAAAGCTCTGCTGTTGACAGGTGATTTTTCTATGAAGAGCACTAGCCTAGGGGTAATGGGCATAATTGAATATTGTTTTACTCCAGCTCGATGCCAGGTTTTGCAGCCTCCAACAAGGCCCTTTGAATTCAGCAAGACATCATTTAAAATAGAAAACAATTATCTAGTGTTCTGGCTAAGGTCTGGTAAAAAGTAATTTGATTAATCAAATAGGAGAATGAGAGGAAGTGTTGGTGTTGGCTTGCCCCAGCATTTTCCAAACAGTAGAGCACAGTAGTTATGTAACATGTTTCCATGCAATGCAAGGCAGTTTTTTTCCCCACGTTGTAAAATGGACAATACTTCTATCATCATGGCAAATGTATAGGAGGAGGGGGTGCTGGTTTCCATTGCTTTCATTTTTTATGCTGCCATCTGGACTGTTTCAGTGTGGCCAGAGTTAGTCCCACAAACTCAGCTTTTGTTCTTTCCCTCGCTCCTGAAGAAGTCAGTTCCTTGTTGCCACGGCCAGCAGCAGGCTGATTTGGAAAATTCGTAGGAAATCTGTTCAAAGTCGATGCCTTAGCAAAGGTTGTGGGAAATGGAATTTGCTCAGGGTCCAAAAGGCACAAAAGCAAATGTGGGCCATGGGCTGATTATGCAGAAACAGAATCTCGGCACAAATTTCAGGGCTGTGCACCCTTTCACTCACACAGGAAAAGGGAACGAATATCAACATTACTCTGACCCTTACTGAAGAGAAAACCTTCAAGTCCAAAGGACTAAGAAGTGAGAAGCAGCATGTTAAGGGTGTTTCAGATATCTCTGATGTCTCAATTTGTTTCAGATCCAGCAGTGTGCACTTGCAGCCAGGAGAGCCAGGCAGAGCCTGGGCTGCATCAGGAGAAGTGTGGCCAGCAGGGCCAGGGAGGTGACTCTCCCCTTCTACTCTGCTCTGGTGAGACCCCACCTGGAGTAGTGCATCCAGTTCTGGAGCCCTCATTACAAGAGGGATGTGGAGATGATGGAGCAGGTCCAGAGCAGGATGCTCAGAATGCTGGAGCAGCTCTGCTATAAGGACAGACTGAAAGAGTTGGGGCTGTGCAGTCTGGAGAAGAGGAGGCTCCCAGGTGACCTTCTTGTGGCCTTCCAGTGTCTGAAGGAAGCCTACAAAAAAGCTGGGGAGGGACTTTTCAGGCTCTCAGGGAGTGACAGGACTGGGGGGAATGGAGAGAAGCTGAAGATGGGTAGGTTCAGGCTGGAGGTGAGGAGGAAGTTGTTGAACATGAGAGTGATGAGAGCCTGGAATGGGTTGCCCAGGGAGGTAGCTGAGGCCCCATGGCTGGAGGTGTTTAAGGCCAGGCTGGATGAGGCTGAGGCCAGCCTGATCTTGGGTAGGGTGACCTTGCTCATGTCAGGCAAGGTGGAGCTAGATGATCCTTGTGATCCTTTCCAACCCTGACTGAATCTGTGATTCTTTGAGATTCAAAAAAGAACTTGCATGCTTACTTAGTACTTGCTGTCCTAGTTTAGAGTGCATGTGTCCAGTTCTGGGCTCCTCAATTCAAGAGAGATGTTGAGATACTGGAATGTGTCCAGACAAGGGCAATGAAACTGGTGAGGGGCCTGGAGCACAGCCCTGTGAGGAGAGGCTGAGGGAGCTGGGGGTGTGCAGCCTGCAGAAGAGGAGGCTCAGGGCAGACCTCATTGCTGTCTGCAGCTACCTGAAGGGAGGCTGTAGCCAGGTGGGGTTGGTCTCTTCTCTCAGGCAACCAGCAACAGAACAAGAGGACACAGTCTCAAGTTGTGCCAGGGGAGGTCTAGGTTGGATGTTAGGAGGAAGTTGTTGGCAGAGAGAGTGACTGCCATTGGAATGGGCTGCCCAGGGAGGTGGTGGAGTCACCATCCCTGGAGGTGTTCAAGAAAAGCCTGGCTGAGGCACTTAGTGCCATGGTCTAGTTGACTGGCTAGGGCTGGGTGCTAGGTTGGAGTGGATAATCTTGGAGGTCTCTTCCAACCTGATTTATTCTATGAGATTCTAGATTCTATGATCTTCTACCAATGATTCTTCAGTTACCACTCCTCACAACAGCAGCTATGGAAAAAAAAGCCCTGTAGTCTACAGCTGAAACTAGTCAGTGTGCTGTTCTCTGCTGTCATGTTTACCCTTATAAAGGTTTTGTGGCTAGCACTTAGGGACTTTCTGAATTATTTTCTTAAGAGTCAGCAACATTTGAGACTGACCATTCTGCAGTGCTGGGCTCCCCAATCTCCATGAGGCTGCTGGCTCTCCCCATCCCTTCCCAGCAGGACGACTCTTCCTCTGGTTGTACAGTCAGCAGCGCAGAATACACTCAGGGTGATTCAGAGAACAGCAGTGACAGTTCAGACCACCGTTACGGGTTCTCCTCTCCTGTCAGGAATAAATTATCACTGTGCTCCCTTGAAGAGAAAACTGATTGCCTTGGGATGCACAAGATGCACTTCTGTAGTAGTTGCATCTCATAAAAACACTCTCACAAGAGAGGCTACCCCTGAGTTCTGTCATAAGGACTTCATTCTTTCCTTTCAGCCCTAGCCCCGTTCAGACACTGAGCACAGAGGCATTTATTAATACCAGACATGGTAGGTTTCCTATCGTTTTATGAAGATGACATTCATGCTGACTGTTGGTTTAAGCTTTAAAAGAGAACAATAGGATTGCTTTTCCAAAGCAAATACAACTGCTCAGCACTGTGATTATAGTTTCTGTGTCTGACTCAATGAAAGGTCAGAGGGTTTGGTTTTTTTTTCAGTGCTTGAAGAGGATACTAAGCCATGAAAAAAAATATCTGGACTGATGTATGTTTGCTGAGAACAATATAAGATTGTTCATAGACACTCCCTGAGCACAACTAGCAGACACTGTGCAGATGTTCTGTGGGCTTGTTCGGAATGGGCATGAACAGTGTTTAAAAGCCACTAAATAATTTTAAACAGTTGTAGCTAAAAGATGTGCACAAAGCTTGCCAGAATTCCCAACTGCAAAGAAGCCCCTTCCAAGGGCAGTCCATCCTGGACTTAATGCCTTTGCTGTGATGGGCAGACATCTGGCAGGCTGATGCAGAGAGGGATTCGTGCCTGAGCATCAGTCAGCTGTGATGATAACATGCACAAGCACTAATTGTATCAGTCTCGTTCCTAGGAGCCCGTGCTGAGATTGGTGACAGCCTACACGGGAAGAGATAACTTCTGCTTCAAAGTGAACAAATATAAACTGCTTTTTTCATAGCCCTAGAAGCAGCCACTCTTTGCTCTGCTATCCAATCCAACAGCCTGCTTGGAAGATCTTTAAATCAGTCATCTTTCTCTTTCTGATATTTGACCAATATCCTGGTCTGTGTCAGAAGTACTGTGTTTGACAGGAGAAGGGAAGTCCTCATGCCCTCCATGCAGCACTAGTGAGACTGCACCTCACTCACACTTAAATGCTGCCTTCAGTTTTAGACCACTCACTACAAGAAGGACATTGAGATGTTGTAGACTATCCAGACAAGGACAATAAAGCTGTTCAAGGGGTCTGCAGAACAGATTTTATTAGGAGCAGATGAGAGATCTGGGGTTGTTCAATCTGCAGAAGAAGAGTCTGAGGGGAGACCTCATTGCTCTACACAACTGGCTGAAAGGAGATTCTACTGAGGTGGGAGTCAGATTCTCTCTAGTATCAAGAAGATATGACCTGAAATTGTTTAGATTGGACATTAGGAAAAATTTCTTTGCTGAAAGAATGGCTCAGTCATTGGAACAGGCTCCCTGTGGAGGTGGTGGAGTCACCATCCCTGGAACTGTTCAAGAAATGTGTGGGCATGGCACTTTGGGACATAGTTTAATGGTCACGGTGGTTGGCACTTAAACTAGATGATCTTAGAGGTCTTTTCCAACCAAAACAATTTGATGATTCTATGGTTCTAATCCCAGATAAGGAGGAAGCCAAGATCTTACAGAGGATAATTCTGCTTGCAGAGCTGGCTGACACAAATGAGCAAAACCTGGAATGCAAAATAGAGGAGACTGACTTAAAAGTAATAAGTAAAAAATCAAAAAGGTATTTTTATTTAATAAATGTGTGAATCTTTCTGTCCCTCCTCTGACTTTAGGGACTTCTGTCTGTGATTTGTATGTCCGCTTAATGCCTTAGCCCTAGATTGCCAGAGCCCCACACCATCAGACATGGCTAAGGGGGTGAATGGGGACCCCATTCTCTGGTGAAGCAGTGCATAATAGGAATCATCCTTGCTGCAGCTATGTTGTCATGCAAGACTTTCTGGTGTGTGAAAAACACAGACATTTCTCATGGTTTCATTTTAGACTTTCTGCAGGGGTGGGGAAAGCTGTTGACTCCTTGAAAGAAGAAAGAAGAACACAGAGCCAAGCTTTCAGTGCAAATTAACAGTGATGATAAAGTCACTATATAATATTCTGCTATTCCATATCCATGAGTCTGGCAAGAGCTGCCAAAATTAGGAGTGTGAAATAGGATTTTGCTTCTATTTCATATGAGACATAGCCAAATAGGCAGAAGAAAAGATTGAGCACATATGGATGTGACATATGGGTGGTCAAAGAGAAGCTGTTCGTTAACTGGACCTCCTTTAGGAGCTTTGTCCTGTTTGAGGACAAAGTTAAACCTTAACATTCCTCAGCTGTTTCAAATAGTAGGGGACAACACAATAGGATTTTGGACTTGCCTATCCCATAAGAATTATTGACAAAATCATGTGGTCAACTATCAAACCCAACCTACATTTTATTACGTTTAAGAATAAGGCAAATCAGACCTTTAATTATTGTTACATCCATTTATGCAGAGACCAGGTTCAGCAAAACGTGTGGGCATCTGGCCACTGTCTCTGTTCTCTTTTTTTTGATGCAGAAATTTCTGGCAGTGTTCCCAAAACTTCAGCAGACCCATCAGAAGGGCAGTAGGGGACAGTCTGGCAGAGTGAGACGATGTGGCTGGGAGTCTGGAGACCTGGGCTCTGGTCTGCACTTTATCACAGACTTCCTGTGGACATGTGATAAATCACTTAATCTCTCATTCCCTTACTTTTCCTCCTTTGTAGAAGAATGATGATAATTATCATCCACTTGTAGTGGGAATTAATAATTGGTTATGAATGATGAATATTAATCTCTGTATGAATGTGAATTTTTAAATCATGAACATTCAAAAATTCGGGGAAATTCCCTGAGATTCTTTGGATTTTTGGTCAACAGGAAGTAGCTGCACAAAGGGTATTTATAAACACAGAATTAAACAGTTTAATCATTCAGAAGTTGGAAAACAGGCACGTGAAGATGGGGAAATTCTAACTACTCTTATGGAGCCTTAGCATTAACTCCTGCAGATGTACTCAGGATGCTTTGGTCTCTGAGTAAGTTTCCTGTACAAAGATGCTTCCAAAACTCATAATAATGATCCCGAGGTAAAATACAAACTATTCCAGGCAGAGAGGAGGAGAGAAGAACTGAGATGCTGCTGCTGAGCTAGTGCAAGCATTAAACACCTGGCCACTGTGATTCCCAGTTAATGAGTCGTGAATGAGGTGCTGCTGCCAGTGGAGGGTCAGTGCAGAAAGGTGAGAATCATAGAATCATAGACCCCCAAGATCATCCACTCCAACCTAGCACCCAGCCCTAGACAACCAACTAGACCATGGCACTAAGTGCCTCATCCAGGCTTTGCTTGAACATCCCCAGGGATGGTGACTCCACCACCTCCCTGGGCAGCCCATTCCAATGCCAATCACTCTCTCTGGGAAGAACTTCCTCCTAACATCCAGCCTAGACCTCCCCCGGCACAACTTGAGACTGTGTCCCCTTGTTCTCTTGCTGGTTGCCTGGGAGAAGAGACCAACCCCACCTGGCTACAGCCTCCCTTCAGGTTGTTGTAGACAGCAATGAGGTCACCCCTGATCCTCTTCTTCCCCAGGCTAAACAACTCCAGCTCCCTCAGCCTCTCCTCATAGGGTTTGTGTTCCAGGCCTCTCACCAGCTTTGTTGCACTTCTCTGGACACATTCCAGCACCTCAACATCTCTCTTGAATTGAGGGGCCCAGAACTGGACACAGCACTCAAGGTGTGGCCTGACCAGTGCTGAGTACAGGGACAGAATAACCTCCCTCGTCCTACTGCCCACCCTATTCCTGATCCAGGCCAGGATGCCATTGGCTCTCTTGGCCACCTGGCCACACTGCTGGCTCATCTTCAGCCTACTATCTATCAGTACCCCCAGATCCCTTTCTTCCTGGCTGCTTTCCAGCCACTCAGTCCCCAGCCTGTAGTGCTGCTTGGGGTTGTTGTGGCCAAAGTGCAGAACCCTGCACTTGGCCTTGTTAAATCTCATCCCGTCGTGTGTAGAGTCACAGAAACAAATAGCTTACTATGAGAAACTTGTTTTCAGTTAGCAGCATGTCAGGGAAGAATAATGAGGAATTACATTGTAAATTAACTTAAGCTAATTCAAAATAGGACTTCTCACTTCATCCAAACTTCCCTACATTGCATCGTATATATTGCCGCCGCTATCTTGGCAGGACTCCAGAGAGGAACATAGCTTCTGCAGCTCAGCAAAATTAATTGCAGTCCCTGGTCTGATAGTTTATCATCCAGATTTACGTATTCCCCGATCAATAAATCACGCAGGCAAAACCCATTAGCCTTATGTGATCAGATTCTGATCTAACAGGTGTTAAATATAAGGGAAAGTCTGTGCTTGGTAGTTTGATTGCCTTCTTCTGGCCATGTTTATATATATATATGTACACTCTTGTATTCCTTCTGCAAGCATATTCCTAGCTTCCACTGATTGCATAACCATGATTTCACCAGCAATAGAACAAGGGGACACAGTCTCAAGTTGTGCCAGGGTAGGTATAGGCTGGATATTAGGAAGAAGTTCTTCACAGAGAGAGTGATTTCCCATTGGAATGGGCTGCCCAGGGAGGTGGTGGAGGCACCGTCCCTGGGGGTCTTCAAGAAAAGACTGGATGAGGCACTTAGTGCCGTGGTCTAGTTGATTGGATAGGGCTGGGTGCTAGGTTGGACTGGATGATCTTGGAGGTCTCTTCCAACCTGGTTGATTCTATGATTCTATGATTCTATGATACAAAAAACCAATAAATTCTTCCTCAAGGACTGAGAATTGAAGAGATTTTGTATTCAGTGGAAACCTCTTGAATTCTCTTTGCAGGGAGGCTGCATTAGATGATTGAGCAATGAAAGATCTGCACTCGCTGTTCTGCGAGTATTTGGGAGTGGAATTATCTTGCACAAAGAGAGAGTGTCTGCAGCTGTCGGAGCAGAGCTCAGAGATATATGCCAACATTTTCACAGTGCAGGAGCAGATGTAGTTGAAATTGTTGACATGAAGCAAGGGCACGAGGTCAAATGTAGATTTTTCCATATATATATTTTTTTTTTCCAAATGTCTTTTCCCATTAAGGGAAGGATGAATAAAACACAAATCTTATGAAAGGCATAATTGGTTGGGGAACAGAAGCTGGTGTAACATATTCCAGCTCCTAACAATGCTGCCCCATGTAGAGTGCTTTGGTTTATTTTTTGTTTCACTTTTTAAACACTATGAATATGACCTAGCCTCAGTCTTATGAATGCATGTAAACACCCATTAATATTAATGGCAAACATGCATGTCTTCTAAGGAAAGTGTAGACCTTTTCCTTCCACACCCCATTTTGCTAGGCAGAGTCAGAAGGGAAAACCCCATAAGCATTTTGCTTGAAGTGGTGGTTTTGAATGGCATCATTTTTTTTTTACAGAAGAAATACATTATTTTTTTTTAACATTAAAAAAATGTAATCTCATTTTCCATAGTGAAATATGAGATTGAATCATCCATAGAGACCTTCCAGTACCTGTAGGGAGCCCACAGGAAAGCTGAAGAGGGACTGTTTAGAAGGGCATGTATCAATGGCACAAGAGGCAATGGTTTTAAACTAGAGAAGGGATTTAGACTGAACACTAGGAAAAACTTTTTTACTATGAGAGTGGTGGAACAATGCAACAGGTCTCTCAGGGAGGTGGTAGAAGTCCCATCCATGGAGACATTCAAGGTCAGGCTTGATAGAGTTCTAAGCAACTGATTTAGTTGTGGATATCCTGGCTTACTGTAGAAGGAGTAGCCTAGATAGCCTGTAAGAGTCATCTTTTCCAGTTGAAGATGTCTCTGCTTACTGCAGAAGGAGTAGCCTAGATAGCCTGTAAAGGTCATCCTTTCCAGTTGAGGATGTCCCTGCTTACTGCAGAAGGAGTAGCCTAGATAGCCTGTAAGGGTCATACTTTCCAGTTGAGGATGTCCCTGCTTACTGCAGAAGGAGTAGCCTAGATAGCCTGTAAGGGTCATCCTTTCCAGTTGAGGATGTCCCTGCTTACTGCAGAAGGAGTAGCCTAGATAGCCTGTAAGGGTCATCCTTTCCAGTTGAAGATGTCTCTGCTTACTGCAGAAGGAGTAGCCTAGATAGCCTGTAAAGGTCATCTTTTCCAGTTGAGGATGTCTCTGCTTACTGTAGAAGAAGTAGCCCAGATAGCCTGTAAAAGGTCATCCTTTCCAACCCAATGCATGCTGTGGTTCTAAGTTGTGGATGTCCCCACCCTGGAAGCATTCAAGACCAGGTTGGATGGGGCTTTGAGCAATCTGGTGTAGTGGAAGGTGTCCCTGCCCACAGCCAGGGAGCTTGGAAGTAGATGATCTTTAAGGTCCCTTCCAATCCAAAATGTTCTATAGCTACAATTCTCTGACTCTTGGTCAACAGAGATACCTACTAGGCTGAAAAGGAAGTCAACACATTAGAAGTTCTGAATCCTGCCAACCATTAAGTAGAAGGGAGCAGATCCTGAGGGAAGAGGAGATTAGGTTATAAAAAAGCCAAAGTTAAAAATGCAAGCAACAACATCCATTAGGATGTTTTATTCATTCTCTTCCCCTTTTTTTGAGTCTCAAAGGTATACATGAGTCACACATTTTCAGTCCAATGTGAGGAAAGCTAGAAAACTTACTTTTAAAATGAAAACTGAGATTCTCTTGTAATTCTAAAGTCAGGAGAGATGGAACTGTAAGAAAAGCATCAACTGTTGTGAGATTCATGATAGAAATCTCAAGATTTGGCAAGGCTTCCTCCCAGTTTATAGCTAAGAGATCTCATATTCCAAGCAAGTGTTATTTGCTGCTGAGTATTACACTCCTGGGTCTTGGTGCTCCAGTACACTGCTTGAAGTCAACTGAGCTCCACTAGCGTGATGCTAGATCAGTACAGCGGTGAACCAGACCCCAACTTTTATTGACTTTTCAGGCAATCTGCCACTTGGCAAGAGAACTTAGATTTAAAACATGAAAGTCAGTTTTAAAGCATAAGGGATTCACTAGTAAGAGCAACTGAAAAGCTGAAATTGAAACCAAAAAGTCACAGTCCTGCGTTACCAATTCCCTGAGCCATCTTGTCCCTTTTACTGCTTTCTTAATCTCTATGCACTGCTCATTAATCACTTCTTACCTGGACTTGCAAATGAAATTAAATATTCCATAATTCACTGTTAAAAGTCATTCTTTTGTAAAAGTGGTATTTTAGTTCATACAACCACCTCTTCCCCCCCCCACTGGGCAGATTGGACTCACTTTTTGCTTTTTCAGTGCATTAACTTATTTTGAATATTCTCAGTATTTTTAATGTCCTGACAAGTAACAAACATTAGAATATGAACTGAATTGTCTAAAATCTCCTGGATGCCTCAATAGAAGACATTTAGGCTCTGGAGCATGTTTGAAAAGGGAAATAAAGTTGGTGAAGGATCTGGAGAACAAATCTTATGAAGAGTGGCTGAGGGAACTGGGATTGTTCAGTCTGGAGAAAAGGAGGCTAAGGAGAGATCTCATTGCTCTCTGCAAATATCTGAAAGGAGCTTGTAACAAGTTGGAGGTTGTTGTCCCAAATAACAAACAATAGAACAAGAAGAAATGGCCTCAGGTTGCACCAGGGGAGATCTAGGTTGGATATTAGGAAAAATTTCTTCACTGAAAGAGTTGTGAGTCACTGGAGAAGGCTGCCCACAGAGCCTCCATCCTTGCATGTATTTAAAAGACAGATGTGGTGCTTAGGTAGATGACTTAGGTTAACAGTTGGACTTGATCTGAAAGGTTTCTTCCAACTAGAACAGTTTTGTATTTCAGATTGGAAGACAACTAATTCAGAGAGAACAGAAATACATCTCTGTGACTTTATAAATGACAACACATTAGATGTTACTTGTTCATTAGGGGCTGATCCCTCTTAGCCAAGCATAAATCTGTATTTGTGGAGCTGCAGATGGACAGGGCCAATAACTTACTGGAGGCTAGGGTGACAAAAAAGTATTACTGAGTAGAAAAAGCAAAAGTGGTGCCCAAGCTTGAAAATCAGTAAGGAAAGGTAACTTAAGAAAATAAAGTGTATTGTCAAGGAACTCCAGTCTGAGCTGTGGCAAAGAAACAGAGATACATTTGCTGGCTTGATTGTACCTTTTTGCTGGGGCTGGGAGAAGAAAGCAGACAATATCTGTGTGGCATACCTCGCCCTGTACATGCTAATCTCACTTCATTAGGTGGAACATTCCTTTTAACACTCATCTTATCTATTCAGACAGCAAACTCTTAAAAGCCATAACCATTTCTTAGCAACTTTCCACATTTGTAAGCATGCTGAGAGCCATAAGAGCTTATCTATAACACACAATAAGAAAAAATTTGAAGGTTTCATGGAGAGATTCTTGAAAAGCATAGAGATATTTTGACAGCTTTTGTGACTTTTAGTCCATTACCACCCATATTTCTTTGGCTGTGTAATAGGCAACTTACAAAGTTAAGTGACCTTTCCAAGCAAGCCAAGAAAAGTATCCTTTCATCCACCCAACACACTCTTCAAAGTTTTCATGTAGTCCTTTCATTATTTGCATCATACACTGCAAAATGATATGGAAGAGGAAAGGCTGTTTCTTAGTCTCCAAAATTAAGGAAGGAACTACTTTTGCAGATGGGTTTACCAAGCTGGCTGAGAATTTCAGACCATGGTTGGTGCCAGTTTTGCAACTGTTCATTGACTTTCCTAGATGTTCTAGCCCATTAATAGATCAAAACAATCAGTCTAAATTTAACTGATTGGGAAACAGGAAGAAAGTTGACTGAGTACATTGTATGGAAGGGCTATAATCTGCAAAGGCTACAAAAGGGCATTTTCTAGCTGGACATTTCCAGTGCTGTTTTTAAGAACTCTGACTCTTTAGAACACACAAAGAAGCAGATGACAAAAGCCTCCAGGCTAAAAAATTCCCTGTTCCATTGCTGTATCACTGGCCAACACATGATGAAATTCAATTTGTACCCTAGACAGAGGAAAACAAATCCATCAAGATGGTGATAAAACATCTGCCAAGATACAAAAGTTTGTGATATCAATGTTTGTTGTTTCACCAAATCCAGAACATCATGGCCTTTCAGTTCCCGTTTCTGCCTATTAATCTAAATGATAGACCCAATGCTATTTGAATGTAGCATTTGTAAGTGAAATGATTACCAAGGAAAGTCCAGGAAACATTTTTTTCCCCCAGGAGTTAAACTCCTGACTGAAATGTAAAAAGGAAAAAAGAAAAGTAGTGGCAAATGTGGCTGAAAGACTTGTTTGCATCTCTGTCATTTCCTGTGTTCCATCTAGTTGTGAACTCCAGAGATTGAACTATTCCTCTGGGCTTCAGTATGTAGCTAAGTTTCCTCTCTGTTCCCAAATATCCACATTTAATGGCTAGGGTAAGTTTTCTAAAGTGCTTTTAGATGTCAAAAAATCACAACTGTCACCATTTTTCTATTCAATATAGTATCTTAATGGAGAAATTAAGACAGCAAACTTACCTGATTCCTTCCTGAGTGTCTGCATTGTATTTCTGGGTATCCAACACTCAAGGATGCTGCAAATTTAACCCATGGCTAGGAAATAGATTGCTTCTTCATATATAATTTCTATCTATATATATATATATATATATATATATGTATATCTGAGATGATGAGCAAAAACATGTATACATATATATATATATATATTCCTCAGCTTTTTAAGATATCTAAGTCTCCACCTCTGGTTTGATGAAGGGCTTGTCTTCCATGAGATCCATCCTCTGCAGCTGGTAAACTGTCCTTATACTTTTTTCATCAAGTGTGATGGAAAGCTGGCAGTACCATATAGTGAAGAGGAGAGTGGTTCAGTTTTGAGAGCACTTAAATACAAACCAAACATCTTCTGGAATTCAGTAGAATTCAGTCAGTAGTGAGCTTTCAGAAAATGAGAGATTACTTATATATTCTGTGATACAAGGTGAATAAGTGATAGGACCTGTGTGCTCAGTCTGACAGTCTTTTCCTTCCTTCCTTCCTTCCTTCCTTCCTTCCTTCCTTCCTTCCTTCCTTCCTTCCTTCCTTCCTTCCTTCCTTCCTTCCTTCCTTCCTTCCTTCCTTCCTTCCCTTCCTTCCCTTCCTTCCTTCCTTCCTTCCTTCCTTCCTTCCTTCCTTCCTTCCTTCCTTCCTTCCTTCCTTCCTTCCTTCCTTCCTTCCTTCCTTCCTCCCTGGAGGTGTTCAAGGCCAGGCTGGATGAGGCCTTGAGCAACCTGTTCTAGTGGGAGGTGTCCCTGCCTATGGTGGGGGGTTGGAACTGGGTGATGCTTGAAGTCCCCTCCAACCTAAACCATTCTATGATTCTATGATTCCTTCCTGCCTTCTTTATCATAATTTCAAACATTATTTTGATGCAGTATTTGCTTGGCAACTTATTTAACACATTGGTCTGTTTTGGGAACTAGTTATTGATTAATGAAGGTTTTATGGCTCTGTGGTGAAGATACATATAATCTGATTTTAATGAAATACACTCAGCACACAGGAAACCTGGCAAGGGACACTATTACTTTTCTGTGTGCTCTACTGGTTTGACATACATTAAACACAGCTAACCATAGAATCATAGAATCAACCAGACTGGAAGAGACCTCCAAGATCATCCAGTCCAACCTAGCACCCAGCCCTAGCCAGTCAAGCAGACTATGGCACTAAGTGCCTCAGCCAGGCTTTTCCTTAACACCTCCAGGGATGGTGACTCCACCACCTCCCTGGGCAGACCATTCCAATGCCAATCACTCTCTCTGACAACAACTTCCTCCTAACATCCAGCCTAGACTTCCCTCAGCACAACTTGAGACTGTGTCCCCTTGTTCTGTTGCTGGTTGCCTGGGAGAAGAGACCAACCCCCACCTGGCTACAACTTCCCTTCAGGTAGTTGTCTACCTCTAATCTGCTACAAAGTGGTCTGCAAAAGCAGATTCATTATGTTTATTTTTTTAAAGAGCTTCCAACATTCTCTCTTGACTTTGAGTAGCTTTAAGCAGCCTATTGTTTTGGTACAAGTAATTTTTGGTATTGTTACTCTTAAATATCTCTTCTAGAATGTAAGATGTGCAAGCAGGTTCCTCAGGAGGGGCAAGTTGGTGAGTGTGTCTTACCTGACCAAAGAGAGTTCCAGACAAATGTAACAATGAGTTTTTATTTTAATGTTTTAACTTTCACAGCTGTTGAACACTTGGAGTTCCCACTGACTTTGTATGTGCTGAACAGTTCTGGCCACTTACTATAGAAAATGTAAAATGAATTTAGGAACCTAAATGTTAAGTATCCAGCATCAGGCTGCAAACTTTTTGTCTTTATAAGGGAGAAGTCATAGACTACTTGTTAATAAAATTTGCCTCTCAGTTCAAGAGAGATGTTGAGATGCTGGAATGTGTCCAGAGAAGGGTGACAATGTTGGTGAGGAGCCTGGAGCACAGCCCTGTGAGGAGAGGCTGAGGCAGCTGGGGGTGTGCAGCCTGCAGAAGAGGAAGCTCAGGGCAGAGCTCATTGCTGTCTACAACTGCCTGAAGGGAGATTGTAGCCAGGTGAGGTTGGTCTCTTCTCCCAGACGACCAGCAACAGAACAAGGGGACACAGTCTCAAGTTGTGCCAGGGCAGGTCTAGGCTGGATGTTAGGAGGAAGTTGTTGTCAGAGAGAGTGATTGGCATTGGAATGGGCTGTCCAAGGAGGTGGTGGAGTCACCATCCCTGGAGGTGTTCAAGATTGGATGAGGCGCTTAGTGCCATGGTCTAGTTGATTGACTAGGGCTGGGTGCTAGGTTGGACTGGATGATCTTGAAGATCTCTTCCAACCTGGTTGATTCTATGATTCTATGAAAGTATGGGACTACATTTTGTACAAGGTCAACCACCTCACAGTTAAACCCTGTGCAGGCAGCGTGAAGTATATTGTGTGCTTGTAACACTGCCTGGAAAGCCGTCCTGTTACCAAGCTCTAACTGGAGTTGAAGTCAGCTTGTGAACTGGGTATTACACAGAGAATGCAGATGCTCTAAATGGAAAGTTTACAGTTTTAGCAGACCGTGCTCATGATCCTGGAGATTTTTACTTCACCTGTTGACTTAAACATTATAAATCTCTGCAGTCCCCACATCCCTTTTCAAAGAAGCATCTGTTTCTCATGGTTCATTGAGGTATGAACTATTTCAGGCACCACCTGTTTTTTTCAATTAGATTTAAAGCCTGACCCTACAGCCCTTGCTTGGAGAGTGTTCTACTGTGAAAAGTATCTTTAATAACAAGAGGAAAGGGAGAGAAGTGTTTTGTTTATTGTGCATCTATGACTTTCATATGTAGATGATGAAACACAACCTGTAGCTTGTTTGCTTCCCCACACAGTCAGCTTCACACATTGAGCCTCAGATGTGGAGGTGTAGTCAAGGCTTTCCCTGCTATGAAAACCTGCAGCAAGTGTAATACTGAGGTACAGTTTCAGAGCCCAGTGGAAGATGTTGGGTTGCCCAGCTGTAACTAACCGGCAGAGGGGACACAGTTCCTGCCTGTGACACGCAGTGGCTGCAGTGACTTACAGTACCAACTGCACAAACTGCTGTTACACAGGAGATAAACAGAGACACAAGCTGTAGTGTGCCATCTCCTTCTCTAGTCTCTAGCAGTTGGCTCTGAGCATGCCCTTAACTTATGTCCTCTGTGACCGACCTTATGACTCTTCAATTCCTTCTTTGCTGTGAGTGAGAGCTTGCCCAGCTAGCCTGCTCCATCCACTCAGTGTTTCAACCTTCCCAAGAGAACATCACTCTGAAAAACACTCAAAACATGCCTGCCCTTTCTCTGTAGATGAGGAGCATAAAATTTATCTTGCATACTAGATTGAGGTCATAACACTTGATGCACCACCATGAGATGTTCAGCTGTACAGTATCAGGGCCATGTAGTGTGCTAGTTTGAGCCTAGCTAGAATGTTTTGGTGAGAAGGATTACAGGCTGTGGAAAGAAAACAATGATGATGTCTACTTCACTCACAGGCTTGCTGAGATGGATAAGAACATGAACATAAATATAGATAAGAGAGTCACTCTCTGGGCTTTGTGGGCTGTGCTTCTCTCTCTAACCTAACCTGCTGTCTGTGTGACTAAATCCATCTGCTTCCTAACCCCCCTGGCAGACCCTCCAAGCTGCCTTGGGCATAAAGCAAAGTCTTGGGTAAGGTAGAGGGGACTCAGGTTTCTGGGAGGGCTGTTTGTTTTCTGTATTACCTTTTAACTTGTATATTTCTGTATCTATTGTACATCTCTGCTTCTGCATTGTGCTAAGCTGTAAATATAAAGCTTCATTCAATTTCCAGAGTCTAGTCTGGGTGATTTTCCAAAGTGTGGGGGGGCAGGGAACACCCAAACCATCACATGTAGGAAGAGTATGAAGTTTTCCTTATGCATTTTAAGTCATTCTCCTTGTCTTTTAAAGGTTTGTTAGATTTACATGGAAAGAGTGGAGTCATATTTTCCATGAGTATCCTTTGAGATTTCTGGGTTGTTTTTCCTTTAGGACTCAGATATTCACTTCTAATTCATTTCTGTAGGCTCAGCAGGGACTGTAGGTTCTTTTAATCAACACAGATTATCTTCCTAAAAAGAGGCAGGGCCTTGGTGAGACAAGTAGGGGAAGCCTGTCTCTACAATGATTGTGCTCTGGATAATAAAGAGGAATTCTATACCAAATGATAGCTATCAGCCTGACAATATTCAAACCCACTGCAAATGAATAGAGAAATTAGAACAAAACCTATTCTAGTGGGAGGTGTCCCTGCCTGTGGTGGGGATTGGAACTAGATGATCTTTGAGGTCCCTTCCAACCTAAACCATTCTATGATTCTATGAAAACTCTTAACTTCTTTTCAGTTTCTTAGTAAATTAAAAGTTATTTTTTTCACTTATTTATCTAAAGGCTTTTCATGGCACAAACTGCAACAGTGAAAGTCCAGTCTCCCACCTACACCATTTGTTCTATCTCTACAAAACTGAAGTGCTGAATAATATGAATTTTATTCTTTGACAATATGCAAGGTCCCAGCACTGGCAGTCAGGAGGTTAATTCTTAGCTATTCTTCCTGCTCAAAGCAGGTGAAACACGCTGGAATAATGAGGGAAGAAACTTGTGGAAGCCACAGGTTTAGATCAAGGAGATGTGAGAAGGCAACACAAGGTAGCTGGGAAGAGCCCTGGGTAAGAACCAAAGCCTGGGCTGCAGCAGGAGAAGTGTGGCCAGCAGGGCGAGGGAGGTGATTCTCCCCCTCTACTCTGCTCTGCTGAGACCCCACCTGGAGTACTGCATCCAGTTCTGAAGCCCCCATTACAAGAAGGATGTGGAGATGCTGGAGTGTGTCCAGAGAAGGGCCATGAGGATGCTCAGAGGGCTGGAGCACCTTTGCTATGAAGACAAACTGAAAGAGTTGGGGCTGTGCAGGCTGAAGAAGAGGAGGCTCCCAGGTGACCTTCTTGTGGCCTTCCAGTGTCTGAAGGGGACCTACAAAAATGCTGGGGGGGAAGACACTTTTTAGGCTCTCAGGGAGTGACAGGACCGGGGGGAATGGAGCAAAGCTGGAGATGGGTAGGTTCAGACTGGATGTGAGAAGAAAGTTGTTGAGCATGAGAGTGATGAGAGCCTGGAATGGGTTGCCCAGGGGAGGTGGTTGAGGCCCCATGGCTGGAGGTGTTTAAGGCCAGTCTGGATGAGGCTGTGGGCAGCCTGCTCTAGGGTAGGATGTCCCTGCCCATGGCAGGGGGCTTGGAACTGGATGCTCCTTGTGGTCCCTTCCAACCCTGACTGATTCTATGAGTCTATGATTCTAAGAAGGCGAAAGCTTCTCTTCACTCTATGCCTTGGGACTTACTCAACTTACCATTCTGTTCCCTACCTTATCTTGTTTTTCAGTTTGCAGTGTTTTTTTTTTTTAGTTTGGAAAACAGGAAATGGAAGGTAATTTACAAAAGCAGTTGTTGTTGTTGCTTAGGAGGAATGTTAAGAAATCTGTTGCTCTTATTACAAGAAATCTACTTGAAGTGGCCAACTGCTTTGCCATGTGAAACTTTGTTCCACTCAGAAGGGAAAATGTTGTATTTTCTAGGAAAGAGATTGTATCCTAATGATGTTTAGAGAAAGAAAGGAAACTGGCACAAAGCAAAATATAGCCTAAGAGTAAATGGCAAGCCTTGTGGTTTTGTTACAGTAGTTCCCTTTTAAACTAAGTTCTTCCAGAAAATTACATTTTGCTGGGGATTGTGAAATGTCTTGCTTAATGAGAAACAAGCATGCTGCCAGAGGCCTGATATAGCCACTAACCAGTGAACAATGTCTTCTAGCAACAGCTTCAGCAGGGACTGAAATGCACACAGCTTTAGGAGGGCAAGGGAAAGCCTGTGGAAAACCAGCAAGTATAATGGAGCAGTGGGGAGAAAACTATGGGCAATAGAATTGTGTTTAGTTTGGTTTGGGAGATTGTTGGGGTTTTAGTTCTGCTTTCTCATACCTGTCTTAGGGGACAAAGTCACATCTGGAATGTTGTGCCCAGTTCTGGACCTCTCATTTCAAGGACAGGAAACTGGTTGCAAGATAGACTTCAGAGAGTGGTAATCAATGGTGCCAGGTCCAGCTGGAGAGCTGTGACCAGTGGCGTACCCCAGGGATCAGTGCTGGATCCAGCCCTGTTCAACATCTTCATCAGTGACACTGATGAGGGCACAGAGTCTGCTCAGCAAGTTTGCTGATGACATCAAGCTGGGAGGCTTGGCTGAGACAGCTGCAGGCTGTGCTGCCATCCAGAGAGACCTGGACAGGCTGGAGAGCTGGGCACAGAGGAACCAGAGGAGGTTCAACAAGGACAGATGAGGTTCAACAAGGACAAGTGCAGAGTCCTGCATC
The DNA here is from genome assembly GCF_015220805.1 of Pogoniulus pusillus. Classification (NCBI taxonomy): domain Eukaryota; kingdom Metazoa; phylum Chordata; class Aves; order Piciformes; family Lybiidae; genus Pogoniulus; species Pogoniulus pusillus. The sequence continues at coordinate 14,950,950 of NC_087288.1, forward strand.
TGGGCAGGAATAACAAACTGCACCAGTACAGGCTGGGAGGTGATCTGCTGGAGAGCAGCCCTGTGGAGAGGGACCTGGGGGTGCTGGTGGCTAACAAGTTCCCCATGGCACAGCAATGTGCCCTTGTGGCCAAGAAGGCCAATGGGATCCTGGGGTGTATTAGGAGGAGTGTGTCCAGCAGATCAAGGGAGGTTCTCCTCCCCTTCTACTCTGCCCTGCTGAGACCTCATCTTGAATACTGTGTTCAGTTTTGGGCTCCCCAGTTGAAGAGGGACAGGGACCTGCTGGAGAGGGTCCAGTGGAGAGCTACAAGGATGATTAGGGGACTGGAAGGCATGGTTTAGGAGGAGAGGCTGAGGGACCTGGAGCTGTTTATTCTGGAGAAGAGAAGATGAGAGGGGATTTGATAAATGGTTATAAACTTCTGAGGGCTGGTCAGGAGGGAGAAACAGGCTGTGCTCACTGCTCCCTGGGATAGGACAAGGAGCAATGGGTGTAAGCTGCATCACAGGAGGTTCTGCCTCAACACAAGGGGGAATTTCTTTACTGTAAGGGTCACAGAGCACTGGAACAGGCTCCCCAGAGAGGTTGGGGGGTCTCCTTCTCTGGAGCCTTTCAAGGCCAGTTTGGATGTGTTCCTCTGTGCTCTGTGTTAGATAGGATTGTCCTGCTCTGGCAGGGGGGTTGGACTCGATGATCTTCTTGGGTCCCTTCCAACACCTAACATCCTGTGAGCCTGTGATAAGAATTTTTTTTTCACTGTGAGAGTGACAAAAGACTGGAACAGACTACAAGAGCGATTTTGGAGTTTCCTGCTCTGGAGAAATTAAAAACCCACCTAAATATCTTCCTGTGTGACCTACATTAGGTCTCACCACCCTCGTACTGAAGAATTTCTTCCTAAGATTCAGTCTGAACCTACTGTCCCTCATCTTAAAACCATTTGGCTTTGTCCTATCTGTGGACACCCTTATGAAAAGCCTCTCTCCAACCTTCCTGCAAGCTCTTTTCAGATATTGAAAAGCCTCCTGAAGTGTTTGTCTTCTCCAGGTTGAACAACCCCAGCTCCCTCAGCCCATACCTATAGCAGAGGTGCTCCAGTCCTTGTAGTCCTCCTCTGGACTCACTTCAATAGTTCTATGTCCTTATGACAGAGACATCAGACCCTGATGTGGTATTTGAGGTGGAGCCTCACAAGAGCAAAGGAAAGGGGCAGAATAACCTCTCTTGACCTGCTGGTGACACTGCTTTTGATGCAGCCTAGGATGAGTTATCAAAACCCTTTCTTTAATCACTCTGCTGTTTCCTACACACACACTCTCATGACTCTTGCCATCCACCAAAAAGTCTTTCTCAGATACTTAGTCAGAATGGTTTTTCAGAGTTCCTTCACTACATCTACACCATATTTGTCAGGAAAAAAAAATGAACACATTTTGGTTTTACTGCTATTTGTGTTCACTGTGGCTTTCTGGGGCTATAGAATTGCAACACAGAGGCATTGCTAGGGAAAGGACAAAGGACCCTTGTGCAGAATCTGCTTTTCTTTTGCCCAGCTTAATTTTGGTAGTGTTCCAAATCAATACATTACTTTCCTTAAGACAAAAATCAATTGAAGCTGCACACACAAACCCTTCCAATGCTTTCTGAAACCTCCAATCACAATTAGGAATGGAAAAGGCAGTCAGTTGTGGGTGTTTGTTTCGGACAATCTTTCTGACTGCCGTTATAGTTCCAGGTTTTTATACCTTGTTAAATAGCTCAGGCTCAACCTCTATGAACCATACACAGTTTTTCACCTCTTGTTGAATAAGAACTGTGTTTGCTAAGTGCTTGATGCTTTTTTCTGTTTCTCAGGACCTGTGACCATTTTAATGAGCTACAAAGTGGAGAAGATTTGTGTGTTGCCCAAAGCCAAGCTGTTTAATTTAGGGTTTTCCTATAACACACACACAGAGAGATTTGAAATATGTTCTGGGTTGTTTGTTGTTGTTTTTTTGGGGGGGTTGGTTGTTGTTGGTTTTTTTCTTTCCACTTCTGGCTTCACTCCTTTTAAAGCTTAGTGCTAAAGTTTCCCCAGGCAGCATTTTCCAAAACAGCTCAATTTGTTGGTGTCATAGACTTGTTCAGCACACACAAGACACATTATTCCCTATTTATTTTGAGTTCCAGTATAAACACATTTGCAGCTTTAAGACCAGCTCCCTTCTGCATGCTTGTGATTTCTGCTTGGTAGGTGCCAAGCTGCTTCTGTAAACCTTAGGGTGTAGCCAGAATCCACTTTGGGTGGCTTTAGAAGCCCAGTCTGTGTTTCACCTCTTATGCCTAGCAATATTAGGTAACAAAACTCATGTTTGTAGCAGAAGATTTTGTGTGTTACTGCATACTTTCACTTCATCTGAAACTGGGAAAAGAAAAATGACCCTGGATTCATTTACAAAGAGATGCTTATGATGCAAATGGCTTGGGAGGTCATTAATTCTATATTAACCCTGGGACACTCCACATGAGCATGTGTGTGTCAGCAGCCATTTTTCTTTTGCACATGTGCTCCACCTTGCCTACTAAATTGTTATAGGTCCAACAGCAAATATTATTCAACAACTGTGCAAGCAACACTCTGCATTGCTGTTTGGAGAGGTCATGAACCTAGGTAGAGTGCAGGTAGAAAGAAGCTGCTGCAGATACCACAAGCATTCTGTCTTCTGCTGGTGTATGTGCATCCAATTCTTTTCTCCATGTCTGGCTGTACCACCACTAAAGCCAACTGCTCTCCTAACCACACATAGCTCACTGGTATTGCACACGAGTTTATAAGAGAAGCTGGCAGCTCTGCCAAGTTGGTATTTTGGGGGTTTATTCTGTGTATTGGAGAGGAAATAGGTAGAGGAGACTGCTCATGTTATGCAGTGTCCATTAATCTAGAGGTTGGCTGTTTGCTCATTCAAAATGTTTACCATTAGGACTTCATCCTGTACCCCCCAGTTTGCTCTGTGACTAGTAAGCCATGCATCACAAACAAAATCCCTCATTTTCTAAAATGATAAGATGGCTCAGTTCTGGGTTACACTTTGCTTGGGTGCTTACAAGTTTCCTTCTTTTCATCTTTGCTGAGATACAGGTCCAAGGAGGCACAGGGGAGCATTTTACCAAGTGTTTTCTACGCTAAGGTAGTACAATAATAGCAGATTAGAAAGACAGTGAATATGTGTTAGGGTCAGAGTTTCAGCTGGCATGAAGAGGTATATTTCCACTCAAGACTAGGACCTGGCCTCGTACTGTCTAAGCACTTGAAATCTTCAGGACTTGGCTGCAGACCTTGTGAGAATAAGCTTCGTTGCGAGGCTTTCAGCGTTGAATGCTTGCACTTGGACCACAAAAGTATCCTTTTGTACAGTGCTTTGGCAATTCACCATCTGCTTTGGACCAGAATCGAGATGTACATGAACATGGAAAATAAATTTTAAAGCAATGGAAATGTTCAAATGGAAACTGTGCTGATGTTCAAGACTGAGGGAAAACTTCTGATCACGGTTATTTTTATGTGCACCGTTTCATTCATCCGTCATTCAGTAGTGGTCATTTCAAAATGCACTGAGCCTGAATCTCCCAGGAGGGGAAAGATAATCCTGTGGTTAATGCACAGAAATAGGAGTCAGGAGTTCTGGCTTCTCAGACATCTAGAGTGATTTTAAGGCAGTTCACTTAAGCCCTGATTCAGCAAAGTATGTAAGCATGTAAGTAACTTTTAAGTACGTGAGTGGCCTTGTTAAATCCAGTAGTGCATTTGGCAGCACTGTACAGCTGTGGATTACTGTAAGCCCTTTTTTGTTAATGATGAACAAACAACTGTCACTCCTCACACCGTGTGCTGAAGCAGCTTTTGCTAATGATGAACAAACAACTGTTACTCCTCTCACTGTGTGCTGAAGCAGCTTTTGCTACTGATGAAGAACCAACCGCTACTCCTCCCACCATGTGCTGAAGCTTTGGAAAACAACAGCAGAATATACAGGGCAACCAAGCAGCTCCCAGCACAGAGAGAAACACTGATAAATATGCATTGCTGGACAAGCTTTGAATAGAACCCTGACTCTTTCCATGTTTTTGCTTGGACAAAATCCTCCTGAGTCAGGTCATCAGTCATCCTTCTGAGTTTCTGAGGGGCTTTTTCACAGCATCACAGTATCACCAAGGTTGGAAGAGACCTCATAGATCATCAAGTCCAACCCTTTACCACAGAGCTCAAGGCTAGACCATGGCACCAAGTGCCACATCCAATCCTGCCTTGAACAGCCAATCCTGCCTTGAACAAGCAGGATTTTTTGTATTTATGATGGAGTAACTATGTAGTTACCTAAAAGCACAAAAGAAACCCCCCTTACCTAAAAGCACAACCCCCCCCCCCCCAACCTAAGTAAAGCCTGTTCAGAAGAAAAATGCCTACAAAGGAGTTGTAGGGAATAGCTGTAAAGAAGTGAAAGAGCTAAAGAAACAGTTCCTTCTATGAGGAAGAGCATTTGTGTCTGGGGCTTCTTGGATGTGGCCTGGAGTTTCATAACTGTTCTGATTATCAGAACTTCCTTCTCAAAATACTGAAAATATTTTTATGTAGAAATGCATAGTAAAGCAGAGGCAGTGTGTTTGTGTGGAGGGGTGCATCATCCATCACTCTCTTTTATTGCTCTGCTCAAGAACTGCAATGGCTAGTGTGAAATATGTTGTTTCTCCCAGCAGAATCTCTATAAATGGGAAAATCCAAACTTATTCTACCGCCAAATAAACACACTAAAGGTTAAATGATGTTGTGCTAGCTTGTGCTATTTGCACACAGCCCACAGTAAGAACTGCTGAATGGAGAGTGCCCCCTGAGACTCTAGTTATGCTTAGGTGGGGGTTAATTTGAAATGCCTCTTTAAAGTCGTGTTTCACCTTTGCTTCCTACAGAGAAACAGGCTGCAAGCTGTGACTGAACCAACTTCACATCTCAGAGAGTTGCTTGCTGCACCTTTTGGAATGAGGCAAAATGGGTTTTTGCTCCTGTGTGTTGCTCCTCAGCATTGCTAAAAGATGGTGGGCACTTAGCATGGGTCTGCAATAGGAAGAGGTCCTTTCTCCTCCCTTTCATAGCAGCAAAAATGCAAACTGACTTTTTCTTTTGCAAGTTCTTAGAGATCCTGGCTGCAGTCCTATGCAAGAAAAAAAGATAACCTCCCTAGTCTTTTTAACAAGTTACCTGTTTTGCAGAGGGAACTAGTTTACTTGGGACCTCTATGCCTCCAGGACTTTTTGCTTTGGTCCTACTGCTTCAAGTTGTACCTCAGCTTATCTGTTTAGATATTCAACAGGGGGTTTGTTTCCTGTGTTGAGGAGCTGACAATAATCCTGCGTGTCTTAATGTCCTTACAGGTTTCTGAGATGATGCAACTTTGTCTACAGAAAAAGTTACCAGAGGGTTATGCTTTCCTTTGGATTCAACCAGTGTGTAGTTCGCCGTCCCTGGGGGCAGTTCAAGGCAAGGTTGGACATGGCACTTGGTGCCGTGGTCTAGCCTTGAGCTCTGTGGTAAAGGGTTGGACTTGATGATCTGTGAGGTCTCTTCCAACCCTGATGATATTGTGATACTGTGATACTGTTCTTCCTTTTGCCACAGATTTCTCACATGGTTGAAAATCAGTATAGGAAGCTCAAGAGCATCATTGACAAGATACATGTGTTTTACATAGGTTATATTCCTTAAGTATCTGAAGCTTTACCTAGGCAAAGCCTTCCTGGCTAAAGGACACATCTTAGCAGTTCCCTGCCTCCTAAGCACTGTTAGCATTCACCAGGTAGGTCTTTTGACACTGAAGTGGTAGGATTCAGTTGTGGAAATTCTCCATCATCCAGGAGAAAGTTTCCCACCAGGTCTTATGCTAATCTTGATTAAAAGGAATGCAAAGTCCAGATGCAGATTCTAACTCTGTCTGTGTATTTAATATGTTGAGAAGGGAACAGAGCCTTCCAAAGTTTGAATTTCTCACCCTTGCTCAATTAAACTGTCTTAACAGGCTGCAGGTTTTCCATCTTTTGAGCAGAGATGACAATTGTCTATCTTTCTAACACTGGAGGGATTTTGCAAAGAGAAATCATTGACCAGAAGGAGGCTGAGATACTATATTAACTGAGGCTTCATAACTATCTCAAGATCTAATTCTGAGCTCGCAAGGAAGTTATTTTGGATCTCCTCTGATCTGCTTTCACTGCTCATCAATGTCAACTAAGAGGACTTAGCCTTGTGTATCAGCTGGTGTGATTCTAAAAAAGCCCTGAAAATCCATAACAATTTTAAAATAGCAAAACAATCCTAGAAACTGAATTAATCTGATTTATATCTGTATTCAGCTGCTGAAATAGATTTCGTTCGCCGTGGCTGAAGCACGAAATCAGCACACAAAAATGTTTCCATGGGGGACTCAGTAGCTTTGTTGGTCCCCAGGATCATCATTCTCAGCATGACCAGTCTGAGGAGGTTCAAGGCTCTAATTCTGATGTTATTTTTGGAAATGGCTTGGGTTTCTGCAGTTTTGGCTTTAAGTGAGATCGGAGTCATGCTTCTCAGCCTCAGCTGCCAAGCTAAACTTCTCCCTTGGTGTGAAAGCACGTGTTTACCCATGTGCAATCTAAGCAACAATGTATTGCTGGGATTGCATTTGTGAAACTTCTTCCTAAAAATACCACCTCTCACCAGCATGCTTAGTTTTTGTTTCTCTGCACCTGAAAGGAGAAAAAGAGTGAACAGATTCAAGGGGCGTATATTGTGCACGAGTTAGTTTCTTTCCAAGTGAAAGTAACCTGTGGCATCAGATGCTATGATTATTGTTAATCCATTGCCTTGCAGAATCTGCCTCTGTATGACTTGATGGTTTCCACTAACCATTCATTATTGTGAACGCATTTCTGAACACATCATATAAAGCAGGCTTCAGATAACTCACCATGTTCTTATGAAAAGCAACATTGTGAAGCAATACTGAGGAGCAGTCGTTTAAAACAAATCCTAAGCACCCACTCCCCAGCAACACAAAGAGAGTCAGCAGCTGACAAGAATAAATTGTTCTATGCTTGTAACTTTGAATTCCTGTGAAGCCATGTCTTCTGCGCTAGGATGTTAAATTCTCTTGAGTAGTTTGTGAAGGCTGCTCTGAATCTTTGTACCCATATTAGGTACCTATTTACTGCATATCTTTTCACAGGCTCACAGTCTCACAGGATGTTAGGGGTTGGGAGGGACCCAAGGAGATCATCGAGTCCAACCCCTCTGCCAGAGCAGGACAATCCTATCTAACACAGAGCACAGAGGAACACATCCAGACAGGTCTTGAAAGGCTCCAGAGAAGGAGACTCCACAGTCTCTCTGAGGAGCCTGTTCCTGTGCTCTGGGACCCTTACAGTCAAGAAGTTCCCCCTTGTTTTGAGGCAGAACCTCTTTTGTTGCAACTTACACCCATTGCTCCTTGTCCTAAGCTAGTTGTACCTGCAGGCTGACCAGTTCAATGTTACATTCCAACCAAATGTTGGAGTGTAAAGTCACATTGAACTGGTCAGCCTTACAGAAGCCTATTAACATGCTAGTTTACCCTATTTGATCTAAAGTTGAATTAAGATGTTGTGCCAAATAGAAACTAACCTGAGCCTTTCCAAAACTCAAAGCACATTTCCATTGTGATCCAAGAGCCAAAAAGTGTAATGTCCCTTTATGTTCCTGATCCTGTCCATCCTTGAGGACTGATTCCAAGGCAGCCCTAGCTTCTATTTGCAGCTACATAGAAATTCTTTTAATGAAGAGTAAAGGAAACTGAAGCAGTGTCTCACCCAGTCACTCCTGGATATTCTCTGGCCACCACTCCACACACTGCTTTGGCCATGTTGGCTGCCAAGAGATTTTCCAGTAACCGCTGAAATTATTGCCTTTTGCTGCACAACCTTTACCTCTTAGATTGCACCTAAGTCACAGACCTACAGCTCTGTTTGTGACAGTAGAATCCCAAGAAACCAGAAATAAATGAAAACTGTTACTTTTTCTTTCTTTAGCTGTTTGCACACTTCTATCAGATGACTGTACTCAAATGAAAACAATGTTAAGCTTCTATTTTTGGCATAACCAGGAAGAAACTCTCTGCTAAGTCTCACTAGAGAGGCAGTTCACTAGAGAGGCTCTCCACTAGACAGGCTGTTCACTGAAGATTTCTACTTCCATTTTGTAGATGCATGAGGTCTAAACAAGCAATGAGGTTTGGAAGTATTTCTGTGGCCAAAACACTCTGCTTTGATTTTTCTTTGCTACTAAGGAACACTGTAAAATTTAGATGCCTTTATTACCACTGAGTGCAAGCCCATCTGTCATCATTGCCCACTGCTTTCTCTTGTGGAATAACATTTAGAGGGTGTACCATGACTAGTATTTCTAACAGCTTTTGAGCAGACAAATCCATGTACCAGAGAGATAAAGATATATGTGTTACCTTTTCCTCAGAATGCTGGCATGCATGCACAGAAGCAAAAGTTCTCTATGATATCTGTGCAAATTCGACTCCAAAATATCTCCTTGCATTTCTTCAACCATTCAAGACTCAAAAGCTATATCTCCAAAGTTTTTCATGAGTATATTACAGGATCACAAGATCATAGGATCACAGGATGCTAGGGATTGGAAGGGACCCGAGGAAATCAACTAGTCCAACCCTGCTGCCAGAGCAGCACAATACTGTCTAACACAGATCACACAATGCTAGGTTATAATGAGTTCCAAATTGCAATGATATGATTTGCAGAATCATTACATCCTTTGTGTACAACACAAACATATGTCCTTGGTGATGATACTGCTCCGAGTACAGCATTTAACCTTACTTGGATTCATTTTCACAGAATCACAGAATCAGTCAGGGTTGGAAGGGACCACAAGGATCATCTAGTTCCAAACCCCCTGCCATGGTCAGGGACACCCTACCCTAGATCAGGCTGGCCACAGTCAGGACTGGCCTTAAACACCTCCAGGGATGGGGCCTCAACCACCTCCCTGAGCAACCCATCCCATGGTCTCACCATTCTCGTGGTGATATTGATTCTAACTGGCAAGATCAGGAAGGGGATCAAGAAGACACACATGTTGCATCTTTGGAAGAAAGGTAATAAAAAATAATGTGAGCTTGTCCCTTCATTTTAAGGGCACATTCATATTTGCTTATGTAGTCAGGTGTATTAGTGCTGGCGTTTCTCAGACATCAGGAAATGTTCATAAGAGCTGTTAGGAAAGAATGATGTGGAATATGGTTATTCATGAAAAATAATGATACATTGCTACAGGAAAGATTAAACACAACTTGGAAAAAGCCCTTTAAAAGCTCTACTGATCTTGGTACTGAGTCATAGAATCACAGAATCATAGAATCAACCAGGTTGGAAGAGACCTCCAACATCATCCAGGCCAACCTAGCACCCAGCCCTAGACAATCAACTACATCATGGCGCTAAGTGCCTCAGCCAGGTTTTTCTTGAACACCTCCAGGGATGGTGACTGCACCACCTCCCTGGGCAGCCCATTCCAATGCCAATCACTCTCTCTGGAAAGAGCTTCCTCCTAACATCCAGCCTAGACCTCCCCAGCACAGTTTGAGACTGTGTCCCCTTGTTCTCTTGCTGGTTGCCTGGGAGAAGAGATTGACCCCCACCTGGCTACATCTTCTCTTCAGGTAGTTGAAGACAGCAATGAGGTCACTCCTGAGCCTCCTCTTCTCCAGGCTGCACACCCCCAGCTCCCTCAGCTTCTCCTCACAGGGCTGTGCTCCAGGCCCCTCACCAGCTTTGTTGCCCTTCTCTGGACACCTTCCAGCACCTCAACATCTCTCTTGAATTGAGGAGCCCACAACTGGACACAGCACTCAAGGTGTGGCCTGACCAGTGCTGAGTCCAGGGGCAGAATAACCTCCCTTGTCCTGCTGGCCACACTGTTCATCTGTTTACTCCCAGTGTATGATGAAGATCAGTGCAGTTTTCTAAGTTTGAGTTTGGATTATGTTTTGAAACACTCTGCATACCAGAGGGATTCAAACCTGAGGCGAAGAGAAGATTCCCTGCTCTGATTGCTGTGTGTTGAGTTTTCACAGTAAGATGACAGTGATGGGAAATTCACCTGTTCCCATTTTTCATTACAATGTAAACCCTCACACTGTACACTGCAAGTCCTTGGCTGAAGTTCCTAAGTCTGTTGAATGAAAGGAAGATTTATGAATCTTATGGTTTGATACAAAGTAAGCTAACTAAGTGTGAGGTCTTCTATGTTTTGCTTTGAGACTTGGTTCTGCTCTACAGCATAAATTGTAGATAGCGAATTGCAGTGAATTGAACCTGATGACGGCCAAAACTGAACCTGTCCTACAAACTTGGACATCAAACCCAGTGCTATATTCTGGTTTGTTCAAATTTTCTAGGCTACATCCTAACCACCCTATCACAGAAATGCTGTGATCTGTGAAAGGGATGGGACAACACCTCTCTCCCCACAGGAGAAAACCAAGCAGAAAGTAAATACAGAGAGAAGCAAATATAGAGAGAAAAGCATTACTATGACTCAGAAGGAAGCTCATTTGGCATCATTTTGGTCACACACGTTTACAAAGGATTAATTTAAACTGGAACAGCTTTAGAAAGAAAGGATTTTGATTCATTAGAGAGATGGGGGAACATGAGAATAAAGTGATCTTAAGAGAACAAAAGCAGGAAGGAGACACTATTGCACTCCCTAAATGCTTTAAAAGGAGTAAAGCAGTGGATTCTATATGGAACTGCTGACAAAGAAGCTAATGGCTTTAAAGTGGGAATGAATAAACATTAGCTGGAGGTGAAAAGAGGTTATTAGCTCTCTGAACAGTGAAGTGCTGATCCAGCCCTCCAGCAAGACTAGTAAGAACAGAAAGAACTTGATTAGTTTCTTAGGCAGATTGTACACCATGGCTGCTTGCAATAATAAAGGGCTGAATTCACTGACCTATTGCTCTCATAAGGATTCCCGTTCCTGTCTTCAGATACAGTACTTGGGTTTAGATCACTAAGCCCTTAACCTCCATCCAGATTTTCAGTCCAGATTTTTGGCTAGCATGATCTTTACTGCAACTAAAGAAAATATTTATGAGAGAGAACTGCAGTAAAGTCGAATGTTTTGGGTTCTCAGGCACAAACAACAACTCACCAGATAGGATCATAAGACAAGAAGAGCCAATATAAGGTGTATCTCCATACAACTTTTGAACAGATGTTACTCTAATTGAGAGCATAGTTCTTTTCCTTCAGTTGAGCTTTCTGGCAAAAGAACACTGCTGTTACACCTGGGCTTACAGAGAAAAGAGTTTTCAGATGTTCAGATACCTGAATTTCAGGGAAGGCAGATAAAATATTTGTGACTGGTCTCCAATGATAACTTTAATGAGCTGAAAAGAGCACTGAAGGTCAACTTTACAAACTTCAGGGTGGCTTGGGTACTGCTCCAGGTTTTGCAGCTTAGTCCAGTTTTCAGTATACATTCATATATCTACTGTTTATATTTTCTTATTCATCTTACTCATCATCAAATCTCAGTTTCAGACAATTCTCTTGATTTTTAGTTAAGCCAACATTATGTTTGGCAGGCATAGTATAATTATTGAGGTAGGAATTTCACCTTGTAATGTAGGGTCTTGTAATGACACGACAAGGGGGATGGGTTTAAACTGACAGATTCAAACTAGATGGTAGGAAAGGGTTCTTTGCAGTGAGGGTGGTGAGACACTGACACAGGTTGCCCAGGGATGTCATGGATGCTCCCTCCTTGGAGGTGTTCGAGGCCAGGCTGGATGAGACCTCGAGCAACCTGTGGTAGTGGGAGGTGTCCCTGCCTATGGCGGGGGGTTGGAACTGGATGATCTTTGAGGGCCTTTCCAATCTAAAGCATTCTATGATTCTATGACTAGTACTTGAAGGCAGTCTGGGAATCATCCTTATTGAAGGAAAACCAGCAGCTAATTCTGAGGCTCATATCATTACATGAACAATTATTTCACCTTCTGGAAAGGGGAGGCTTGCCTCTGCACAGTGGAGAGCTGCTAATGCTACTTCAGGCAGAAGGTAGGACTTTTTGGAAGTCCCTGATTGACTCCATTTCTATGATTTACCACGATTAGAAATATCCTGTTTATAAGTTAAGTACTTTTAACTTTGACTTCAGTAATTTCTCTGAAAAGGCATATTTTCTGTGAAGGTGAAATGAAAAAAATCACAGAAATCACAGAACATCAGGGGCTGGAAGGGACCTCCAAAGATCATCTGCTCCAACCCCCTGCCAGAACAGGATCACTTTTATTCTTTTTACAGTCCAGTGTTTGTTTTTATAAAGTTTTTAATCCCACTTCTCCCCAATCTCTCTCCTTTCCCCTCCATCTCTTTGCTTTCCCCCATCTTCCTCTTTTCATCTCCGTCATTTTCCTCTCCATCTTCCTCCTTTCAGCACCACCTCCCCTTTTCCACCCTATCTGCCCCTTTATCACCCCACACTGCACTTCCCTCTTTTTCCCCTAAACCCAGAGCACCTGGGTGCTGTTGAGTCTCCTCCTACCCCAGGTGTGGCCACTTTGCCCTGCCCGCCCACTCCTCTTTATAATGGGCCCCAGGAAAGGCAGAAGCCTCAAGTTTGCCCAACTGGGCAGAGGGATCCTCGTCCCTTCATCGCTGGTGAGTACCTGTGGTGCACACTGGGTGAATGGTGGAGGTGACAACAAAGGCCGGGGGGCCTGGTGGCCCCCCGGTTAGGCAGGCTAGAGACTCAATGATCGCTCTGACGTCACCTGTGGGTGCTGGTTGGGCTTCTTCCTTAGGCTGAGCAGCTCTGTTTAGCTGCCTCTTTCTGCTCACTCGTGATGAGCTGAAGTGCTTGGAAGAACTGGAAGCTCACAGGTGAGTAGTGTTGTGTTGCCAGAACTGGATGCTTATGGGTGAGTAGTGTTGTGTTGCCAGAACTGGATGCTTATGGGTGAGTAGTGTTGTGTTGGCAGAACTGGATGCTCACGGGTGAGTAGTGTTGTGTTGGCAGAACTGGATGCTCACAGGTGAGTAGTGTTGTGTTGGCAGAACTGGATACTCACGGGTGAGTAGTGTTGTGTTGGCAGAACTGGATACTCATGGGTGAGTAGTGTTGTGTTGGCAGAACTGGAAGCTCAAGGGTGAGTAGTGTTGTGTTGGCAGAACTGGAAGCTCAAGGGTGAGTAGTGTTGTGTTGGCAGAACTGGATGCTCACGGGTGAGTAGTGTTGTGTTGTCATAGAACTGTTCTGGTTGGAAAAGCTTTCCAAGATCATCAAGCGCAACCTTCAACCCAACACCACTATGGCCATTAAACCCTTTCCTTAAGTGCCATGGCCACACATGGCTTGAACAACTCTGGGGACAGTGAATCCACCACCTCCCTGGGCAGGCTGTTCTAATGCCTGACTCTTGCAGCAAACAAATTGCTCTTCAAGTCCATTCCACTGGTAAATCACTCTTTCTGGGAAGAACTTCCTCCTAACATCCAGCCTAGACCTTTCCCATTTCAGTGGTATATGACCATATGTTGACACATTGCAATGATTATGTATTCACCCTTTACAATTGATAAAAGCAACTAGAAACAGCAAAAAATATATAGTAATTAAGTTGTTCACTATTAATATGAATGCCAATATTAAAATGGATGATAATATTGATGTTAATATTGTCTTTAATGTTAACTTTGATGTCAATATTAATATTATCTTTAATATTGTTACTAATAGTATTAACTTCAATATTTATGATAATGTTAATAGTGACATTAACTTTAATATTAATATTGATGTTAATATCCATATTCACAGTATCACAGTATTATTAGGATTAGAAGAGATCTCACAGATCATCAAGTCCAACCCTTTACCACAGAGCTCAAGGCTAGACCATGGCACCAAGTGCCATGTCCAATCCTGCCTTGAACAGCTCCAGGGACGGCGACTCCACCACCTCCCCGGGCAGCCCATTCCAGTGTCCAATGACTCTCTCAGTGAAGAACTTTCTCCTCACCTCCAGCCTAAATTTCCCCTGGCGTAGCTTGAGGCTGTGTCCTCTCGTTCTAGTGCTGGCCACCTGAGAGAAGAGAGCAACCTCCTCCTGGCCACAACCTCCCCTCAGGTAGTTGTAGACAGCAATAAGGTCTCCCCTGAGCCTCCTCTTCTCCAGGCTAACCAATCCCAGCTCCCTCAGCCTCTCCTCATAGGGCTGTGCTCAAGGCCTCTCCCCAGCCTCGTCGCCCTTCTCTGGACACGCTCAAGCATCTCAATGTCCCTCATATTAATGGTTCAGTGAGTAGGAAATAGATACACACTTTCTGGGGCAAACTTTTTCACTGCAACTCACATTTTACAGGGAATATATCAACAAAAGATAGGATTTTCCAAAATTGGAACTGGAGGTTATAAAATGGAACCAAGAAAGAGAAGCTTGGATAAAGCTGCACACAGACAAAGTAACTGAACTGAGCAACAGTGCAACAGTCCTCCATTAATTATCACAATATCAACAATGTTGGAAAAGACCTCATAGATCACCAAGTCCAACCCTTTACCACAATTCTCAAGGCTAGACCATGGCACCAAGTGCCACATCCAATCTTGCCTTGAACAGCTCCAGGGACGGATACTCCACCACCTCCCTGGGCAGCCCATTCCAGTAGCCAATGACTCTCTCAGTGAAGAATTTGTAGCTATTTATAGATATGTGTTATTTATCTGTTGTCATAACTCAGCTGTAGAGAGAGCTTTCTGAGACAGGAGTGAACCTGAAAAGGGCAACACCGCAGCCCCAGTGTCACAATGACTTTGCAACCTATAGAGTTAAACAGTTTATTACATGTTTCAATAAAAGGCTCAGAAAGAGCCCACTAGCTTACAATTTTCTTTGGCAAGAGCCCTCTGATTTAAACACAATGAAAAGACTTGCATGGGTTCAAGGAGGGTGACAAAAGCACTGGGTTTTGCTATTATTGGAACGCGATCAAATTATGTGTCCAAAACAAATGAATCTGAATGGAAGTAGTTAAAATACTGAAGTAAACCAGTCCAATTCTTTTAAAGATATTATTGCTAGCAGTATCCTCCCCCATTCGAGATCTGCATTGGGAGATAGGGACCCACTTCAAGTAAATGAGTCACTTTTGCTTCCTAGCCAGAACAATTAAACTTCTTGTATAAAACATGACCTGAAGCCTGCCCTTCACCACATCATCCCTCCTCAAACTCCCAGAGGTCAGCTCTGACATTTAACAGCTCACAAATTCAGTTTCTGAGCTCCTGAGGCCAACTTCATGCTTTGGAAACCAAAATTCTGTGACTGAGTTTCATACATGCGCATGTGTCTGCTTGGATAGGTGTGAGCACCCCACGCGTGTGCACGCAGGGGCAGCGTACACACAGCACTGCTTCCACTCTACTCAGCATTATCAAAGCCTCCTGCAGAGGACTCTTGTTTCTGGCATGGCTACCATGAAGGGCAAATGTATATATTGCCACACTGAGCACTACTTCAATGTCAGTCGCTGCCAGATATGAGCCCGTTGTATGAAACTACACTTAACAGGCGACACAAACAAGACCAAACCAGTTAATGCATTTTGCAACTTGATGCTTTTTTATTACTAGCACTGGAGTAGTTGTAGGTCAGGCTTTAGTTTGTTTGGGTTTTTCTTTATTTGGTTTCCTTTGTTTTTGGTTTTTCTTTTCCCCCTGTTATCAGGGTTCTATGCTTTGGCCAGAGCAACCCCAAGCAGCACTACAGGTGGGGGACAGAGTGGCTGAGAGCAGCCAGGAAGAAAGGGATCTGGGGGTGCTGGTTGATAGTAGCTGAAGATGAGCCAGCAGTGTGCCCAGGGGGCCAGGATAGCCAATGGCATCCTGGCCTGCATCAGGAATAGTGTGGTCAGCAGGACAAGGGAGGTTATTCTTCCCCTGGACTCAGCACTGGTCAGGCCACACCTTGAGTGCTGTGTCCAGTTCTGGGCTCCTCAATTCAAGAGAGATGTTGAGGTGCTGGAAGGTGTCCAGAGAAGGGTGATGAAGCTGATGAGGGGCCTGGAGGAGAGCCCTGTGAGGAGAGGTTAAGGGAGCTGGGGGTGTTTAGCCTGGAGAAGAGGAGGCTCGGGGGGGGGGGGAGGGGGGTCTCCTTGCTGTCTACCTGAAGGGAAGTTCTAGCCAGGTGGGGTTGGTCTCTTCTGCCAGACAACCAGCAACAGAACAAGGAGACACAGTCTCAAGTTGTGCCGGGAGAGGTCTAGGCTGGATGTTAGGAGGAAGTTGTTGTCAGAGAGAGTGATTGGCATTGGAATGGGCTGCCCAGGGAGGTGGTGGAGTCACCATCCCTGGAGATGTTCAAGAAAAGCCTGGCTGAGGCATTTAGTGCCATGGTCAAGTTGACTGGCTAGGGCTGGGTGCTAGGTTGGCCTGGATGATCTTAGGGGTCTCTTCCCACCTGGTTGATTCTATAATTGGCCTCTTGCTGTATAGGGAATATATCACTGTATTCCCTAAATACATTATCTCATTTCTACACCACTTTGAAAGATCATTTGGGTTATTTAGTTTTGCTTGTAGTTGTTGAGTGCTAAACACAGCTTGATTTTTTCATATTTAAAAGCCATGCTCAACAATAAAAGCTACTTAATTATTTTGATCTTCTGAGCAATTTATCACTTTTTGCAGGATGCAAAGAAGGCCATGATCTGGCAAGTGCATTTTGAGGGCTCAAGATGACAGAATTTTAAGTCATTTTTATATGATTATGCAGCAATTTCCTTACTTTTCCAGAATGTTTCTTTTTTAGTGGTGATAAGACCACAGTGATATCCTTACAGCAACAATCATAAGTCAAAGTCCAGTAATCTGCATCAAGTCAAGGCAACTAGAATGTGTCTCTTTCTTTTACCTGTTCTAGCTCTTTCAGACAAATTTCCCTGGTCATAGAAGAACAATGAAGCATTTCTGGCTCTCAGTAAGGCCCCCAAAAGTATTTAAAACCACAGATGAAGAGGTTTTCTCTGAGTTTATTCTTCAAAATCAGCATCCCAGTGATAAGTAAATTATACAGCTAAGCTTCCCCAATGCAAATGGTTTTTGGAAATGATTGTGCCAGAAAGTAACTATTGCATGTTGTAAAAATGCTACAAAACAACAGGTCCAGGTACTTTACAAAGTTTTCAAGGACTTCCTGTCTCCACAGTCAGATTATTAGGCCATCACTGTGTCAGAATGGATAGATTCATGGGGGAAAAAAACCCACTGCAGCTATGAAGATCTATCTGTATAGATTCATATTTATCTGGTTAATGGATGCTACCTTCATTTTTGTGATTTATGTACTGAAAACAGACTGTCCTAAACAAACAGCACAGCCAACCCAATCACAACAGTACAGTAAGCTCCATTATGTTCTCTCTAGCCAGATTTCACAAGCTGGCCACTGAAGTCCTGTAAAATTAAACCAACAGCTCATCACAGCATGCAAGAACTTCAAGGTGGAGAAGTCCAATTAGATCATCTACTCCAGCCCACCCTTCACCTCTGCCAGTGACACAAACTTCCATGGTGTTCTCATTTTATGCTAGCCCAAGGAAATGAATTTCATCTCATATAAAAGAAAGAATGTGGGGTCAAGCATTGAGGCAGAGAACAAGCTGTTCTTATAAGAGTCAACACAACTTTCCCAAACTCCTTGTCTTGGATTTTGGGAAAGTCAGGAAAAATGAAATTGTATTTCTTGTAGTTTAAACTAAATATAACAGTATAAGGAGAATAAGCTACAGAAATATAATGACATTAAGGAAAATGGGGTAGGGGACAAGTGGCAGTGAAGCAGCAAAGCAGCAGCAGCCAAAACAGTGGTGGGGGAAGACAGCAGTGGGCACAGCAGAAGCAGCAAGGGGAAGGTACTTCCAACTCTTGATGCTCCAATGAAATGATATTCCAGCTGGAAGGTGCTTCCAGCTCTTGATGCTCCAATGAAATGATATTAACTTATCCATTGTTGCCACTATATATCCTATCCCTACAATGTTAACCTCTCCACTCAGAGTTTCCACTTCTAAGTTTCTCTGTTCCAAATGTTTTTATGTCTGAGCTAGAAATCTAGCTCAAACAGCCTCAATCCACCCCTTTAATACAAATTACCATTGGAGCATCAAGTTATTCCATCTAATTAGGGACAACATCAGTGTCATGGACAGTAGTCAGCCAGGCTTCAGGCATTTTCTCCAATTCCCAGCCATCCATCTCCTCATTTCCATCTGTTTCAGGAGTTGGCTAGCTCAGAGGTTTCAGGAAATGGTCAGATGTTTTCTTCAGTAAGTGGGATGGAGCAGGACTCTTAGCACTCACAGGGTTCATGCTCATGTATGGTGGGTTCTTCATGGAGTACATGGCCACAATTATCTGCAAAAGAACTCATAGCAACTTATATCTACATTCTCTCTGCTAATGTCAAGTTCCTTTGTGGAATACACTGTATTTCACCATTCTTTTGCATAACCCAGTATGTATGACCAGGTCCTTTGGCAGAAACTACCTGAAGGGAGGTTGTGGCCAGGTGGGGTTGGTCTGTTCTCCCAGGCAACCAGCAACAGAACAAGGGGATACAGTCTCAAGTTGTGCTGGGTGAAGTATAGGCTGGATGTTAGGAGGAAGTTCTTGCCAGAGAGAGTGATTGGCATTGGAATGGGCTGCCCAGGGAGGTGGTGGAGTCACCGTCCCTGGAAGTGTTCAAGCAAAGCCTGGATGAGGCACTTAGTGCCATCATCTAGTTGATTGTCTAGGGCTGGGTGCTAGGTTGTACTGGATGATCTTGGAGGTCTCTTCCAACCTGGTTGATTCTATGAAACCACCCCTTGGACAGGCACAGCTTCCCCTGAAGGAGAGAATATTTACTTATCAATTGCTGCCATTATAGAATCACAGAATCCTCTACTCCAGGCTAAAAAAACACAGCTCCCTCAGCCTCTCATCATAGGCAAAGTGGCAAGGAAAACACCTTCCAGGTTGGTACCTTCTCCTCTATGCTTAATACCACAGCCAAAGCTAGACTACAGGTTAATAAATGATCTGCAGAGGTCCCTTCCAACCTCTACTATTCTGTGTAGCATCCAGCTGCTCTTGTACCACAGAAACACGTTGCTCCTCTCTTTTCTCTGCTGAACATGGCTTAACCTCTCACTCATCTGATTTCTCACTTCAGAAAAACAACTTCTCCTTTGTTTGAGCCAACATAATTAAACATGGCATGGGTGTGGGATGAATAGATACAAGTTACTCACTAGGGATCAGAAGATTTTTAAAAGTAACAGTGCTGCCTTCTTCCCAGAAAAAAAAAAATAATAGCAGAGCATCCAGCCAGGAGAGAGATTTTACAGCAGAAAATCAAACTGTCAGGTAAATAGACAGGGAGTGTGTGTGAGCTCCGAGCTCCTCTCCTGCAGTGGGTGCAAGAGCTGAAGGGAGCTTTCCTCTCCCAGACTGCTGGGTGAGTCTGTCTGCTGTGCCTTGTCACCTCGTCTTTTAATTTCCCTGCTGCAATCCTTTGCTGCTGTTACAGTGCCTGACTCTGAGCCTGGACTCCATTTGGTCTGCTATACTCCATGGAGTACACTTCCTCTCTGGTCCCTTTTCCTCCTTTTCACTTTCACCTGATGAAGATTCCTGGCATGGAACTCATCCTGGAAGATGACCCTGATATAATATTTCTGACCCAGGGTATTGAAGCAAAGACAGGAGCTCTCAGGACCTGTTCTAGTGGGAGATGTCCCTGCCTATGGTGGGGAGTTGGAACTAGATGATCTTTGAGATCCCTTCCAACCTAAATCCTTCTATGATTCTATGACTTATTCCTCAAAACTTGCCCTGAAAACTTTGTGTTTATAAAAAACCAACAAAACAAACCCCACAAATTCCAGTGCCAACCACTCTGGGAAGAACTTCCTCCTAACATCCCCCAGCACAGCTTGAGATAAGATGGAAGGGCATTTTAAAACTGGGCAGAAGCCTTCACACTATGCCTACATTGCATTATTCAACACTTTGGAGAGGTAAACAGGGCAAAAGGACTGTCTGAAGAGCAGAGGGCAACCACAAGAGTAAAAGGTTCACACTGAATGAACAAAGCCCAGTTGAAATCAGGGCTGTGCCACTTTTGAGACCTGGACTAGCACCACTGCACTGCTTGGTGCTGTGTAGTGTCTCCCACTACCACATACCTATTTCCTGACAAAGCCACAACAAATAAAGTGTGGGATGTGCGTTGTTGGTGAATGATAGTGAAAACACATCTTTGGCAGAGACACTTCTGTGACATGTCTAGTTGACTGGATAGGGCTGGGTGCTAGGTTGGACTGGATGATCTTGGAGGTCTCTTCCAACCTGGTTGATTCTATGATTCTATGATATCACACCCAACTTTAAAAAACAAAGGGGGGGAAGGAAGGAAGGAAGGAAGGAAGGAAGGAAGGAAGGAAGGAAGGAAGGAAGGAAGGAAGGAAGGAAGGAAGGAAGGAAGGAAGGGAGGAAGGAAGGGAGGAAGGAAGGGAGGGAGGGAGGGAGGGAGGGAGGGAGGGAGGGAGGGAGGGAGGGAGGGAGGAAGGGAGGGAGGGAGGGAGGGAGGGAGGGAGGGAGGGAGGGAGGGAGTGACTTGGTGCCATGGTCTAGCCTTGAGCTCTGTGGTAAAGGGTTGGACTGATGATCTGTGAGGTCTCTTCCAACCCTGATGATACTGTGAAGGAAGGAAGGAAGGAAAATGCACCCATCTTACCCCTCTCCATTCTCTTAAGATCAGCCATTACCATATGGGATCTTGCTTTGCAGAGCTCTGGATGGGAATCAAGGATTTTGTTTCTTCAATTTTAAGAACTTTTCATCACTTTTTCCTTCTAGCCTGAAAATGCAATCTTAAAGACTTTACCAGGGAAAACTTTGGTGTTTGAAAAATAACTTTTCTCTCTGCCAGCATCTGCATTTGAAATCAGTGTCAGTCCTGATTCAGTCCTGACTCCCGCAAAGGAATATTAATTTTCACCTGAAATTGTCTTTGCTTACACATGTGGACCTATTGCACCGAGCTGAAGAAAGAGGGGGAGAGTTCTCCATTACTTGAGGGCATCCCTTCTGTTGTTTCTTCTTAATTCTCCAGTTCCCTCCATACCCTGTAAGGCACAAACCCAGAAAAATGTGCACTACGAGAAGATTCCTTTGACCCACAGTTAGGGTGAAAACCACAGCTCTGGATTGCTGAGTGATGAACACAGCATGTGAACCAATTAATAGGGATGGGAAGAGGTATCTCTGGTAAATGACTATTAATATGATGATTGTGCAACAGAGAAGCATGTGCAGGACCACAGTGTGTGTGGGAGGCTGGAACATGGGATTTGCTCTGTTAGGTCAGCACAGCTTTGCACTGAGCTGAGTATTCTCCTGCCAGCCATCCTCAATGTGTGTTGCATCTGGATAATGCGAAAAACCACAACAATGAATCCACCCTATTGTGCAGCTCTGAAGAAGGGAGTGAGCTGAAAGTGAAACTCCCTCCTGTTCTCTGAGTGAAGAATGCAGTTTAACTTCACTTCTTCTGCATTGCCAAGTACAGTTATAAAACCACCCAACCTAAATCCTGTCTTAGGGTCTCTGTATACCCTACTGTTTCTGCTTCTTCCTTGATCACTCAGTATGAAAGTAGCTTTATCTGACATGAATTCTGTATTTTAAAGCTGCTTACATCTCACAAAACTGGTGTGCAGGCTTAGGTTTCTGATTCCTGAGCTGTGTTGGATTTGGATGGGACCACTGAAGATACTGCTGCCCACAAATGTCCTGTCCACCCATGAGCTGGGAATGATTAAAAACATCTCAGGAAAAGCAGAACAAGTAGCTATCTGCTCTTTATTAGTCACAGTTCCTGGTCATTATACTAACAAAATCTACCATTCACACCATTTATTAACTGGCAGCAAAGTAATGGACACATTGAGCATCTTGCTGTTCCTGCTGCAGTTTCAGTAGCCAGCAACACAGCATAGGTAAGTGTTGCACAGCCACAACCCCCTTGGCTTCTGGGTCATCTGCATCACAATCCTGCCTATGGCAGGGGGTTGGAACTGGATGATCCTTGAGATCTCTTCCAACTTTCAGTGACACTGCAGGAAATAATCTGAACTCTTTTAATAATCTTATATTTCAGTCAATAGCTCACCTGGATAACTGCATCATTTTCTTTCATCACTCAATGCTGGTTCCTAAGGTGCTGTGCAATTTTGGTTCTTGCTATATTACAGGCAAAGCTGCAAGTTCCCTTTCTACTAAGAGCCTTTTGCAGAGGTTGAGCAAGGATGTGAAAAATGTACTTGATATGCAAACATATTCCTTACAAAAAAAAAATAGAAAGAAAGAAAAAATAGATAAGGTTTACCAAGTGCTGGAATCTAATCAAGTTAAACTAAAGTAAATGGAAATAACCAAAGCACAGAGCCTGGCCAATAGTTCATACCCTTGTGAGTGGTGCCTCTGAGGTCCAATTTAGTCTTGGTGTAATTCCATGGATAAATCTACACTCTTGGGACTTCTCTGTGGGATGCAAGTTCCAAGTCTCTATCAATAATGAAAGCTGAATTGCAAATCAGGCAAATACACAGTGAGAACTGGAAGTATCTGCTGATACATATGCATGTTAAGACAGGGAGAATTTCAAAGACTGTTATGTGCCACCACACATAACATACATTCACTATTAAATAAGTTAATGGTACATGGCCCTTGTAACAGTTGGGATTGTTACTGGAAGTGTAGTCATGAATTTTCCATTGCAAAATTAGTAAGTCTCTACTGTGTTTTTCCCCCTCCTTCCTCATTTATTTTACCTTAGATGCTTATATGAAAATAAACCCAGGCTTTACATATCATTTTTTGTTCCACTGCAATGTTTTTGTCAGGGTACACATTAACTATTAATGTGTCATGCTCTATACTGAGAATAGAAATTTCTTGGAAGGTAGGACAGCCCTGCAGAGGGACCTTGCCAGGCTGGATGGGTGGGCAGAGGCCAATGGGATGAGAATTAACAAGGGCAAGTGTAGGGTTCTGCTCTTTGGCCACAACAACCCCAACTCCCAACATCCTGTGATATGCAAGTCAAAAAGGTAACACAGAAACACAACAGCTCTTCCAGAAACCAGATGCCCCAAGAGGGGTTCCCAAACACTCTTCCACCTTCTTTCTACCTTATTGCAGAGTCTGCCTTACATGCAAAGTTGAGTTTGGAGGATCAGCAGAGGGGTTAGAAGGAGAATGATGACCTCCTTGGGTCCCTTCCAATCCCTAACATCCTGTAATCCTGTGATATACAAGTCAACAAGGTAATACAGAAACATACCAGCCCTCTCAGAAACCAGATGTCCCAGGAGGGGCTCTCAACCACCCTTCCTCCTTCCTCCCACCCCTCTACATTACCCCAGACTTTGCCTTATGGTCAAGGTGAGTTTGGAGGGCTGGCCAGGGGGGTTAGGAAGCAGAAGGATTATTTACACAGACAGCAGATTAGAGAGAGAAGTTCACGCAGCCCCAGAGTGAGAGTCAATTATCTATGTTTATGTTCTTGCTTTTATATATCTCAGCAAGCTTATAAGTGCAGTAGACATCACCAATATTTCCTTTTCACAGCCTATCATCTAATTCTTCTCATCAAAATATCCCAGCTAGGCTCAGACTAGCCCATGTGTGACATCCTGATTTCCAGCTAGCATCTAAAATGTTCTCTGTTCAACAACTGATTCTTTCTCTTTTTTTGGAAAGAATGTAGTGAAAAAATACAACACATTAACATTTTCTTTCTTCATTCCTTACTTTTATTATTTATATCCCAAACAAAACAGATGCTTCACCAAGTAACAAGACACATTTCCTGCTTCAGTGAACCTGCATCTAAATATATCACTGTGGTTTTGAACAGAGATGAATGCTGCAGACAGAATAAGAATAATCTATGTAGCTTTGGGGTCAGTTAAGCATTCTCCAGGATGATTTTCTGTGTTTTTCAGCAAGTAGCACACTTACCATATATGTTCATGATATTCACATACCATACTGGTCTTAGTTGTAAAGGCTTGGGGTCATATTGTCACACGCCTCGGAGGATTAGTGGGAAAGTTACTCACTTGTAGCTTGGTGCCTGCTTGTCTGCACATACATTACCAAACAAAAGGAAATCCCCTTCAATTCAACTGGTGCCAAGGACTTGCCTTCCTAACAGCAAAAGAAAAAGGTCGACTTTGGTGGAAGGCCTTGGACTCTTAAGTTTTCAGCATGTTAAAAATAAATATTCTCACAACTACCTTAGAGATTTAGGAGCACAGATCCCAGGAGTAAAGGATTTATGAACCCAGGCTGCATAGTTAATATATTTCTTAAAAGCATTCTGAGATGTTTTGCTGATTGCTAACCTCTCACACTTTCTTTACATCAGGGAGAGGCTTGGATGCAGCTGGAGCATGCTCTCCCACATTGTAGAATCAACCAGGCTAGAAGATACCTCCAAGATCAGCCAGTCCAACCTAGCACCCAGCCCTAGCCAGTCAACCAGACCATGGCACTAAGTGCCTCAACCAGGCTTTGCCTGAACACCTCCAGGGATGGTGACTCCACCACCTCCCTGCGCAGCCCATTCCAATGCCAATCACTCTCTCTGGGAAGAACTTCCTCCTAATATCCAGCCTAGACCTCCCCCAGCACAGCTTGAGACTGTGTCCTCTTGTTCTCTTGCTGGTTGCCTGGGAGAAGAGACCAACCCCACCTGGCTACAGCCTCCCTTCAGGTAGTTGTAGACACCAATGAGGTCACCCTGAGCCTCCTCTTCTCCAGGTTAAACACCCCCAGCTCCCTCAGCCTCTCCTCATAGGGTTTGTGTTCCAGGCCCCTCACCAGCTTTGTTGCCCTTCTCTAGACACGTTCCAGCACCTCAACATCTCTCTTGAATTGAGGAGCCCAGAACTGGACACAGCACGTAAGGTGTTGCCTGACCAGTGCTGAAGCATTGAGTGATGTCGGCAAGGTTGGTGGCAAGCAGCTTGGAAGCTGTCTATTAGGCCAGGAGGTTACAGGGAAGTGCAAGACAGAGCTGGGGACTTCTTCAGGAGCTATTCCATCAGGAAAAGCCATAAACAGATGGGTTTGGGTTGCTTTTTGTTTGTTTGTTCTTTTTCCTGAAATGCCCCAACAAATTTCTTACATATTCTGTTTCGTGCTTATAAAGAGCTTGAAAAACTTGTCTTTGACTCTGCCCTCTGACATGCTGAATATTAAAAGAGATGGAGAATATAAAGGAAAGGACATTATACCATGGTTATAACCACTGATGCACTACGTGTTCATGTTTACAACCCAGTCTGCTATTGCCAGACACCTTTGTTCTGAGTTAACTTTATCCCAAACTTTACAACCAGTCATCTGCACCTTGGGTAAGTGGTGGAGCAATGCCTCCACATCCACAAAGCATTAGAAGTTTCACAGATCTGCATAGCTGCTCCTCTCTGAAAGTGTGCAGATGTTCTCATTTTTATTTGAGTTAAACATCAACATCAACAACAAAAAGGCAAATATTTTCTGCATTTCTTTCCCTCCCCTTCCCTTTCTTCTGATGGTGGTATTGCTTATCTACATATCTCTCTTGTATAGCTCCCTGGCAATCCCTTTTGTGGTAAAAGATGAAAAGTATGGAGAAATCATCTCAGAAGAATTGCTGGAGCTTTTCTCACCCCTGAAAAAAAAAAAGATTAAAACAACTGTAACATCAATGAAGTTGACTGTGATGCTGCCAAGCAGCAATTATTATTGCAAGGCCTTTAGCTGTTAGCATAACAAAATAGATCTTGGATTCCTGTTACCCAAAACAGCCTTTAATGGGGAGAAAAAAAATAGCCACACCCTGCTAATGTCTCTGAACTTAAGGGATGCAAAAAAACAATGATAAGGGAGACCACACAATTCCGTACAGAGTGCTGTGTTCCAGGACTTTAACAAATAAGGGCATTACAGAGCAAATCCTGCTGGTAGTTCTCATAAGTAAAAGATGACTTCATTTATTATTTTACAGAATGACATTCTCTTATCCAAGTAATTAGCACATGTGTTGGAGGACTCAGCTCATGATACGGTCCACAAAGTTTACATTTTTCTGCACACCAATTCCAGATTTCTTGATGATTGAAGGGGAGCAGTGATGAATCGATTTTTAGACAGCCAAAGCAATCACACTCCCTGTGAAAACGATATTTTGTACACATTTTCACCCACCCCCTCCAAAGATGTGTCCTTACAGTGACCTTATGCCTATACAATGGCCCCTTATGATGGCACTCTAAAGAGATTAGTTGTTATCTACTAGTAAGTATTAATCTACTGCCACTAAAATGGGAGCAGAAATACTACATCTGTGACAGTCAGGCCTTTAGAGATTGTGTTCATGTCTGCACTGAAACTGCACAAGCAAATATCAGCGACACATCGCCTCTTGTGTACATAGTGTGTTGAGTTTCTCTGCTGGTGATCTGCTAGCATAATGTGAACATTATCTCATAGTCTACCTCCAGTGGTCAAAGCTTTTCCTGTTGCCTTTAATTCTGCAATTGCCTGTAAAGAAATTTGGTAAGTGGAAATTCCCCCCAAGCTTTTTGGCATCTTCCTATTTTCTATCCTGTTTTTTTTTCTATCAATTTTCAATCTTTGCACAGATTTGAGGTGAGAAGCCTTTTTAAACCAGACTACAGTGATCTCATCACTGCAGGGGCAAGTAAGGAATTTTTTCCTGGAGGGCTGCATTGCAGACTTAGCCAGGAGGGGATAAAGCTTTGCTTGTTTTCACCTTCCTCTCACAAATCAGGTGTTGGATTCGTGATGCAAGATTTCATGGACCAATGGTCTGATCTGATAAGGCAAGTTGTATGTTCCTACTTACATTGCATGGCTGAGATTTGACATAGTTCATTAAAATGTTCCTTAAACTGGACAGCACATGAGGAATCTTGAAGGCATAGTGTTAACCTTTTCCTCTCTTGTAACTAAAGACCTTAATTAGAGCGCAAAAGGAAAGCCAGAGCAGTAGGAATCAGATGGGCTGTACACATGCAATGAAAGAGAAAGCCCTCTTCAGAACTGAAGTAGCTGATGAAATAAAAGTCAGTTTTCAGGCAGCTGTGAAGTTGACAGAAGAGCCTTTGTAACCACCACCTCCTGCATGGGACAACCTCAGCACATCTCTGAATCATCTTTAGCCTATGTAGAAGCCAAGGGCTGATAAAGAGATGAGTTGGTTTCCTCAGAGGCTTGCAGAGGATTTCTCTGTTCTCTTTGTTCTCTTTTGTTTGACTATGGTTTTAACTCTCAGGGGGAGCCTCGGTGGAAGGAGAGACCTTACAGTTGCTCTTGCAAGCATCCAAACAACAGCAAAAAAAAACCCAAACCCCAGAATCTTTTTATTTAAAGCCAAAAGTTTGTAAGCTGATTTGCAGCAACATTCCAAAGGAAGAAACAAAGAGTGAAAAGAGTCTGTTGATGAATGGAAGCTTGTAGTCTCAAGGTAAAGCCAGGCCAATAGTAATTTATCTGGAATATCTAAAGTCCTCCTATGTGTATGAATTCTGTTGAGCCTAGACTGAAGCTTCTTTAGTTGCTGTCCTTTAAACAAATGCAGACAGGCAGTGGCATAGAATTTAAATGTCAGACCTACCCAGGGGATAGAGCCATACAAAACTCCAGTCAGGTTTTCAAACAAATCCACTGGTCACCTTTGGGGATTTTGTGTCTAAATGGCTAACCCCCCTGCACACTTCTGGAAGTCTCTGCCATTATGTACATGTGATCTGTGTTGACAGAACTGGAGACCATTTCTCACCTTTACAGATATGTGTATCTCATCTAGGGGCTGCCCCTCCAAGTGTTATCACACTTGACATGCTTCTATTTTTTCACTGCTTTAGGCTTATGATCTGAGATCATGATCAATAGTCTCTATAAGAAAACTGTAGAAGACCAGAGATGTTAGGAAGAAGTTCTTCCCAGAGAGAGTGATTGGCATTGGAATGGGCTGCCCAGGGAGGTGGTGGAGTCACCATCCCTGGAGGTGTTCAAGAAAAGCCTGGATAAGGCACTTGGTGCCATGGTCTAGTTGACTGGCTAGGGTTGGGTGCTAGGTTGGACTGGATGATCCTGGAGGTCTCTTCCAACCTCGTTCATTCTATGATTACTGCAAACAGTGCTTGTGAAGATGAACTCCACACTTCCTAAGCACAAAAAATGTCTCTCACCCAGTTTTCACATGGAACCCATCAATCCAAATGTCATTTTTCACCAGTGAGCTGGTAAGAGAGGGAAGGGCTGAAGGTAGTCCATCCTACAGTGTACTGCAGTATCATCTCAAGCACAGACAGAATGTTAATGAAGGAGAAGACAGTTTATAAATAGGCTAAGACTGAAGGTGACTACAATTCAGATTGTAGGGTAGATCTGCAAAACTTTGTAATATCTGTCCATGTATATTCAAAGTCTACTCATGATTGCAGAGGAAGTACCATGCATCTTACTAATGATGGATGAGAATTCACTCTTTCCATATTGTATATAATGGAGGTCTCTAATTGTTCCTAGACTAAAGAATCACTAAGAGGCCCATTTTCTTGTAATACAGGGCAAGTTCCAGCCAGTATGGGCACAGTTTTTATCTGGAGGGGAGTGGATGCATAAATCAGACCATGTGTCTTACACGACTAGAAATGCTTACCATGACAGTGCTATTGAGAAACTTGGAGTGTGGGGTCCATGCCATCATCTGCAAATGCTGAACCAATGCTGTGTTCCCCACTCTAATTCTTAATAAAACCAGGAAAACTAAAGGGGGAAAAAATCAACCAACCAAAACAACAAGAACACAACAACAATGAAACCCAAACAAGCAAAAATCCCAAACAGAAGATATGAAGTGGGAATCAGAACCACTGAGGGAAAACTATCTCAGAAAAGACAGAAGATGTGTCCAAAAAAAGCTAACATTACTTTTCACAAAGACCTTTATTTTAACCATACCTGTAAGAAAAACCTCCAGCTTCTTTCTCCTCCCATCCCCCTTCCCAAATTTTCTCTGGCTAGAGTCCACATAGCAGAAATGTTACACAAGAAGGAGCTCTTTGCAGAATGAAGGGTTAGTTGAGGGCATCAAAACAGGGTTTATAGTTGAAACTCTCACACTCAGAGCATGGAACAGCTATTTGGGGTTCCACAGGCCAATAGCTTATCAAAAGCTACATCTATTAAATTGCTATTTGTTGTAACCAACTGTTTACCATTTGCTATTGCCTTTTAAGACTGAGCACAGTAATGTTCTCTGAGTGTCTGTTGGATCATTCAGGATGACTGCTGCATATTGCTGTGTTCTAATAATTTTCAAAGGCTGGAAGCCAGCAGTGAAAAGTACAACCTCCCCATTTAGCAATACCATAAGCACTGTCCTCAGCTAGAGATTTCAGGGCTAGGCTAAAGCTGAGTATATTGACTGGCTGCTGATGTCTTGGAATAACTTTTCACTTCCTTGTATATTTGTGCTGCTCTTCAGACTTTCTGATATGATACTAGACATTTAGATGTCAGGAAAAAAAGGCATGTGTTTAAGGGGGATGATCAAAGGGAGGAGAAACAAACTCATATCATGAGCCTCTGTGTCCTTGATAGAAACAATTCCTGCAGAATCTCTCACTCTGGTGATAACTTTACTTGTTCATGGCCATGTTGACTTTCCTGGTGCAGGCTTCAGGTTCTCACCTAAATTTTGTTTTGTTTATTTTTATTTTTACCTAAATTTTGTTTTGTTTTGTATTTTTATCAGCCAGGTGTGAAGAGACCTCCAAGCTCATTCAGTCCAACCTATCACCCAGCCCTAGCCAATCAAACAGACCATGGCACTAAGTGCCTCATCCAGAGTTGAACACCTCCAGGGATGGCAACTCCACCACCTGCCCGGGCAGCCCATTCCAAGGGCAAATCACTCTCTGGGAAGAACAGAAATTGTTGCTGATATTGTGAAAAACAAAAAGTTGAGAAGACATCATTTTCTAGAAGACCTGTCTATTGACTTTGTAGCAAAGAGGCAGAGGAAATGCAAGGACAGGTCTCTGAAGGGAGGCCCTGGGTGCCACATCCATAACTGGCAAACAGGATTACAAACCCTGTGAGGAGAGGCTGAGGGAGCTGGGGGTGTGCAGCCTGCAGAAGAGGAGGCTCAGGGGTGACCTCATTGCTGTCTACAACTACCTGAAGGGAGGCTGTAGCCAGATGGGGTTGGTCTCCCAGACAACCAGCAACAGAATAAGGGGACACAGTCTCAAGCTGTGTCAGGGGAAGTATAGGCTGGATGCTAGGAGGAAATTCTTCCCAGAGAGAGTGATTGGCATTGGAATGGGCTGCCCAGGGAGGTGGTGGAGTTGCTGTGCCTGGAGGTGTTCAAGAAAAGCCTGGCTGAGGCACTTAGTGCCATGGTCTAGTTGACTGGCTAGGGCTGGGTGCTAGTTTGGACTGAATGATATTGGAGGTCTCTTCCAACCTGATTGATTCTATGATTCTGTGATTCCATGATTCGCTATTAACTGAGCTCTGGGTGCAAAAAAACCTCATCACTTCTAGTATTGTACACTGGCTGCTGTGAAGAAGAGTGTTAAAATAAAAGAGAGAGAGAGAGAGAAAGTATAGGCCAAATGCTCTGAAGGCTATTTAGAAACTCTCCAGAGAGGAACAGAAAGAACCAGCATGAATAACTGCTAGTGACTTTCTCGTTAATGAAAATCTGACAAGCAGCTGGCAGCTGAAAGAGGGAGCTGTAGGTGGGGGAATCCTGTGGTTCACCACCACATTCCTTACATTCATAAAAGCTACGGAATATTTCACTGTAGGCCCTCCAGAAATGTTGATGGAAATGTGAATTAAAAGAAAGAGCTGTCTGAAGGTGACAGAGATACTGGATGGAGCCCCTGGAATCCACAGATGAAAATACATGAAAAAGTACTGATGTCTACAAAGCAACTTCTGGAAAGAACTTTCCTTGTGGTGAAAGGCAGTGGGGTTCAGGAGATGCTAGAGTCTGCAAGATGAACCCATCCAAGCAAGAACCTCATTTCAGAGAAGAAAGAGAATAAATTCATTCCATGCCATCCCTCCCAGCCCAAACACTGGGGCAATCTGGTTAGACCACATCTTGAGTGCTGTGTTCAGTTCTGGGCCCCCAGTTTAGGAGGGACATTGAGATGCTTGAGCGTGTCCAGAGAAGGGTGACGAGGCTGGGGAGAGGCCTTGAGCACAGCCCTACGAGGAGAGGCTGAGGGAGCTGGGATTGGTTAGCCTGGAGAAGAGGAGGCTCAGGGGAGACCTTATTGCTGTCTACAACTACCTGAGGGGTGGTTGTGGCCAGGAGGAGGTTGCTCTCTTCTCTCAGGTGGCCAGCACCAGAACGAGAGGACACAGCCTCAGGCTGCACCAGGGGAGATTTAGGCTCGAGGTGAGGAGAAAGTTCTTCCCTGAGAGAGTCATTGGACACTGGAATGGGCTGCCCGGGGAGGTGGTGGAGTCGCCGTCCCTGGAGCTGTTCAAGGCAGGACTGGACGTGGCACTTGGTGCCATGGTCTGGCCTTGAGCTCTGTGGTAAAGGGTTGGACTTGATGATCTGTGAGGTCTCTTCCAACCCTGATGATACTGTGTGATACTGTGATACTGTGATAATGATTTTGGCCAGAGCAGATGAGTTGTTCAGCATCTCCATGTGAGCTTTGCTGGCCTGCAGCATGCTGTGCTGTACCTTTCCCTGTCTTCTCAGGGAAGGGCTGTGACATGTCTCATGACAGCTTTCATGCCCTGAGATCACCAAGCTTGCACAGTGGCTTTGAGGTTTCTGAGAATCATAGAATCATAGAATGGTTTAGATTGGAGGGGACCTCAAGGATCATCCAGTTCCTAACCCCTGCCATAGGCAGGGACACTTCACACTGGAACAGGTTGCTCAAGGCCTCATCCAACCTGGCCTAGAACAGGTCACTCAAGGCCTCATCCAACCTGGCCTTGAACACCTACAGGGAGGGAGCAGCCACAACCTCCCTGAGCAACCTGTGCCAGTGTCTCACCACCCTCACTGCAAAGAACCCTTTAGAATCATAGAACCAACCAGGTTGGAAGAGACCTCCAAGATCATCCAGTCCAACCTAGCACCCAGCCCTAGCCAGTCAGCCAGACCATGGCCCTTGTCCTGTCATTACAAGGCCTTGTCAATAGTCCCTCCCCAGCCTTCCTGTAGGCCCCTTCAGACACTGGCAGGCCACTATAAGGTCTCCTCAAAGCCTTCTCTTCTTCAGGCTGCAGATCCCCAACTCTTGTAGCCTGTCCTCATAGCAGAGCTGCTGCAGCCCTCTGAGCATCCTCATGGCCCTGCTCTGGACTCACTCCAACAGTTCCATGTCCTTCTTGTGCTGGGGGCTCCAGAACTGCACACAGGACTCCAGGAGGGGCCTGAGGAGAGCAGAGTAAAAGAGGCCCAATCCCCTCCCTCGCCCTGCTGCCTGCACTGCTCTTGAACCTTATTTCATACCCAATCTCTTTTCTCTACCATGCTATCAGTCTGAAGGACTTTATAAAAGCCATGAGGCACCCACAGGACGAGGGGGTCCACAAGGGCAGCCATTTTGTGTGCAATTAGATGACATTTCCTTTCACTGAGAGCAGTGGAAAGTTGGCCAGCCACTATGGTGTGGAAAATAATCCTTAAATCCCACTGGTCAGTCACCACAGACAGATGGAAGAGTTTACCCTGCAACCAGAAAAAAAAAGCATCTTGAAAAATGATGTCTCTGGTACTGTTATTCTGAACGGGAACCAAAGCCTTGAACCCAAAAAAAAAATGGCAGAAGGAAAGAAATGCTTTCAGCTTTTCTGTCATCAGCTACCTTAATTTCATCTGCATTCCTGCACTGCAGCTTCCCAAGGGTTTATTTCTGTTTGGTGGTTGGCATTTAGGGAGAATGTTTGTTGCCCAAACCTTTCCAAATTCCAGGAGGTGACAGAGAGGGAAAAAAAAGCAGGGTGGTTTTTTTTTCTCTTCTTAGTGGGGTGCTCATTAGAACTCATTTCTGATTCCCCTACCTCATAAGCACCACTCCCTATATTGACATTCTTATTTGTGTAATTAGACTCTGCTGGAGATTGAACTAAAACTAACCCTTATTATTCTTTTATCCACAGAGAGTAAATATAGGGAGCTTGTTAGTGTTTCCTTCTTCTTTAATGAGGTGTTTTCTCTTACTCAGTTCACAAAAGCAGTAGTCTTCAGTTTCTCTCTAAGATTCCTGACTGCAGTTCCATTTTCCAGTTGTGGTGCAAGTGCAGTGGACAATGCTAATTGCCTGGGCTGTATTCCAAGGCCATCTGCTGAAATTGGAGTTCCAGTGGTGATTCCTTTCTTCTACAGCTTGTAATTCTATGCCCTCACTTTATTACCAGGGCCTTGGGTTTCCTTGCTCGTCTTCTGCAACTCATTGCCTTCTCCATCTGTCATAGAATCATCATAGAATCAAGCAGGTTGGAAGAGACCTCCAAGTTCATCCAGGCCAATCTATCCCCCAGCCCTATCCAGTCAACTAGACCATGGCACTAAGTGCCTCATCCAGGCTTTTCTTGAACACCTCCAGGGATGGAGACTCCACCACCTCCCTGGGCAGCCCATTCCAATGCCAATCACTCTCTCTGGCAAGAAGTTCCTCCTACCAGCCAGCCTATACTCCTCCTGGCACAACTTGAGGCTGTGTCCTCTTGTTCTGTTGCTGGTTGCCTGGGAGAAGAGACCAACCCCACCTGGCTACAACCTCCCTTCAGGTAGTTGTAGACAGCAATGAGGTCAGCCCTGAGCCTCCTCTACTCCCGGCTGCACACCCCCAGCTCCCTCAGCCTCTCCTCATAGGGTTTGTGTCCCAGGCCTTTCACCAGCTTTGTTGCCCTTCTCTGGACATATTCCAGCACCTCAACATCTCTTTTGAATTGAGGAGCCCAGAACTGGACACAGCACTCAAGGTGTGGCCTGACCAGTGTTGAGTACAGGGGAAGAAGGGGACACAGTCTCAAGTTGTGCCAGGGGAGGTCTAGGCTGGATGTTAGGAGGAAGTTGTTGACAGAGAGAGTGATTGGCATTGGAATGGGCTGCCCAGGGAGGTGGTGGAGTTGCCAACCCTGGAGATGTTAAAAAAAGCCTGGCTGAGGCACTTAGTGCCATGGTCTAGTTGACTGGCTAGGGCTGGGGGATAGATTAGCCTGGATGAACTTGGAGGTCTCTTCCAACCTGGTTGATCCTATGATTCAATTACTATTCTCATTCTACAGACTGCTACCTAGTTCTCTGCCAGTGAATCCAATGAAAGAACCCAATGGAGAGGATTGGACTCCTTGGTTTTGAAGAGACTACAGTCAACATTTCTAGTAAGGTGCCAGAGCCAAAAAAACCCCAGATGCCTCCACAGTAGGTCATCTGCTTGTTTTGCACTTCTCTTTCTGCACCAAGTATTTAGGTTTTCCTGTCTGCCCAGAGAGCAGAAATTTCTAATTTCTTTCATTTCCACTTGTAATGCAATTTCCATCTTTTGAGACGTATACCTAGCATCATACTGCTGCATCTTCCTTCCATCCACTGAAGAAAGTGCTGGTGGGATCAGATCTGTGATTTGGCAGTCTGATTGCATTTTTCCTCTTGCATTCTTGTATTAATTCTTTTTTTTCCCCCATTACTGTATAAAAAACAAACTTCTTATCTTTGTTTGTAAAACCCTACAGTGTTTATCTCTATCTTCTTCAATCTTCTAGCACACAGTGATTTACTCCCATTTCCTCCATGCCCATAATGCTTGATTTAACCCCTTTTTTCTAGTCCACTCCATGCTCAAGCACCTTCCTATCATTCCACCTACATCATGAAATCTACTACCCTACTGTCTTTGAAGTAAGTGTAATGTTCCTGATCATCATTTGACACACAGTGCTTTGTGTCTGCACTTTGTTCTTATTTGACTTTTTTTGTTCTGCTCAGTTCTTACCTTAACTTCAAAGCTTACACATTTCTGAATCACATCCTAACAAAATTATTGAATATGAGTGCTTAGAATCAACCAGGTTGATGGTGCCACATCCAGTTAGCAGCCAGTCACTAGTGGTGTTCCCCAGGGATCAGTGCTGGGCCCAGTCCTGTTCAATATCTTTATTGATGATCTGGATGAGGGGATTGAGTCCAGCATCAGTAAGTTTGCAGATGGCACCAAGCTAGAATATGAGTGCTTATTTCTTTCATTCTTTATTTGGTACTTCCCATAACAGCTGCTTGACTGTGATAGTAGTATATAAGATCCCACTTTTTAGGCATATAGGTATGGAAAGGACACAGAGAGTTCCACAGAGACAGACTTGCTTGTGTAGTCAAAACTGAATTTTGACCCTGTGGTTTGTGCAAGGTATATTAATGCTCTCTCCTCATCAGTACACCAGGTAAACAGGAGCAGAAAACATGTACACATACACACAATGCAACCAGCATGCAGTGGCATTGAGTGCAGGAGGGACATGGGTGATTAGTGTACCTCTTGCAGTGATCATCTCCAGGAAGCTGAGGACTAACTCTGGGACCTGTAGAATCGAGAATCAAAAAATGCATCTTTCACAACAAAATGTAGCATAGGAAAGCATAGAAAGAGGGAAAACAGCTTATACAATGAATGCTGAGAGGGAGAGAAAAGCACAACTTCAAACCTAGTTTTATTTTAAAAGGAACATTCATTGGACTACTTCTTCCTCTTGAAAAATCCTCTTCATCCTTTATTCCATTATTAGAAGCAATGGAAGTGTTGACGGGATAGCTTAAGCCTTTTGACCCTATGCTATAACATTCTTCTTCGACTCTGTCCTTTTCCCATGGAGATAACAAAAAGCCTTGAAGTAAACAAAGCTCAAGCAGATCTCCTAAAACTTTCAATGTATGCTAACAAGCACACCAATTGAGATACTGAAACACTTCTTGTTTAGCCTGGAGAAGAGGAGGCTCAGTGCAGACCTCATTGCTCTCTACAACTACCTGAAGGGAGGCTGTAGCCAGGTGCAAGTTGGTCTCTTCTGCCAGGCAGCCAGCAAGAGAACAAGGGGACACAGTCTCAAGTTGTGCCAGGGGAAGTGTAGGCTGGATGTTAGGAGGAAGTTCTTCCCAGAGAGAGTGATTGGCATTGGAATGGGCTGCCCAGGGAGGTGGTGGAGTCACCATCCCTGGAAGTGTTCAAGAAAAACCTGGATGAGGCACTTAGTGCCATGGTTTAGTTGACTGGCTAGGGCTGGGTGCTAGGTTGGACTGGATGATCTTGGAGGTCTCTTCCAACCTGGTTGGTTCTATGATTTTTTGATTCTTGTGGAGCATTTCTAATTCGCTGATCATATTTTGGATTTATAATTCATGCACAGGCATTTCTTCTTTTCCCTTAATCTCCAGGGAGTTGTCTGATGGTTGATCTCCAGGGACTTGTCTGATGGTTGACTCTCCCTAGGCTCTATGTTTATCCTGTGAGACAAGTATGTACAGCTAGGTGCTGTATCTCATAATCTAGCTGTGCATCCCTGAATGTCTCCTGCCTCTCAAGCAATGCCTTCTCTATTTAAAAGAAATCAAGAAATTAATTTCCTTGCCAGAACTCCTCTGAATTCTGCATGATAGAACCGCAGTGGATAGGAAGGAATAAGACATTTGTGGAATGCTGCCCTATTTTTATCTCTGTGTATTTCAGTGCTCAAAGTTATGCAAGCATTTTCTAAGTGCCACGTGTCCTCCTAGTGGATCTTGCATACCTGATGGTTTTATCATCGATTGAGGAAACAGCCCTAAACATCACAGTGAGACAGCTTAATGGGTGGTCTGAAACTCCTATCTCTCCTTAGAGCAGCATGGAAACTCAAGTACCAAGTCCTTGCAGAGGAGACTAATGTGTGGCTTAAAGATCAGATAATTAAGGGACAGTTTACACTGATAAGGTCACTAAACTTTGCTTTTCTTAGGTTCACATGCTTAATGATTCTTAACCATCACTTTGGCATTTGAAGTAGTGGGTGGCCAGTTCATCTCTTATTCTTCTTTTCATTATCAACTTAAAGGTATGCTGTGGATACTGTAAGGCATTGGAATCTTTATACTTGTGCTGGTTTGAGGCTAATTGGAATATTTTAGTGAGGAAAATAAGATGCACTTGGCCTTCTTAAATCTCATCCCACTGGCCTCTGCCCACCCATCCAGCCTGTCTAGGTTCCTCTACCTTCCAACAGATCAACACTTGCTCCTAGTTTGGTGTCATACATCTCTGTACATAGAGATTACCAAATGATTTATCCTTCAGCTTGGATTTTGCCCCTATCTCATCCTATAGAATGGATCCAGTCTAAACCATAGATGAACTTCTTCAAAACAATAACATTCTTCTTTTAGAACTGTGCTTTGTAGGAATTTTCTAGCTAAGGCCTCCTAGCTCTCTCAGACTTCCTCATTTCAGTCTTTTTGGACCTAATGTTACTTTATTCTCTTGACAGAAGCCTGGGAAACTATGTTTCTGCCAACAGTGAGTATAATGTAATTGAAAACTAAAATCCATCAATCCAGATATGCTTTCAGATCACACTAATGTCCACACACTTGCTTCTGAGGACACTTGCTATGACTGTAGACTAGCAAACCAAGTGGAATATGGTCTGGAGTGTATCCTGAAGTCAGATGGATTCTGCCTCTTTCTCTTTTAATCAAGTCACTGAAGCATGCAAATGAGAAAAAAAACCACATTGTAAATTCAACATATTTGTGACAACTGAGGGGGAAATGGTTTTGGTTATACTCCAGGCTCCAGAATCTTTTGCTTTTGCCTGAATCATATGAAAATTCTGGAAAAGTAAAGCATTAAACAAACTCTATTTACTTTTGTAGAACAATGCCACACAAGTGATGCTTTCACCAGCTTTCACCAAGCTGGTGACACATGGGTTTGATGGGTGGATCACTGGATGGATAAAGAACTGGCTTGATGGCCACACGCAAAGAGTGGCTGTCAATGGCTCCATGTCCAAGTGGAGGCCAGTGACAAGCAGAGTCCATCAGGGATCAGTCCTGGGACCAGTCTTGTTCAACATCTTTGTCGGTGACATGGACAGAGGCACTGAGTGCACACTCAGCAAGTTTGCTGATGATACCAAGCTGTGTGGTGCAGCAGGCATGCTGGAGGGAAGGGAACCATCCAGAAGGACCTGGACAGGCTGTAGAGGTGGGCACAAGCCAACCTCATGAGGTTCAACAAGACCAAGTTCAAGGTCCTCGGGGTGAAGGCAATCCCAAGCACAAATGCAGGCTGGGCAGTGAGTGGCTGGAGAGCAACCTTGAGGAGAGGGACTTGGGAGTGCTGGTGGACAAGAAGCTCAACATGAACCAGCAGTGTGCACCTACAGCCCAGAAAGCCAACCAGAGCCTGGGTTGCATCAGGAGAAGTGTGGCCAGCAGGGCCAGGGAGGTGATTCTCCCCCTCTACTCTGCTCTGCTAAGAACCCATCTGGAGTACTGCATCCAGTTCTGGAGCCCCCATTGCAAGAAGGATGTGGAGATGCTGGAGCATGTCCAGAGAAGGGCCACGAGGATGATGAGAGAGCTGGAGCAGCTCTGTTGTGAGGACACACACCAATAACGGTTAGTGCTGGTTTATTTTGTCACAGAGCCATTCCTACAGAAATGGAAGTAAAGGTTATTTGTTCTTAGGAGAATGAAGTTCTAATTCAAAGTGAAACAATCTTAAACTTTTGTGTGAGATTAGTGCTGAGGCATGTTTTGGAACTTTTAACATTGTGCAGTAAGACTGCAGGAAGGGATATCTGGAGATTGTATGTTTCAGAACAAGAGGACACAGTCTCAGACTGCATCAGGGCAGGTTCAGGTTGGATATTAGGAAGAAATTCTTCACATAAGTAGTGATTGCCCATTGGAATGGGCTGCCCAGGAAGGTGGTGGAGTCACCATCCCTGGAGGTGTTCAAGAAGAGACTGGATGAGGCACTCAGTGCCATGGTTTAGTTAAGTAGAAGAGTTAGGTGATAGGTTGGACTCGATGATCCTAGAGGTCTTTTCCAACCTGGTTAATTCTGTGATTCTGTGACAGACTGAAAGAGTTGAGGCTGTTGAGGGTGGAGAAGAGGAGGCTCTGAGGTGACCTTCTTGTGGCCTTCCAGTCTCTGAAGAAGGCCTGCAAAAAAAGCTGGGGAGGGACTTTTCAGGCTATCAGGGAGTGACAGGACTAGGGGGGATGGAGCAAATCTGGAGATGGGTAGGTTCAGGCTGGAGGTGAGGAGGAAGTTCTTGAGCAGGAGAGTGGTGAGAGCCTGGAATGGGTTGCCCAGGGAGGTGGTTGAGGCCCCATCCCTGAAGGTGTTTAAGGCCAGGCTGGATGAGGCTGTGGCCAGCTTGATCTGGGGTAGGGTGTCTCTCCTCATGGCAGGGAGGTTGGAACTGGATGATCCTTGTGGTCCCTTCCAACCCTGACTGATTCTATGATTTTATGTTTCTAAGTGTTCAGATAATCAAGACAACCAAGAGGCATAATCAGTTTTGCTTCTACTTCACATCTCCCTGCTTTGATGGTGGTCTGACTGTCACAACTCCCTTGGTGATGGACTGCAAATGCTGCAGGGGAATATAACAAAAATACTTATAAATAGTTCCAATTTACCTTTGCCTTTTAAAAACCATGAAGATTTTACTAATGGAGCCTTTTGGAGCCTTTCTATCCTTTCCTACCAAAGCTTACTAAGTTACTTGACAGTGACCCTTTTCAAAAGCTCAAATAAAACATGCAGCTTTATTTGCAGTTCCTGAGGCAACCACTGTAAATGGCAGGAACACAGAGAATTGCTGTGAGTTTACTGTTATGTCACTATGGTGTCCATATATAAAAGCAAACTACTGTTTTCTCTGGAGCTGTAATAAATACATTTGGAGGCACCCAGTTGCTAAGGGCGCTGATTGCTCTCAAAAAAGAACTTGAAAACACATTTTACTGGTGGCTGGGAAGGGGCCCAGGCAACCTTGAGCATCCCACATCAGCATCCAACAGCACGCTCTGCAACAGCTGATTCTACACAGGCTGGTAGAAAAAGGGAAAGGGCTGGCTCTGTCCCCCAGGAACGGTGCCTCCAATTTGGAGGTGGGCAGGTAAAAGTCAGGCTTGGTTGTGGGAGAACAGAAAAGCCATTAGAGTTCCTGGACAGTCCCCCTCAAGTGGTGTCTCAGCTCCTACAGGCTTAGCAGCTCCAAAGGCTTCTACTCTCTTTGTTCAGCAAGCAGCTGAACAATGGGACCCCAGACTTTTGGGGGCTACCATATCAAAGCTCCCATTTTGCCTTGTGTGTCCTTGAATGTGTGCACTCTGGAAAGCTGTTCAGATCAAGATACAAATCTGAGTGCATGGGCTAGTTTGAAGCTAGCTGGAATGTTTTGGTGAGAAAAAAAACTGGTCTAAGGTAGGGCATCCCTGCCCATGGCAGGGGGGTTGGAACTAGATGATCCTTGTGGTCCCTTCCAACCCTGATTGATTCTATGATTCTATGAGATATGTCTGACACACTTGCCACTAAGACCCATCTGACAGTAAATATCCATGTCTTTATCAGTAATTTCACTTGCAAAAATTCAAAAAGCTTGCAATTCCTGCATTGCAAAACAGGTAGAACAGAAGCTACAAGCCATGGGACACCTCTAAACCATAAATTAGTGGCTGCAGATGCAGATTTGTGCTTCTACAGATGTTTTATGTGCAAGTAAGGAATCTCTCTTTGCCTCTGAATGATAAAGAAGAGCACAATGCAGAGCACCGTGGTCATACAAAGCCTTTTTACAACCTCAGCAGCCTTTCCAATAGCATTACACCACCTAAGTTTCTGGTCTATTTGGAAAACACAAGACAGTATTTACACTTTCACATCATCTAAATTCTCTTTCAAAGCAGAATGAAGAACATACAGACACCTTATTGCTGTCACCATGGTTATGAATCTGACTCACCTGTCAGAAAGGACATAACTCTGCTGTGTTTGCTCAGCCTCTTGTCCAGCCTCAGCAGTGAATTTACTGAACACTCTGAACTCTGCCAGCTGCAGCAAAGTCATGTGAACCTGGCAGAGCTTCTTTCATCTGTGTTGATCCAGAGTGCTGTGCAATGTTTTATCGAGGCTAAAACTTGTTCACCAATAACTGAAGCATTCAGCACACACACACACACACAAATAGAGGCATTTATCACCACATATTGTAGAAGAAGGCACAGTTGTGTACAAGAAGATGTTAGGTTACTGTTGGAATCAATGATCTTAAGGTCTTTCTAGAATTCCATGAAATTATGTTGAAGTGAGAAAGCAGAAAGAGGTCAGGTCCTCACTAAGAAAACTGCATATGCCTGCCCTTACCATTGAGCACAGATCTGCCCTTACTATTGAGCACAGACCTAAGTTGCAGTGCCTGTAATGAATGTAATTAATGGACTGTGCTAGTTTGAAGCTAGCTAGAATGTTTTGGTGAGAAGAACTAGATCATAGGCTGTGGAAGGAAAACAATGGTGATGTTTACTTCACTCATAGGCTTGCTGAGAGATACAAGAAGAATCAAAACATAGATAAAGGCACTTCTGCTGAGGAGCTCTGAGCTCCAGCTCTCTCTAGCCATTTTGACTAATCCACTTTGCTTCCTAACCCCCTGGCTGAACCTCCATTCTTCCTTGGGACTGGGGTAAGGTTGAGAAGAGTGGGGGAGAAGGTGGAAGGGTGGTTGGGAGCCCCTCCTGGGGACTCAGGTTTCTGGGAGGGCTGTTGTGTTTCTGTATTACCTTTTACCTTGTATATTTCTGTCTATAACTGTATATACTATAAACATCTGCTTGTCTATTGTGCTAGCTGTAAATATAAGCTTCATTCCAATTTCCAGAGCTGGCTGAGTCTAGTCTGGGTGATTTCCAAAGTGTGGAGGGGCAGGGAACACCCAAACCATCACTTGGACGTAAAATGGGAGTGTAATCCACCTTCAGCAGAATGCTCCAGTGGTGATACAGTGAATGATCCAGGTTATGGCTTGTAAACTTGCTACTTGCTCTGAACTTTGTAAGCAATCTGAAGATGTAAGTCAGAATTTCAAGGGCAATCAATGCTCTAAAATATTGTGACCTATGAACAACTTTTGGAAGTGTTTCAGGAGGGGGGAGAGGGCATTGGAGTGAATGGTGTTGCTGAAAGGCCAAACAAAAATTCCTATGGCTTTTCCACACTTCCAGTGGAAAAACCTTTCAGCAAGCCACTGATCTCAACTGCTTTCTTATCAGCTTCATAATTGTTTAGCATAAAGGGGAAAAAATGAAAAGTAACCTTTTTAGTTTTCCTGTTAAAAATGGGAAAATAAGGGGAACTAAATTCTCTAAGTGAGCCACATTTCGACTGTGTTTCTATTTTGCCCCTTCTGATGTGTTCTAGTGGGAAGTTAGTGACAATATAAGCATTCAGAAATGCTGCTAATAGAAGTCTTAGGGGACCAATATGGCAATCAATTATTTCAGCATATGTAGTGACATTCCAGGTAGTGACATTTCAAAAGAAATAGGAGCATTTGCTTGTGACATATTTGAGGAGGCTGAGGGGAGACCTCATTGCTGTCTACACCTACCTGAAGGGAACTTGTGGAGAAGCTGCTGCTGGTCTCTTCACACAGGTAGTTGGAGATAGAACAAGGGGAAAGGGCCCTCCAGAACAATAACAGTGGCCTCAAGCTGAGACTGGGTAAGTTTAGATTGGACATTAGGAAAAAGTTTTTCATGGAGAGAGTGATCAGGCACTGGAATGAGCTGCCCAGGGAGGTGGTGGAGTAACCCACCCTAGATTTGGTTAAGGGTCGTTTTCAAGTGGTGCTTAGGGATATTGCTGTCTACAACTACTGAAGGGAGGCTGTGGCCAGGTGGGGGTTGGTCTCTTCTCCCAGACAACCAGCAACAGAACAAGGGGACACAGCCTCAAGCTGTGCTGGGGGAGGTATAGGCTGGGTGTTAGGAGGAAGTTGTTGGCAGAGAGAGTGATTGGCATTGGAATGGCCTGCCCAGGGAGGTGGTGGAGTCACTGTCCCTGGAGGTGTTCAAGCAAAGACTGGATGAGGCACTTAGTGCCATGGTCTGGTTGACTGGCTAGGGCTGGGTGCTAGGTTGGGACTGGATGATCCTGGAGATCTGTTCCAACCTGCTTGATTCTATGATTTTAAGATTCTATGGTTTAAGGTGAATCTTGTAAAGTAGGGTTATAGGTTGGACTTGGTGATCCTGAAGGTCTTTTCCAACCTGGATGTTTCTGTGATATACAATTTAAATCAGAACTAGTCTCAGAAAAACTGAGAGGACTTCTAAGGATATATGTTTTTTAATAAGTGGTTGTGGTAAATGAACAATAGGATTAATTTTTTAAGCTAAAAATGCTTTTGGCACAAGAAGATACACAGCAGGAATTCAGTGGCTCATTACCTGGAAATCAAACATTTTACTCTGTAAAGCCTGTTAGTGTTTCTTACAATGTCCAGATTCAACAAGGTAGCAAAATAAGAACTTGTGTTAAGCAGCATGCTAAAATTCAACATGTTATATATCCAAAGAAGAAATACAGACACACTTATGTTTTAATTACAACTCTTTTGATTGCAATTTTTCTTTTACCAACAACTCAGATATTATTAAGATTTAGT
Source organism: Pogoniulus pusillus (assembly GCF_015220805.1). Taxonomy (NCBI): domain Eukaryota; kingdom Metazoa; phylum Chordata; class Aves; order Piciformes; family Lybiidae; genus Pogoniulus; species Pogoniulus pusillus. The sequence continues at coordinate 14,994,874 of NC_087288.1, forward strand.
TTGTGCTTTGTGAAGCATTTGATAAGAGAAGTCTCATGTCCAAAAGTGTGTTGTAAGAGAAACAAGATTTCATCTGAGGCACTCTAGAGTTGGTGGTGTTACCATCGAGCAACCTAAGGCAGAAAGCACATCTGCACTTGATTTTGAATGAAAGCCCTAAGGGCCAAGAGTTACCAGAAGTATCTGTTCTAAGAGTAAGGGGCAGCACAAAGAAAGAGTAAGTTGGAGATGCAGGAAAGCTTATAAAGAATGAGATTAGCTTATCTGTAAGAATGCAGAGGAGAATATGCAAGCAGGAAATAAAAGATAGAGACAGGTGTGAGGTGATGAACACAGCCTCCTGAAGATAAATTTAGGGTGCCTGAATGTTGTGATGTAATGTTAAGCCAATAGGATTTCATCTGAGAAGGGCAATTCTATTAAAAGAGCAAGATAAAACATAAAGTTGAAGTATTTGAGGCACTTTGCTAGCAATCCATAAATGTCCCATTTATCATGCTATAACCACATCCTGTGCTGGGGTAAAAAGGAAGCTTCTGCTAAAATGAAGGCATGGGTGCTTATCAAAGATGAGTGTAGCTACCAGAAGCAAACAGTCCTCCTGTAACCAGAAAGTAGTTCTTCTAATATGTTTATAGCTCCATAAACATAGAGAGTTATGGGTATAACTCTAACATTACCAAGTACCTGCTTGAATTTCTGCACATTGGAAAGGGATTTCCAGCCATTTCTTGACAACCAAAATCTACTTCTGCATACTTCTCAGTGACTTTGCATGAGTTTCATATCTTGAGCCATAAACCTTTCTCAGTCAGTGCCCAGAAAAGTTGTAGAGTCTTCTTCTCCAGAGACTTTCAAGAGCAATCTGGATGCATTCCTGTGTGACCTGTCCTGGGTAATCCTGCTTTGGCAAAGCATCTGGATCAGATGATCTCCAGAGGTCCCTTCCAATCCCTACCACTCTATGATAACCTCCCATCAATATAAAACACCAGCAGCATGTAGCTCAAGCAAGTTAATCACTGCAAAAATGACCTGTGCAAAGTGAGTGAACTTCTGACAATTAACAGTGATTGTGAACTTTTGTCAGTTGGAGATACCCAAATATGAACCCCCTTAAACTTAAGACCATGCTTCTATGGGGCAAGGCAAAAATAGGACCTCACTAAATGTGCCAATAAATAGCACCAGCAGCATGCAGCTCAAGCAAGTTAATCACTGCAAAACTGACCTGTGAAGTGAGTGAACTTCTGACAATTAACAGTGATAGTGAACTTTTGTCAGTTGGAGATGTCCAAATATGAAACCCCTTGAACTTGAGACCACACTTCTACAAGGCAAGGCAAAAACAGGACCTCACTAAATGTGCCAATAAATAGCAAGAGCAGCATGCAGCTCAAGTAAGTTAATCACTGCAAAACTGACCTGTGCAAAGTGAGTGAACTTCTGACAATTAACAGTGATTGTGAACTTTTGTCAGTGGGAGATGTCCAAATATGAAACCCCTTGAACTTGGGACCACGCTTCTACGGGGCAAGGCAAAAATAGGACCTCACTAAAAGTGTCAATAAATGCTATGCTAAGTCACCCAAACTGGAAAACTATTTTCATACTTGATGTGCACTGTAAAATTGTTTCTACTCACAACCTGTAACTTGTAAATCCCCCTTACATTTTTCACGTTCTTCTATGAACTTCAGAATGTTCTACATTTATTTGATCAAACTTCATAATGTTCCAAGAGGCAATCATAGAATCAGTCAGGGTTGGAAGGGAACACAAGGAGTAGCCAGTTCCAAGCCCCCTGACATGAGGAGAGACACCCTGCCCTAGATCAGGCTGCCCACAGCCTCATCCAGCCTGGCCTTAAACACCTTCAGGGATGGGGCCTCAACCACCTCCCTGGGCAACCCATTCCAGGCTCTCACCACTCTCATGCTGAACAACTTCCTCCACATGTCCGAGCTGAATCTCCCCACTTCCAGCTTTGCTCCATTCCCCCCAGTCCTGTCACTCCCTGAGAGCCTGAAAAGTCCTTCCCCAGATTTTTTGTATACCCCCTTCAGATACTGGAAGGCCACAAGAAGGTCACCTGGAGCCTCCTCTTCTGCAGACTGAACAGCCCCAACTCTTTCAGTCTGTTCTCATAGCAGAGCTGCTCCAGCTCTCTCATCATCCTCATGGCCCTTCTCTGGACATGCTCCAGCATCTCCACATCCTTCTTGTAATGAGGGCTTCAGAACTGGATGCACTACTCCAGGTGGGGTCTTAACAGAGTGGAGTAGAGGGGGAGAATCACCTCCCTCAACCTGCTGGCCACGCTTCTCCTGATGCAGCTCAGGCTCTGGTTGGCTCTCTGGGCTGCAAGTGCACACTGCTGGTTCATGGTGAGCTTCTAGTCTACCAGCACCCCCAAGTCCCTCTCCTCAGGGTTGCTCTCCAGCCACTCACTGCCCAGCCTGGATTTGTGCTTGGGATTGCCTTGATCCAGCTGCAGGACCTTGCCCTTGGTCTTGTTGAACTTCATGAGGTTGGCTCAATACTTCAGCTGCCTATCTGCCTCTTTCCAGGAGGGTATTTTTCTTTTCAGACAATGTTCAGTAATGGGTCTCACCGAGTTCTGCTGAGATCTCAATAAAACTCCAGTCAGTTTCCATTGTGGCTGGCCAGTCCTCAGGGTTTGGTAGGTTTTCTTGTACTTTTAATAACCTACATCTCTTGCAGGAACCGAAGATTCTGAGCAGAGAGGATAAAGTTTATGCTAACATTGCAAATGACATTTTCAACATGTTCTTGGAAGCTGCTAAGTGTTCTTTTAAAGGAGAAAAAACACCATCAAAAATTACAGGCAACGATCAGTTCCTCTGAGAGCTGTTTGTTTGAGTTTACTTTTAACAGGTGTTCCCATAAACAGGAGAGACTTCATTCCCTGCTTTGATTTACTATTCCCAGATTTAATACTCTGCATTTCTTCAGACTAAATTGTTCTACATCAACTGACCTAGTGCACAGAAAGTCTTTGCTTCCTCTAGACCTGGTTCCTCATTCTTCCATCTTCACTTGCAATCCATAGCTTGCTATCAATTATTCATTTGTTATAGCTACACTGTTGAAATAATGCGTTGGACACGTATCCTTGAAGAGTTCTGAGTGAAAATAGAAGTAACATCAATGTTCACAGAATCACAGAAACACTCAGGCTGAAAAAGATTCTCAGGATCACCAAGTCCAACCAACACACAGCTGGCAAAAAAGGAAAGCCCACAAATGGCCTCTGATAGCAAACTCTAAGCTTTCAAAAGAAAGTTATCAGGGCTAGGGTCAATGTTGTGGCTGCATTGAAATGGCAGCTCAAAACTGCACCTGCAAAAGGGGAGAATGAGGCTGGTAAGCAGGTGATGTTACCTTGTCTGGCATTCAGCCTCTGATATCATGAGCTACACCTTGGTTCCTGGAGGAGCTACATCTTTGTTCCTGGAGGAGCTTCACTGTAAAGCTAGTCCAAACAATGTTTTACTTGCACAGACACACTTACCTCCAAACTTAGGATGTTCACATCCTAAGACAGCAACAAGGAACAAAAGGAAAGAGGCTTTCCTCTAAAGAGGGCCTCTGATTGATACAGCAGCAGATAAAATGTTCTCTTGCAAAGGCCTTGGCCTCTAGAAGATGCAGTGATGAATAACTGCCAACTCCAGCACCACCTGTATGTAATGGATGAAGTTAGTGATCTTGGTATACTCTTGCTAAAGCTGCTGGCTTTCTCAAGTGTGGGTGTTCCTGATTCTCTTGTTTATACACACAATATTTAGGAAAGCTGTGTCTTCCCAAAGGTCCAGTTGCAGTAACTGGGGTCAGTGGTGATTGAAGTCAATGGGATTTCAAAATATGCCTAAAGATAAACACATGCTTTGGCACATGGCTCAGCCAAAGCCAGGATGAATGGTGCTCTTCACAGCATTTCTAATCAATAAGCTCCCGTGGTTTTGAAATAGATTTGATTATGCTCTTTAGCTGCTCTCTGCCTTCCAAGCCTGTGAAACTCCTTCTATTTGTCCTTTTGCTTTTGGGGTAGACATTAGTTAAAAAACCTGACTTGCTGATCTGACAAAATTTGGAGACCTTTAATAGCCAAAATTGAATATCCACTCTATTTTATTTACAGCTCACATTTGGCCTTTCAAAGTCCTCATTTCCAGAACCTCTTGCATTTTCTGCTCCATGAATTCTTAATGAGTTCCAGTTGATAGTGCTACAGATCCACATTTGGATCATAAAACTCCCCTGAAAAGTACTGTATGGCTTCCCCAAAGCCCCTGCTCCACCTCACTGCTCTAGCCTCCCCCCTGTTTTGTTAAGTGCTGGCAATTTCACCAGCAGTTGAGCCTATCTACTACGTTTGAAAATCCTTTTAATCCTCTTTATAGTAGCAGAAACACTTGATCTTTGAAGGCTTTGTACAGTGCAGAACACCTGCAGCTTCACGCACCATGCGAGCAAACACCCTGTGTGAGTCTGAAGTGCTCTGGCACCTAAGAGCAACTCTGCACAGGACCATTGCAAAAATGAAGCTGTACCTTCACCTTAGGACTTTTACCTTTACTGTTAAAGCCACTGCATTACATGGCATACCAGCCCAACAGCTGAATGCATCTCACAGGTAGCACTAAAAACAGTTCCCTGTCTTGACTGGGATCTAAATGCATGGATGCCACTTCAGCACCGCATGGCTTGCTGCTTGGTCCATCATGGAGCTAGATGTCCTTCTGTTCTGTGCCTGGAGATGTAAGGGCTTGGCAAACCTGAAATGCAGGTTTAACCCCCAGCTGGGACAAGCTGGTGGGATTACCCCACACAGCATCCATCCCAGCATCTATCTGCACTCATGAAAACATCCTACCAACCTGAAGCACCTGTAGACAGCACTTCAAAAATGAATGTTTTGCAAACATATGGACAGAATTGATTTGGTAAAAAGTAAAGGTTACAGGAACTAAAAATGCCTTGTAGGAAATGTCACTACAAGAGAGGTCATCTCTTTCCTTATGAGTCTCTGTTGTCTTTGAGGTGTTCACCTTCAGTGTTTCATCCCTACACGCATCTTTTTCTCCTGGAAGGATTCTGTTAAACTGAATAGTGAATGTATTAAAATGTTAGCTCAGAAACGGCTTCGAGAAGGAGATAAGGAGAGAGAGCCAGTATGTGAAGAAAATAAACCTGTGCTGAAAGACATAAACCCACAATTACATGAGGAAATCCACTCTGGTACCTCACAGCCAATAAAGAATATAATTTAGTGCAGAGGACAGGCAAGGAGGTCATGTAGGCATTTATGAAGACTAAAAGCTCACATGGGAGGCTGGAGAGCAGCAGCTGCGCATCACTTGCTCTAGATTGCTGAGTTTACTCTGACTGTTTTAATGAGCTCAACCAACAGGCTTCTCTGACACATATTTTTCCAAATCAGTAGAGAGTTTCCTTTTATTTATTTATTTACTTCCTGGGAATACTATGAAGTGAAATTAATCATGAGCATACCTAAAATGCTTTGAGATCCTCAGAGAATATGCACCAGAGAAGTGCAAAATGCAACTGTCACAAAGACTACTTAGCACTGGGCTGGATTCTGAGACAGTTGGAACTGGTGGAGCTCTCTGGTCACATAGTGGAAAGGATAAAACCAGATTTGTCTGGTTTATGTACTGCTGACAAGAGTGACACTAGTTATCCTGGAGAGAGAAAATGTACATCACATAGGAAGGCAATAAAGAATTTCAGCTGGTTGTCAGTGTTCCCTCCAGGTTCTCTCCTCAGCCTTGAAAAATGTAGGAGTCAAAATGTTCCCAAATTGATTATGGCTCACCCTGAAAATTAATTTTCATTACAAACTGAGTCTGATTAGAAGATTTTTTTTTTTTTGTGAGAAACAGCTATGCCAACTGTATTTGACCTCTTAAATTCCCAGGTCACCAACACAGGATTAATAATAAATAATAATTTAATTCATACAGTATCATAGAATCAACCAAAACAAGCAGATGGCCAACACAGGATTAATAATAGATAATAATTTAATTCATACAGTATCATTGAATCAACCAAAACAAGCAGATGGCCAACACAGGATTAATAATAGGTAATAATTTAATTCATACAGTGTCATAGAATCAACCAAACAAGCAGATGACCTACTGTGGAGGCATCTGCTTTTTGGGCTCTAGCACCTTGCTAGAAATGTTGACTGTTGTCTCTTCAAAACCAAGGGGTCCAATCCTCTTCATTGGGATCTTTCATTGGATACACTGGCAGAGAACTGGGTATTGGTTTGTAGAATGAGGAAAGTAATTGAATCATAGCATTAAGCAGGTTGGAAGAGACCTCCAAGATCATCCAGGCCAACCTAGCACCCAGCCCTAGCCAGTCAACCAGACCATGGCAATAAGTGCCTCAGCCAGGCTTTGCTTCAACATCTCCAGTGATGGCGACTCCACCACCTCCCTGGGCAGCCCATTCCAATGCCAATCACTCTCTCTGCCAACAACTTCCTCCTCACATCCAGCCTAGACCTCCCCTAGCACAACCTGAGACTGTGTCCCCTTGTACTCTTATACCACCACTAAAATGTTTAACTGAATCTTTACTGGTTTGAAAACATTTCTGGACAGAAAATATTAAACAGTTTGAAATGAAGTGGAAAAGTAAGAAAGCATCAGGCTACATTTTGCTTTTAGTTACCCTGCTAAATGAATTTGCACTTCTTATCCACTTCTACGCTGATCTAGGGTAGGGTGTCCTATCTGAAGGAGGCCTCCAAAAAAGCTGGGGAGGGACTTTTCAGGCTCTCAGGGAGTGACAGGAGTAGGTGGAATGAAGCAAAGCTGGAAGTGGGGAGATTCAGCTTGGACATGAGGAGGAAGTTGTTCAGCATGGAAGTGGTGAGAGCCTGGAATGGGTTGCCCAGGGAGATGGTTGAGGCTCCATCCCTGGAGGTGTTTAAGGCCAGGCTGGATGAGGCTCTGGCTAGGATGATCTAGGGTGGGGTGTCCCTGGTCATGTCAGGGGGGTTGGAACTGGCTGCTCCTTGTGGTCTCTTCCAACCCTGGCTGATTCTATGATTCGATGTAAACCTACAATAATTCTTTATTAATTTTAAGAAAAAAAAAAAAGCTGCCATTTTGCCAGGTTTGCCAAGTAAATTGCCACCAAAACCAACCTAGGGATGGAAAAACAAACAAACAAAAAAAATAGGAATGAATCTACATTTTTTTTCCAGGCACTCCAGAAAGATTTTTATGTCTCCCATGACTTGCAGCAGCAAATGGATTTCCAGGAAATAGGGTGGTCTGCTTGCTGCTGAACCTTCAACACTCCACTGCCAAAGGGTGTGACAAGCCTTGGAGTGACTGTGGCTTCCACTGGAAATAGTTCTTTGAAATGATACGTTGGGGATTTGCAAAGACTATCCAGCAAAGCGTGCATCCAAACTTGTCTGCTTCCAAACTGCACGGTGACCCCGAGGTCGTCTTTAAGGAAAGAAGCTGAGGTGTTGCTATCATACTTATTCTCACCAATCAGCTGCTAGAAGTGCTCTGCATCACTTCTGATGTTTGTATTTGGAAATCACAGAATCAGAGGATGCATTGGGTTGAAAAGGACCTCTAGGGGGTTATCCTAGAGGATAGGAAGGAGGGACATCCCAAACTAAAGCAGGATCGTTTCCCCCACCCCTCCTCTAAGTTGGAGGTTTATGGTCTTGTCTTTCATACGCTGAGAACTGAAAAGCCTTTTTGCAGTAATGGTCATACAGTGCAAGCAACTCCTATGACATTTCCAAAGCGTTGTTCAAAGCTTTTCTTTGGAAACTGCTTAAGATAAAAGCTCCTCTTTTGAGGAGCTACACCTCCACCTCCAGCTTGCCTTCTGATAAATGCAATTACTGATGAAACTTTGTTTTCTGACACAGGGTGGGGGGGGGGGAAGTGTAAAATAGAATATTTTCAGCTAGCTCTAACTGAAAACATAAGCTGCAATCTGAGCCAGGCAGAGAGGAATACTGCTTCCAGCTGAGCCAGGAGGAGATGATTTTAGCTACACCATTTAGAGGAGCTGGAACATGTCCAGAGAAGGGCAACAAAGCTGGTGAGGGGCCTGGAACACAAACCCTATGAGGAGAGGCTGAGGAAGCTGGGCCTGTTTAGCCTGGAGAAGAGGAGGCTCAGGGGTGATCTTATTACTGTCTACAACTACCTGAAGGGGCATTGTAGCCAGGTGGGGGGTGGCCTCTTCTCCCAGGCAACCAGCAACAGAACAAGGGGACACAGTCTCAAGTTGTGCCAGGGTAGGTATAGGCTGGATGTTAGGAAGAAGTTCTTCACAGAGAGAGTGATTTCCCATTGGAATGGGCTGCCCAGGGAGGTGGTGGAGGCACCGTCCCTGGGGGTCTTCAAGAAAAGCCTGGCTGAGGCACTTAGTGCCATGGTGTAGTTGATTGGTTAGGGCTGGGTGCTAGGTTGGACTGGATGATCTTGGAGGTCTCTTCCAACCTGGTTGATTCTATGATTCTATTCTATGATGTTTGTAACACGTGGTCCTTCTGTTTGTGTGTGTTACAGGCCATGCTGCAAATGCATCTGCACGTTGAGTAGCGACCAGTGTGCTGCTCAGTGAAATTCCAAACTCTGCTTTTGACCTATCTTGAGGAATGTGCATGCATGGTTCTAGAAATAAAAGGGTCCTTTTGAAATTATACCTTCATGCAGAGCTGTAGCTTTTACCAATTTGTTTTTCTGCTGTGGAGTTGCTACGGAGCCTCTGCTGAGCTGTGCACCATAGAGCTCGGGTCAGTGGAGCTGCTGCCCCACACGGGTCTGTCATCTCAAAGAGCTATTGTACTAGGTTGACATCTGTGAATGGCAGGGAGAAATGAGATGAAGATAGATTTATTTCAGTGTGGGTTTTGCTTCTCATATTTTCTTGCCAAAGTAGCACGTAAGTGGCAGAACTCTGACTGGGAGGAAATGCTATAGAAGCAAACAGAAGCGCTGAAATCAAAAAGCAATTCTGTGCTTCTTTAAATTGAGTTTTGATTCAGATTATGGAATGACCTGGAGTAAAAGGGGTTCAACTCATTAGCAGTGCATTTCTCCTGATAGTGTTAATTATGAAACAAAATATCAACCCTCACAGATTTGGAGGAAACTTGAATCAGAGATTAAATTTCAAGATATACACTCCTCCAGTGACTCAGTAATACACAATAGAAACACATTCTGTGGGATGAAAAAAATTGAGTCAAACTCCTTCCTGATATTTGAGATCTTGCACTAAGAAGCTGGACAAACTCTGTCCTCCCAATATTACAACCAGAAAACGCCATGACTTTCCTCTCTGTACTCCATCACCATGACACCTTACTCCTAGAAGATAAGGAGGCAAGGGAAAAGAGGTGAAAGGGTTTTTTCACCCTACTTCCTTGTTCCAGTGCCAGTCAAAATCTCATCACTAAACTGAATGCATCTCTGACTGAAATGACTAAACTTTCTTCCATATGTAGAGTGTTTATGCTTGCTTCTTTAATAGAGTTCCCCAAAAGATCTGCCAGCTTTCCCAGCTCCTTTCCTTTAGACTTCTTTTTCTCCATCTGCAATTCTGAATGTGTTTATTTTACAAGTGAAACAAAATGCTGATTGATCTGAGGAAATGCAATCTTTCAGATTAACTAGGTCCTCATCTGTGAATATAAGAATATTTGCAGATACTTATCAAAACATGAGCATCAACCATCAAATGCAGAAAAGATATCATGTAGCTGATGTTAGAGTGAATCCATTCTCTGTTCCTAACTAAGACCATGAGAAGCATTCACAATAAAACCACACAGTACAAACACAGAAACTTAAATCATACTCACTGAAAAGCTTGCCAGGGTTCAAGAAGCTTTTGAACCAACCTGGGCCTATTTTTGAAGGGAACACAAAACATGAATTTGTATTGAAACCAGGTGGGACTTGGTGTTTTTTGTTATTTGGAGTTGATTTGGACTTGAAACTTAAAGCTGAAATCAAAGGATGGAACCATAAAAAAACTTTTCTGATATGACCAATGAGAAATCACAGGTTTTTCATTTTTTCAGATGGTGCAATCAAGAGATGTATGGCATTGGACTGTGAATTACATGGTATGATTGCACACATCTTTATGGAGACTGCTCTAAAGGAAGGCACAGTAGGGGAACATTTTACCTATGAAGAGACACCATGTAGGTCAGTAATGTATTATCACAGGCCAATCCTGGTCAATATCTTTATTAATGATCTAGACCAGAGGATTGAGTCCAGCATCAGTAAGTTTACAGTTGACACCAGGCTAGGAGTAGGTGTGGATCTGTTGGAGGGTAGGTGAGCCCTGCAGAGGGACCTTGACAGGCTGCATGGGTGGGCAGAGGCCAATGGGATGAGATTTAACAAGACAAAGTGCAAGGCTCTACACTTTGGCCACAACAACCCCAAGCAGTGCTACAGGATGGGGACAGAGTGGCTGGAGAGCAGCAAAGAAGAAAGGGAGCTGGGGCTACTGGTAGATAGTAGCTGAACATGAGCCAGCAGTGTGCCCAGGTGGCCAAGAGAGCCAATGGCATCCTGGCCTGTATCAGGAACAGTGTGGCCAGTAGGACAAGGGAGGTTATTCTGCCCCTGTGCTCAGCACTGGTCAGACCACACTTTGAATGCTGTGTCCAGTTCTGGGCTCCTCAATTCAAGAGAGATGTTGAGGTGCTGGAATGTGTCCAGAGGAGGGCGACAAAGCTAGTGAAGGGCCTGGACCACAAACCCTATGAGGCAAGGCTGAGGGAGCTGGGGGTGTGCAGCCTGGAGGACAGGAGGCTCAGGGGTGACCTCATTGCTGTCTACAACTACCTGAGGGGAGGCTGTAGCCAGGTGGGGTTAGTCTCTTCTCCCAGGCAACCAGCAACAGAACAAGGGGACACAGTCTCAAGTTGTGCCAGGAGAGACTGGATATTAGGAGGAAGTTCTTCCCAGAGAGAGTGATTTGCATTGGAATGGGCTGCCCAGGGAGGTGGTGGAGTTGCTGTGCCTGGAGGTGTTGAAGAAAAGCCTGGATGAGGCACTTAGTGCCATGGTCTGGTTGACTGGCTAGGGCTGGGTGCTAGGTTGGACTGGATGATGTTGGATGTCTCTTCCAACCTGGTTGATTCTATGATTCTATGACCAAAGATAATATATAGCAAAATCTTAAAATATTGACTTTGAAGTTGTTAAAGTTGACACTCAAATGTTGTTATTTTTGAATAAGAGAAGGAAGAGGAACTTACAGGCAAATGTTTTATGTCCTTCTTGTAAGCCATGAACACTGTGGGTTTTTTTCAAAACAAGTATGTGAACAATGAATGATCCATGAACCAAACAACATCTCCTGAAATAACTTTATTTCTGAAGGCAAAGTAGTAGATGAACAAGGAGCTGACTCAAGAAGATTTGGATTTCAAAACTATTTTCACCAGAAATTTATGTTGGTTTTTTTTTTTCATCAGCTCCTAAATTAGCAAGGAGAACTTTAAATATGGCTTTGAAAAGTAACTGTTGCACATTTTACAACACAAGAAAAGGCATGGCCAAATTAAAGCCCACTAAATTCTCAGTACCATGAAACCTGAAGTAGAAGCTCTAGGGAACAGTTCAGATCATTGCCATGAAAGAAAACACGAGAGCAAACTCTTTGGGTCCCTTTCCTGCCACACACAGCTAAAGACATGTGAATGTGTGAAATAATTTGATTGACTTTTTAAAGAGTTTAATGACAAGATTTTAATGTCTATTAAGAGGCACTGGAGTTAGACATCTCTGGAGCTGGCAGGGACCATGTCAGTTCAATTTTTACATGTTATCTCTGGGTTACCCAGAAGGTCCTGCATCTGGACTGGGGCAATCCCAAGCACTGATATAGGCTGGGTAGTGACTGGCTTGAGAGCAGCCCTGAAGAAAAGGACTTGGGGGTGACTGTGGAGGAGAAGCTCAATACAAGCTGCCAGCGTGTTCTTGCAGCCCAGAAAGCAAATCATATTTTTTAAATATTTTAATATTTTTAGAATCAACCAGGTTGGAAGAGACCTCCAAGATCATCCAGGCCAACCTATCCCCCAGCCCTATCCAGCCAACTAGACCATGGCACTAAGTGATCTATCTATCTATCTATCTATCTATCTATCTATCTATCTATCTATCTATCTATCTATCTATCTATCTGTCTGTCTGTCTGTCTGTCTATCTATCTATCTATCTATCTATCTATCTATCTATCTATCTATCTATTTATCCATCTCATTATCTATCTACCTATTGGTCTATCTATCCATTGAGCTATCTATCTAGCTATCTATCCATCTAAGTATGTTTCATCTATCTAGCCATCCATCTATAGAATCATAGAATGAACCAGGTTGGAAGGTTGGAAGAGACCTTCAAGATCATCCAGACCAACCTAGCACCCAGCCCTGCAATCAACCAGACCAAGTCACTAAGGTCCCCATCCAGTTTTTATCCATACATACATACATCCACCCATCCATCTATCTGCCTATCTATCCATATATCTACCCTGGGTTGCATCAACAGAAGGTGTCCAGCAGGTCGAGGGGACTCCCTCTCTACTCCACTCTGGTGAGACCATACCTGGAGTACTGCATCCAGTTCTGGATCCCCTGCTAAAGGAGAGATATGGACATGCTGGAACATGTCCAGAGAAGGGCCACCAGGATGCTCAGAGGGCTGGACTGCTCTCCTACAGAGACAGACTGAGAGAGTTTGGGTTGTTCAGTCTGGAGAAGAGAAGGCTCCAAGAAGACATTATTGTGGCCTTCCAGTATCTGAAGGGGGGCTAAAAGAAAGCTGGTGAGGGACTTCTCAGGGTGTCAGGTAGTGGTAAGACTCGGGAGAGCGGAACAAAACTGGAAGGGGGTAGATTCAGTTTGTGTTAGGAAAAAGTTCTTCACCATGAGGGTAGTGAGGCACTGGAATAGGTTGCCCAGGGAGGTGGTGGAAGCCCCATCCCTGGAGGATTTTATGGCCAAGCTGGATATGTCTGTGGACAACCTGATCTAACGGGAGGCGTCCCTGCTCCAGCAGGGTGGTTGGAACTGGATGATCTCTGAAGTCACTCTCAACCCTGACAACTCTGTGCCTCTGTTATTTAGCAGGGCTGCCTAGCTAGCAGAAGTAGGCCCTGTAAACACTGAAAGAGAAACCAGGTGACCCATATTCACCTTCACGTCTCAATCTCTGCAGAATTTGAAACAAATCAAAGGCTGTCCTTGCCTCCCAGTGTATTTATTTTTTCTTAGGTATTAATTTCTGGATCCAAAGCCCTCCAAAAATCTATGTGTTCAGATCAGCAGCTCTGGTTCATGTCCACCTCTTTATACAGTGATCTTACTTGCATAAAAGGATGAAAACAGAGAGCTTGCCAATTTGAAATGATCAAAGCTGTTGGAAAACATTTGTTTCCAATATAATTTGTGAAGGGATTTCATCAGCCTCTCTCTATAACTAAAAGACATACATTAGATAGGCTTTGTATACTTAAATGGAAGTAAATAGAAGTGATTAACAGAGATAAGAAGGTTAACTCTTACTGCATGTAGTTTCGTTTCACTCTGAGCTGATAGGCTGAAGTCAGAGGAGTAGCTTTGCATTTGCAGTATTGCAGCTCTGAACACATGATGTGATCAAAGCACTTTTCAATCCAAAAACTGAATTTTAGGGCTGAAGAACTGTGTTTTCTCTAAGAGAGGTGAATCAAAGGCAGTTTGGGGTTCTTTTATCGTGCCATGCCCTTCTGCCTATCCTGGGATCACTTGAAAAGTGCAGGGTTTTGCACTTTGGCCATAACAACCCCAAGCAGTGCTACAGTATGAGGACAGAGTGGCTGGAGAGCAGCAAGGTAGAAAGGAACCTGGGGGTGCTGGCAGCTGGTAGCTGAACATGAGCTGGCAGTGTGCCCAGGTGGCCAAGAGAGCCAATGGCATCCTGGCCTGGATCAGGAACAGTGTGGCCAGCAGGACAAGGGAGGTTGTTCTGCCCCTGTACTCAGCACTGGTCAGGCCACACCTTGAGGACTCTGTCCAGTTCTGGGCTCCTCAATTCAAGAGAGATGTTGAGGTGCTGGAACATGTCCAGAGAAAGGCAATGAAACTGGTGAGGGGCCTGGAACACAAACCCTGGGAGGAGAGGCTGAGGTTGCTGGGGGTGTGCAGCCTGGAGAAGAGCAGGCTCAGGGCAGACCTCATTGCTGTCTACAACTACCTGAAGGGAGGTTGCAGCCAGGTGGGGTTGGTCTTTTCTCCCAGGCAACCAGCAACAGAACAAGGGGACACAGTCTCAAAGTGTGCCAGGGGAGGTCTAGGCTGGATGTTAGGAAGAAGTTGTTGCCAGAGAGAGTGACTGGCATTGGAATGGGCTGCCCAGGGAGGTGGTGGAGTCACCATGCCTGGAGGTGTTCAAGAGAAGACTGAATGAGGCACTTAGAGTCATGGTCTAGATGACTGGCTAGAGCTGTGGGATAGGTTGGACTCAATGATCTTGGAGGTCTCTTCCAACCTGGTTGATTCTATGATTAGAATGAGTGGATCCTACATAACAGCAATGTTGTGCCTCAACCCTCACAGTTATCCAAGTATATTATCATCAAGCCCCATGTGTATAAATATCTGGAGTGATCACAGGATTTAGTATCTGATTAGCACTATCAGATGTGTAAGAAACCAAAGAAGTAACAACAGGAGTTTCCCCTTCCATTACCCTACCAATTTGCCTCCCAAGCTTTTGGTTTATTTTCTTTCAAAGAAAAAAAATAGAATTCTATGAATGGATTTCTATTTACTGAGCCCTCCTCAGACTCCACAAAAGAAATGAAAAGTGTCCCTTTATAATCCTCATTATTTTCAGCTAATCTTGGGAAGGATTAAATTTTTCTTCACATTTGGTGGTATGGATACTGTCAGCGCAAGAGCAACAGCCTTCAGATGTTCTTGCCACCCAGCTTCCTAAAAAGGAGGGTGACCTGGTGGTGGGCAAATTGTCTTTTTGTTTTGGTTTGGGTTTTTTTGGCTGTTGTAGTTTTTATGAGAAATAAGAATGATGGCTCCTGCTGACAAACAAGACCAGCACAACAGGCATGAGTCTTCACTGATGCATACTGCACAGAGGAAAGTTCAGGACAGTGACTCTGATCTATTCTCCCAGACAACCAGCAATAGAACAAGGGGACACAGTCTCAAGTTGTGCCAGGGGAGGTCTAGGCTGGATGTTAGGAGGAAGTTGTTGGCAGAGAGAGTGATTGGCATTGGAATGGGCTGCCCAGGGAGGTGGTGGAGGCAACATCCTTGGAGGTGTTCAAGAAAAGCCTGGATGAGGCATTTAGTGCCATGGTCTAGTTGGCTGGCTAGGGCTGGGTGCTAGGTTGGACTGGCTGATCTTGGAGGTCTCTTCCAACCTGGTTGATTCTAAGAAATGTTCTAAGAAAATGTTCTAAAAAAGTACTAACAAACTGGACAAAGAGCACAGAAAAGATTAACAACCAAAAAAAAAGTGCCTTTGATTCAAAGCAAATATTTTTATATGGATTTTCAAATGAATGTATTTTTACTGCATTCCTTCCCTTCTGAGCTTTCTTTCCATAAACATGCTAGTAAATGAACTTTATAAACAAGAATACTTGCTAAAATCTAATTTTAGAGACTGAGTTTTCAACTGATCTCCAAAAGCAAAGCCAATTCTAACCCAGACTTTAATATGAATTCTACACTTTGTGATAGAGTTTGGATATGTTTAGCCCACCTAAGACTGCTACTGCTGACCCAGCTACAGTAACTCCTCTCCATCTTTGGTCTCTGCCACTGCCATCACTAAACCAACCTCTCCTGAGCTCCAAGCCCTGCCTGTTCAGCTCTGGCTCCCTGCATTGTCTAGCTCAGCTCTAGGATACAATTATGGTTTAAAGAATAATACAAAGCTTACTACAGCTTGGCACTGTTTTGTTTGTTTCCTAACTGAAATGCGCAGGACCAGGGCAAAAAAAATAAATAAAGACATTCCTAATTTATCATTTAATGGACAGGACAGTAACTTCTGGCAGAGGAGAAGGAACAATAAGTCAGGAATCACAGAATCATAGAAACATAGGTTGGAAGAGACCTCCAAGATCATCCACTCCAATCTAGAACCCAGCCCTAGCCTGGACCATGGCACTAAGTGCCTCAGCCAGGCTTCGCTTGAACACCTCCAGGGATGGTGACTCCACCACCTCCCTGGGCAGCCCATTCCAATGCCAATCACTCTCTCTGCCAAGAACTTCCTCCTAACATCCAGCCTAGACCTCCTCTGGCACAGCTTGAGGCTGTGTCCCCTTGTTCTGTTGCTGGTTGCCTGGAAGAAGAGACCAACCCCAGGTAGTTGCAGACAGCAATGAGGTCTGCCCTGAGCCTCCTCTTCTGCAGGCTGCACACCCCCAGCTCCCTCAGCCTCTCCTCACAGGGTTTGTGTTCCAGGCCCCTCAACAGATTTTTCGCTCTCCTGTGGACACATTCCAGCACCTCAGCATCTCTCTTGAATTGAGGAGCCCAGAACCAGACACAGCACTCAAGGTGTGGCCTGATCAGTGCTGAGCACAGGGGCAAAATAACTTCCATTGTTCTGCTGGCCTGGGTATGGCCTGAGAATGGCCTGGGAGTGGTAATATGTAGCACAGGTCAGCAGCACTGTGTCTATGTTACTTTGTGTGAGTAGAAATTCTAACTTCTTAGTGTGTTGTATCAGCCATTTCATTGCTAAAACACCTAACAACTGTGCAGCTATTAACAAGATGAGCTTTCCCCTAATGGCTTCTTGTTTTCAAATGCATTTAAAATCCTGATTTTGCAAAGAAGCACATGAAGAAAGAATACAAAATTATCACAAAAGTAAAAAACATGTGAACATAAAAGCATCTGCTACTAATTAGCTGTGTAGCTCTAAAGAAAAGTTGTTTCAGTCACTTCTCATGGGTTCTTACATCAACTGTCCTCCATTTTCACAAGATAAATGGCTGTGAAAATCTGCACACACCTTAATGTCCCCAGAGAGTCAAGAAGCAAAATACCTGCTTCTCCACCCCATCTCTAATATGAAGGTTAAATTTCATCTCTAATAAGAAGATTAAAATTTAATCTATCATAGATTGTAGAGACATCAAGCAACACAAAGAAAAATATGAAAGCAACCCAAGAGGTTTGCAATGAAACCACAACTGTGAGAAAATCAGAATTAAAGGAATTGAAATCCTACCTCTGCTTCTAACTCACTGTGTGGTCTTAGGCAAGCCACAAAGGGCCATATTTTGAACATCTTACTTACACTGCTAACCAGCTAAGAAGCATTTCTGCTTAACATTGCAGTCCACAATACTTGAACTATGGAAACTGCCTGAACATGGATCTACTTGAGTACTGTGTTCAGCTCTGGACCCCCCAGTTTAGGAGGGACATTGAGATGCTTGAGCGTGTCCAGAGAAGGACGATGAGGCTGGGGAGAGGCCTTGAGCACAGCCCTACGAGGAGAGGCTGAGGGAGCTGGGATTGGTTAGCCTGGAGAAGAGGAGGCTCAGGGGAGACCTTATTGCTGTCTGCAACTACCTGAGGGGTGGTTGTGGCCAGGAGGAGGTTGCTCTCTTCTCTCAGGTGGCCAGCACCAGAACGAGAGGACACAGCCTCAGGCTGCGCCAGGGGAAATTTAGGCTGGAGGTGAGGAGAAAGTTCTTCCCTGAGAGAGTCATTGGACACTGGAATGGGCTGCCCGGGGAGGTGGTGGAGTCGCCGTCCCTGGAGCTGTTCAAGGCAGGATTGGACGTGGCACTTGGTGCCATGGTCTAGCCTTGAGCTCTGTGGTAAAGGGTTGGACTTGATGATCTATGAGGTCTCTTCCAACCTTGGTGATACTGTGATGCTGTGATACTGTGATACTTATTGTCCAGGGGTACTCCAAATTCCTTTCCCTCCCACTCTGTGAGTTTGAATGGGAGAAGAAGGCATCAAAACTACTTTCCCTCTCCTTGCCCTGCAGGCTTGAAAAGAGGCAGCAAAAGGCATCTTTCTGCACGTGGGCTGACCTGTGTGGAAGCCCGCACTGGAATCAGGCTGGTGTTTGGCTGGGCTTTTGCACCCAGCATAAATGGTAAATGGACACTGTCTAGAAAAAGGATAAATAGAGCAAGAATTCCTGCCTTGAGAGTCCCCTGCTGCTGCAAAGGACAGGTTCCTGTCATGACTGTCCCTGCTTTTGGATGGTTCTCCCCACTTTGCACCATTCTGTGCAAACCAGCAGGCTTGGCAAGCCTGGGGTCCTTTGAGAGAGAGACAGCGGCATCTGGACCACCCTCTGTCAGACCCTATCAGTAGCCAACTACCTGGCTGCCTTCTGGACTGGGGGACCCTAGCAGTTTTGGCTCTCCCTTGCCACTGTGAAGGCAGCATCATTCCATGACCACCCCACTCGGGAAGAAGTTTGGCAGCTCTGCCACTCGCCTCGGGCTTCTGCTGTGTGGATCTTTAATATTGGATACTGTCTGCAACATCAGAAGGCTGATCCTGCAGAGGAATCCAGCAAGGGATCACTGCCACAGAGTCACAGAGTCACAGAACTGAAAAAGACCTCTGAGATCATCAAGTCCAACCTATCACCTAACGCTTCTAGTTCCCTCGATGCCTCCACATACAGAAACCACCAGAGCCAACACTGCATTAGCATTGACAAGTCTCTCAGCCTCCAGGCTTGTGGTCCAGAGAAACACATTTCCTAGGTCCAAGCACCTTTAGGGTATGGAAGGATTGTTGATTTGACAAATGTTTTGCCTCAATTTGAAATGACATGAAGTATTTTCATTCTCTGTTAATTCATGCTTGCATCTCATACAACTACAGAATGGTTTCAATCCAAAATCTCCTCTAAAGTCACCAAGTCCAACCATCAAATCAACAGTTCCATGGCCATCAAGCCATGTCCCCAGGTGCCATGTTCACAGGTTTCTTGAACACCTCCAGGGGATGGGGACTCCACCACCTCCCTGGGCAGCCTGTGCCAGTGCCTGACCACTAACTGCCAAGGCTGGAGAAGACTTGAGATCACCAAGTCTAACCCCTCACACAGAGCTCACAATTCTATACAGTGAGACCAGCGAGACACTGGCACAGCCTATCTCACCTCCATGAGTAAGATTCACTGTTCCCTTAATCATCTGCTCAGCCTGGTAAAGCTGTGTTTATAACTTAGCCTTTTCCATTTCCTACAGTTCTAAATTTATCTGTAATATTTGAAGGAATTCCTCATCTGTTAATACACTAAACTAACTTTTGTACATAGTTTGGGGGCAGGGGCTCCAGGAAAATAAAATCATTCTATGCCTTATAATTCCTGACTCAGCCACATTAGTTCCCTGCCTCCATGACACTCATGTGAGGACAAGATTTTCAGTCTTCTCCTAAAGGTTTCTTTGCCTCCACCTCTCCATAAAAAGCAGATGAAAGCTCCTGCTACCATGAGAATGGTGCTGCAGGGATTCATTCTAATTAGGTAACGTTTGCACAGCTCTTGGAAAATGTGTGAAGCCATGCAGCTGGAGCAGATGTAGTTCAAACTTAATCACCCAGCTTTCAATTCACTGAGATTTTAAGTAGCTGCAGCATGTGTGTGAAAAGAGACTAAAGGAGTGTTCAGATCTCCTCTTTAGTTAGGACCAAAGCCTCTGTGAAAACACAGTGCATACTATTTTAACTTGCATTTCTGCTTCTCTGCCACGGTATCAAGAAAGTAGCCTGCCACAAGCCACAGACGCTGCTCTACAAATCTTTCAGTGTGCTGGGAAGTCCCATAGATAACTGCACACCACATCACCATTATTACATTGTATAGGTCCAGCAGCAGTACATTTCACATATTCCAAATCTTTTCCATACATTTGGCACTGTCATACCTTAGTCCCCTAGATTTTGCTCCACCTTTCTTGTTTCTCTAATGCAGTTAATGCTACCCAGCTGTTTGCAGTCATCTTAAAAACTATAACTAAATTAGCATTCCTGCTGAAGCTTATTCCCTCAGTATATATTCTCAACATTACTGATGTTCTCCATGCATTTCTTGACATTCAAGCATGGCTTCACTTTTATTTGTGTAGTGTTATGTTACAAAAACGAAGTCATGTAAGGAAAAAAAAAGGGAGAAGTAGGCCTGGAGAAAGGCTCTGGATCAAAACAGTCCCTGGATGCTGGAGAAGTTTACATCCAGGCTGGATTAGAAATGCACAAGTAAACCTCATCACTCGTCAGATTCCCTGTTCCCTGTGAGTGCTTACAGCATGCATACTCCAGCAATGGCAAATTGAGACCTTCCCTAATGATAAATTAGTGGGAGAGGTTAAATGACAATTACTTAAAACAATAATTATCAGTTTAAACTCCAGCACTGAAATCTGTCCTGCACAGCTTGCACCTCAGTAATATGTTCAGACATCTTTAAGTGAATCTTGCTTTTCACTTACTCTGTATAAAACTTGGGTGGGGAGAAGCCCTGGAATGAGTTAGTTATTACTGGTGCCTTGGGCAAGCTGCAGAGGTCCAGCACCAAGAGTTCAAACTGCTGGTGCTCGGGATGCAGCTTCACAGATATCCTGTGTAGTGCATGTGCTGCAGCTTTCTCCCACAGAGGCAGAATCTCTGGGGCTCTTAGCATCTCTTTTCACCCAGGTTTGATATTAGACCACTCTAAAGTGGGATGGTAGCTTGGTTTGCTGGCTCAGATCTTTCAGGATTTGATCCTAAAGAAAAGACATGATTTGGTAATAGCTTTGCATCACAAAGTATGATTTTATTAGACAGTGGCAACTATTGGACAGTGGCAACTGAACCTCTCAGTATTTACTGTGGCCCTACTCACATTTCTAAATCTACAAAAAATAAATATTTTTTTATTACTCTCCCTTCATGCAGTCCTTCTACCCCTGTAAATATCTGTCTTGTGTGAGTGTGGCTTACAATGGGGTTCTTCACCCCTCCTGTGCCTGACTGATGTGAATTTCTTCTCCTTCCTTGCTATCATTTGTACAAAACAGATTTCCTCTCCATGTTGAAAGCCTGAGCTCCTGGTGAGCAAGTTCCACACTTCCTGCCATGACTTGGGGTGGGCAACGAGGTGAGTCAAGGCCAGGCACGCCTGGGAAGGTCTGAACTCCTCTCCAAGGAACAACAGTTCAATGAAGGGGAAAACAGAAGGGAATTAAAACTGCATTGGCACAAAACAACCCAGTCCCCTGCAAACTCCTGCTGGCAGACTGCATGCTGGCCTCTGATTCCACAGGATATTTAAGTGGAGGCTAACTAATCATTCCACTGGTGGAGAGAGGATTTCATGTGTGCTGAGAGTTCATTGTGTACTGAAATAATTTGTTCAGTCCAGTTTCAAAGGCATCCTCTGTCCTCTGCAGCATTAAGGGTTGGATTATGAATTTAATGGAGTGGTTGTGCTATGCAAGGAAGTGGGAAAAAAGTCTGCTTCCATATTGGCCAAAGCAATAAAGCCTGGAACAGCTTTGTATGGTTTTTCATCACTGTTAGCCCCTGTGAGAAGCAGAATGGTGTTTCTGCTGCTTCTCACCCCAAGAAATGTTAATATCAGTCCCAGTATGATTCTTCCTCTGCATTTTGCCTGTAGGAAATGACTGATTGCAGCAGAACTCTTGTTGATCCCAGCACAGTCTGCTCTCCCAAGCCATCAGTGGATCCAAAACAAGCATCAGGAGAGACCAGCACTAAATGTGCACATTTGGGTTTCACATATTTAATTCCAGGTTTTGTTTGAGGGTCTTTTAGCTGGGGAAGGGAGTCTGGGTAATACAATAGGTGGTGTGTGTGTTTGGGGTGGGGGGAGTGTGTGTTAATGTTAATTTCATAGAAGGGAGATACATGGAAAGAAATGGTACTGAAAGACACTTAATGGACATTAAATTAAATATGAAAATTCCATCTGCTAAAATGGCAAAAAGCCTCATGCAAATGTGGGATACATTTACAGACAATTCATGTCACAGGCCAAGAAAAAGGAAACTTTCTTTCTTTAAGTGTCAAAATACCAGCAATGGCCTAAGACTTAGCATGCTGCAGTTAGCTCTTGACATTATTGTGTTCAAAGAGTTCAGAGAAAATTAGCAGAAATTAAGAAATGCTGGAACAACAGGTCTATAAAAAGGATAAAGTGCCTGTGAGCATGCAGGAAAAGGACATGGTCAGTTCACACCAATGGCTTCAGAGCACAGCTCAGAGAGAGTCCAGGGGAGATTCAAAGTAGATGTTACGAAAGGGTTCTTTGCAGTGAGGGTGGTGAGACACTGGCACAGGTTGGCCAGGGAGACTGTGGATGCTCCCTCCCTGAAGGAGTTTAAGGCCAGGTTAGATGAGGCCTTGAGTGACCTGTTCTAGTGGGAGGTATCCCTGCCTATGGCAGGGGGTTGGAACTGGATGACCTTTGAGGTCCCTTCCAACCTAAACCATTCTACGATTCTATAACCCATGTTGCTTTAATTTTGCATGAACTGGGCCCACCAAAGTGAATTCATCTGTAATCCCAAAGTGAAATGAATCCAGAAGCTGGAAATCCTCCTCCACAGAATGGAGGCTTTTCAGTAGAAAATATTGAGAAAATAGAAATTTAAGTGTTCCCAAGAAACTGTATTCCAGCCTCCTTGTATAGAAGAGGAATTCAGAGATCTGCTCTGAAGATACAGTGCAGAATTCATTGACCACAAACATTTGGTGTGTGCAGCTTTAATTATAACTTTCCAAAACACAAATAAGTGCCTGAAAACTCCAGGAAAATGATCTATTCTGTTCTCTTTTATCACTTTTTAACCTAACCCATGCCTCGGTTTTTTCCTGTATTTCTGCCTACCACAATATCATGTCCCTAAACTTTATTCCATTCCTTTTGTAGTCATTGGATAGGTTGGACTGGATGATCTTGGAGGTCTCTTCCAACCTGGGTGATTCTATGATTCTATGATTTCTCCCTCTCAATGAAATGGGTAATTCACAAGTAAATAGTCCTCTACTGAAGCAACCCAAAATGTCTCTGTCATGAATCTTGTCCTTGCTTGACCTCAAAGTTCAATTGCAATAGATATGTAACTACAATCCAGAATTAGCACAATGTGGATGAAAATCAGCCTTATGTTTGAAGGAAGGCTTATACACCCTGGCTTCTCTCCCTGCAGCCATCCCACTGGAAAAGCATAGTGGCACAGAACAATTTCCATTACTGTATATCCCAGATTAGGAGAACTCCAACACAAACCCAAGACAGGGGCAGAGTGCCAAAGGTGCTTTGGAGGCAAGGACATCCAACTTCAAACTATTTTTGTACTTAGCATTTCAACCTAAAATTGCACCCCATGACATGCATTTTGATGAAATTTACACTTGACCTACTAATTATGAAAGCTATCACAGGATGTGCTGCTCACTAATAGGAAATAATAAATAACCATATCAACACAAAACTGTTTCCTGCACTGCTAATTGCAAAGGAGAAACTCTTTCCAGCTAAAGGAAATGATCTATTCAAAGACCAGTAACATTTCTGGTCTCATTGATAACATGATTAACTGAGTTGGGTCAGGAAATGTCCCTTGGAGGGACAGGCAAATGAGCTGTAGAGATGCTTCGGAGGTGGAGTTCTCACACTATGGGCAACCAAATCAAACAAGAAGGATTTCCTTAGTGATGTGGTAGAGACTGGGAGGAACTTGCAGAATGGCTTCTGATATAAAAATATTTATGGAAAGGAAACATGTATTAAAATGGGTTTATGAATGGCAATCTCCACGGAATCAGTATGCAACATCTTGAAAATACCTGAGAAGAACAAAAGCATTTTGAGGAAACAATTCAAAAGAAGACTGAATCAAAATCAGCTACAAATTAAAACACAAACAGTTGTTAATATAGCAAAGAATAAAAACTGGTGTAACTTTTTCTGCTCCAACAAAACTTCCAGAGGCTTGGAGTGGCTGAGCTGTCAAATTCCCTGGAGTTGTAGAGTGTGGAAGGAAATGGCCAAGAAGATCTGCCAAGGAATGAATCCATCACTATTGCCCATTCCCCATACTCCCTGTTCTCACATCACAAGTCATTGGAGAATGGCTTGCTGTACATTTCATTTCAGCCAGTTCCCATGTGAGTGGATAAAATGATCTGGTTTTCCAGTGATGCTTCCAGGTTTTTGAGGAGCTGTACTGAAATCAGGATATTGTCCTGCAGAGTTTGGGAAGGAGGATGGAAGGAAGAGAATAAGGGGTAAGCTTACGCCAACCAAAAATATGGGCCCCCCAACTCATTACTTCTTATGTTCCTTCCCTTCATTGTTCATCTAGACTATCAACCCACTGTGTCACTCTGTGACATGTGTTTCACATCCCATCCTTTCCAGGTCTAAACTCTTTTTCACCCTTCTATTTCTTTCTGCCCTGTCTTTCTTCCAGCAAACAGCCACTCTACATGGGCTGAGCAAATGCACTCCCACTAAGTGTCCTTAGAAAGGCTTCCAGAGTTGGCTTCCAAACTCTGATCATCCTCCCAGCTCAGAATTGATGTTGAAAGACTTGCATAAATACACACCCTGCATTTGTTCCCTTGCTCTGCTCTTCATCCTGGTGTGAATTAGGGAAAGTTCTCCTCATATCAATTCTCTTACTCTGTAGAAAAATGACACGGATGAGTGAAGAATCAGGTCCATCCATTTTCTTCTTTTCAACTAAATGAAGTAATTTGTTTTCCTCCTTAAAGTGAAATGGTCTTTCAAAGGTCTTTTTTTCCACTGGCTATCACATGAGTCTTCTATTATTAATAACAATAGCTACAACAAACAACTAATTAAAGCACACAGTGCTTTTTTATTGGACTAAATATTGACTGTTGACAGAAATGTGAATAGCAGGAAAGCAACTCAAAATATTGCTTCACAAAGTTTGATTCAAGTTGCTGCTCAGAAGATACTGCACCATATGGATAATGTAACTGATTAGCTGACAATTTTGTTTAGTTTAAACAAGGGTAGGTAAGATCTGATAACGCATGGAATCATTTTGGCACCGAGTACAGCTCTTGCAGATCTACTGCATTATGCCTATCATCAAGTTAGTTCATCTAACAGCACAAAGTGGAACACCCTGACCCTTCTTATCCCTGTTAATCACTTTTAAGTAAATAATATCTCTTTGGAGCGCAGTGATTCATATGCTGCAACCAAAGATAGGGTCAAGCTGTGAAGTGGTCTTCCTGCAATGATAGGTAAAGTCAGGGAGCAGAGATAAGGGAGAATTTTGTCAGACTGTTATCATTACTTCACTTTTTAATTGCCTATAAAAGTTTTTTGTTTTTAAGCAGCAGGGTGGCATGGAAGAACACAATCCTCTCTGTTTTCTTTCAAGACAGCTTCTAAACAGCTGTTCTGTTTCTCTCCCATCGTCACCTATTTAATTGTAAGATAAGGGATCCTTAGGAATCATTTCCTCTGCAAGCAGCTAAGAAAGGTTATGTATCTCTGAAATGTCCTGTGCCATTTCCTTTAAAACAATAAGTCAGACCAGCTCTCCCTGAGGCATCTGTGTAGTCCTGATCATGCAGGGCAAAAGCTGAGCAAGACATTAAGGAACTTCACAGTAAAAACATCTACTTTTGCTCTTTCTGCTTTTCTTTCCCAGGATCCGTCCCTGCTAGATACCAATATGCTTCTGCAGCACTACAGCTTGCAATAGGTAGGACCAGGCTTCTGCTCTGCTGCTCCAGGCATGATTTTGAAGTGCTGGACAGTCAGCTATTAGTCTCTACAGTGATTTTTAATCTCTCCACTGCAATACAGAGCTGAGACATATCTCTAAGACACCCATTAACTAGAAGTCAAGGAGATATCTCTTACACACCCAAAAGGTTATCTGCACTGCAGAGGACAAAACACAGAATCAACAGCCCAGAATCAACAGCCTCCCTTGGATTGAGCTGTTCTGCGCTTTGTGGCAGGTAGGCATAGTTACTGAAGTTCTCAGGTCCAGACAGCAGTGCTCACAGATGACAGCTCCAGGGCTGATGACTCAAATTTTACTGCTACAGTGTTTTACACTAAAGTCTGCTCCCATTGTAGGTTAAAAAAGCCAAGATTTTGCTCTACTAAGTTACCAAAACTGCTCTACTAAGTTACCAAAACTGGCACAGTATTTGATTTGCCTTCACAAAGAGCAAGTCCAATACACTGAGACAGTTAACACGTTTGATATGTTTCTTCCATTGCTTCCCCGAGCACTTAGATCATGGTGTCTATGGTCAGGTTCCGTCAAAGGCTATGTCAAACGAGTCTGGCCAGCAGACAGCAAGAGGCCAAATGCCCACCTTCCCTAAATCAGCAGTACCTCACCCATGTCCACAGGCAGTGGAACTGTTCCAGTTTATGCCAGCTATCTGGGGTAAGAGTTTTTGTTGGACCATGTAGTCTCTTAAGGTGTTTGACTTGAACACATTTATCTCCAGCACTTCAGTTAGAGAGTCCTGATAATTTCTAAAAGCAGGCTCTGAAGGCTTTATTTCCTGAGAAACTGATGCAAGGTAAGAGTATGCCTTTCATAAAGTCTGGGAAACATCTGTAAACTTCTTTGGCAGAGAACCAATGCTTTTTAAGGAACTAATGCTGAATAAAAATCTTCTCTGTGAGACACATTCTTCTATGGAAATCTTCTGCAGATGCTCCTATTTCCTTTTCTTTATCTCTTTACTTTCTGTGATATACAAAGTGGAAGATTACAAATGTCTTTTTTTTTTTTCCTAATTATTAAACAAAATACATCTCCCTATTTATTTTATGGACTTCAAGCATTTGTCAGGTCTCCATTAGAGTTACCATTCTGTTTACTGTAGAATAGAGGAAGGGAAACCACAGAACCAACAAACTGATTTTACTGAGTGGGTGAAAGCTTTTCTTACACACTGAAGATTTTTGTTAGCCTTTAAGTACAGCTATTTAGCATGACTTTATATTTCAGTGTCAAGCAAAAATGAGAGGTCTATAAAGGCTCTGTGACACAAGTTATTCTTGGCATTCATTGATCATCCACAGTAATAGGAAGGAGATTCACCTATAGCACCACAAAACTCCATGTCACAACTAATTTGCTTGTAGCATAGTGTGAAACTGAATCTACTCCACATTAAGTACCATAAACCTGGCAATGAAGGTTTATAGTCCTATAAATGTATATACACATAGACAAGCACCTATAAAACTGAGCTTGCTAAATTACAGAATACTTTGCATTTCCTTAATTCACTTTTATGTAAACAAAGTAGAAAGTGCATACTCAGTGCTTTACTGCTTGACACCATTACCACGCTCAAAGAAATTGTTTTAGGATCTTTAGAGCATTTTTTTTTCCCTTTGAGTATTTGGATCTCCTCACATCCAGTTCTCCTCTATCATTTTTGAATAGACTAATTTAAAAAACCCCAATAATTCTACACTTTTATAGAGCCATGCAACATTTCAGTACCAAAAAGATGTCATTAATAGGTTACTGTCAGAATATGAGCTTCAGAAAAAACAAAGGAACACAGTTTTGAAGTTTTTGATCTTACTGTGACCTTTGAAACTTGATGGGTGGTGAATTCATTAAAAAAATGCCAAAATACAAGCTCAGGGTCTCAAATTTATTTAGTGCTATAGAAGCCTTCCAGGAGGAAATGCATCACTGAATGCACCTATCAAACATTAAACCAAACTATGTCACACTAATAGTGATTTCTTGCATAATTAACATTTGACATTAAAATCCTGATTCAATTAAAAAGATCTTTTTTAATAGATTCTTCATTTTTTTTTCCCCAGGCTTTGTTTATGGCAATCAGGTTATGCAATATGAAATTCACTTCAGAATTTCCACTGTTCACAACCAGTAACATGCGATGCAAATTAAGGATGGGCAAACCCACTCAGATACAGACAGGATGAACAAACTCAAACCTCACTTGAGAATTTTCTCCAAGGTGCTCAAAATGTGCTTTCAGATTTGGAATGTTTGCTCTTTCCTTTTCCATCACTTTTACATATCTTCATTCTGAATAGTCCAGCAAATACAACTGAACAAATGCTGCATCTTAGAAGACTCTACCTGTCTCTTCACAACCAATACCACTGATGATATCAGCAGTGCCTATCTCAGTCCAGCATCCATTTCTTTTCCCACTTAGCACTTTCTTTTCCATTATCTCTGATTCCATACATACAGTCCCCACACTTTGTTGATTTACATCACCTTGACACTCATTGTGTCCTTTTCTTCCTTGCTAAGTTGTCAGCACTTTTGTGCAAAACTAAATCCAAATCCCAAATGGTAACTTTCATGAACGTGGATGTACAGATTCAAACCAGGGCCACCCCAAACTCAGGCATGTTTAAGAGGATCAGTAAAAATAAGAATGGAAGGAAAAGAAGTGAAATATAGAAAAGTGGGAAATAACCCAGGGTATAAATAGATCCAATTGCTCTTATCCCTTCTCCTCTCCCCAGAAACTGTGTGTATGTGGAGGGAAGGCAGGAGGGCTGGGGAGGGACTGCTTATCTGGGGCACTTCAGGCAAGGTTGGACATGGCACTTGGTGCCATGGTCTAGCCTTGAGCTCTGTGGTAAAGGGTTGGACTTGATGATCTGTGAGGTCTCTTCCAACCCTGATGATACTGTGATACTGTGATACTGTGTAATGAAAGGATGAGGAGTAATGGGTTTAAACTGGATGAGGGGAGACTTAAATTAGATGTTAGGAAGAAGTTCTTTCCAGTGAGGGTGGTGAGACACTGGCACAGGTTGCCCAGGGAGGCTGTGGCTGCTCCCTCCCTGGAGGTGCTTAAGGCCAGGTTGGATGAGGCCTTGAGTGACCTGTTCTAGTGGGAGGTGTCCCTGCCTATGGCAGGGGGTTGGAACCAGATGATCTTTGAGGACCTTTCCACCCTAACCCAGTCTCTGATTCTATATCTCCCACCCTACAACAAGTTGGCTTCTTTGTCCCTAAATACTAGAAAATTTAGTCAAATTAAACTGTACTTGGCCATATAAATTGATCATTCAATTCTCAAATAGTTTTTTTCATAGCTCTTGGTCAAACCAGATGACTCCACAACAGGTATTACTACAGAATTTAAAACTTTGTGAGGCTCTTTGAATATCTAGAACCAAAACCTTCCCTCTGCTTTGAGGGAGTTGCTCTAGAACCTCTAGAATAGCAAATACTAGTCCCAGAGTATTCAAAACCCTCTGCCTGAGAAGAGCTAAGGTGAAAAAGGTACTGCTCAGTAGCAAGCCCATCTAAACACCGGGCCAGTGGTCATGCAGCTCAGGGAATGATGTGGGAATAGTTAGGAATGATGGAAAGAAAACACATGAAGAATGCCACAGCTCTGGCTACTGGTGCCCCTTGTGGTTTGAACGGGTGACAGGTAACTCCACAGGCACCATCTCCTTTCTGCTGCAACGCACAGAAATGCACAGGCAATAGTTTCTTCCCTTCCAGGGAGAACTTCTTTCATCTGATTCCAGCTCTGTTGATCAGTGGGCCCCAAAGGGACAAGGCAGAAACTATACCACATGTGGACAGATGAAACCAGTTAACCTTTTTCATAGTAGAGCACTTACGGTTCGTTAAGTTTGGTAAGGGGACACATGGGGAAGACTCTACTTACATACAGGATGGAGCTTGAATACGTTACCTGGCAAATGCTAGTTTCTTTGTAGAAAACCAAAAGCATCCTATCCCGATCAGCTAGCACACTCACAACTGCAGAGCAGTCGTGCATTCAGGTGCCCACCACCAAAGGCATCACTCACCCCCAGAGTTCTGTGAAACCCCCCCCCAAATCTGCCATGAAAAGGACAATTTAACACTTTCGTGATGCAGCAAGATGTATTTCAGCCTTACCTCATGGTTTTTGTGAAGATTAAAGACAACTTCTACTTACTGCCTAAGGGTGAAGCTCTTTTCTGAACAGAACAGATGAAGCCCCGGTGCAATCTAACAACTGTGCAAGTTTGAAGCTAGCAGAATGTTTTGGTGAGAAGGATTAGATTACAGGCTGTGGAAGGAAAACAAGGCTGTTGCCTACCTCACTCATAGGCTTGATGAGAGTTATAAGAACAAGAATCCAAACATAGATTTGGGGAGCTCTGAGCTGCATCCTTTTCTCTCTCTAGCCTCTCTGCTGTCTCTCTGATTAATCCACTTGGCTTCCTAACCCCCTGGCCGAACCTCCATCCTTCCTTGGGACTGGGGAATGTGGAAGGGTGGTTGGGAGCCCCTCCTGGGGACTCAGGTTTCTGGGAGGGCTGCTGTGTTTCTGTATTACCTTTTACCTTGTATATTTCTGTATACAACTGTATAGATTGTAAATATCTGCTTGTATGTTGTGCTAGCTGTAAATAAGTAGCTTCATTTATATTCCCAGAGCTGGCTGAGACTAGTCTGGGTGACTTCTAAAGTTGGGGGTGGGGTGGGGCGGGGAACACCCAAACCATCACAGATCCCTTAGTGCATTCCTCTGCAGCAGCATCCTCCTGACACTGCAGGCAATACCCAGTAGTGTATGTACACACAGCAGAAGCCCAAGGCGAGGGGCACAGCTGCCAAACTCAGAAATGCCTCAAGCACTTCTTCCACGAGTGGGATGACCGTGCAATGATGCTGCCTTCACAGCAGCAGGGCAGAGCCAGAACTGCCAGCGTCCCCCAGTCTGGGAGGCAGCCAGCAAGTCAGCTGCTGATGCGGTCTGAGAGTGGCCAGTCTGGATATCACTGGTGGCACTCTCAAAGGACCCCAGGGCTTGCCAAGCCTGCAAGTTTGCACAGAAGGGTGCAAAATCGGGGAGAACCGTCCAAAAGGAGGGATGGGATAAAACTGAAAGCCTTACAAAAGGTAGGAGTTGTCCAAAAGCAGGAAGAGTCCAGTCACGGCAGGAACCTATCCTGTCCGACTCTGTAGAGACAGGGAACTCTCAAGGCGGGAGCACTTAAGGCAGGAACTCTCAGGGCGGGTACTCTCAGGGCAGGAACTCTCAAGGCTGGAACTCTCAGGGCAGGAAATCTCAGGGCCAGAACTCTCAAGGCAGGAACTCTCAAGGCAGGAACTCTCAAGGCAGGAACTCTCAAGGCCGGAACTCTCAGGGCGGGAACTCTCACAGCAGGAACTCTCAGGGCAGGAACTCTCACGGCAGGAACTCTCAGGGCAGGAACTCTCACAGCAGGAACTCTCAGGGCAGGAACTCTCAAGGCTGGAACTCTTAAGGCAGGAACTCTCAAGGCAGGAACTCTCAAGGCAGGAACTCTTAAGGCAGGAACTCTCAAGGCAGGAACTCTCAAGGCAGGAACTCTTAAGGCAGGAACTCTCAAGGCCAGAACTCTCAAGGCCAGAACTCTCAGAGCAGGAACTCTCAAGGCCAGAACTCTCACAGCAGGAACTCTCAAGGCCAGAACTCTCAGAGCAGGAACTCTTAAGGCCAGAACTCTCACAGCAGGAACTCTCAAGGCCAGAACTCTCAGAGCAGGAACTCTCAAGGCCAGAACTCTCACAGCAGGAACTCTCAAGGCCAGAACTCTCAAGGCCAGAACTCTCAGAGCAGGAACTCTCAAGGCCAGAACTCTCAGAGCAGGAACTCTCAAGGCCAGAACTCTCACAGCAGGAACTCTCAAGGCCAGAACTCTCAAGGCCAGAACTCTCAGAGCAGGAACTCTCAAGGCCAGAACTCTCACAGCAGGAACTCTCAAGGCGAGAACTCTCAAGGTGAGAACTCTCAGGGCGGGAACTCTCACAGCAGGAACTCTCAAGGTAAGAACTCTCAAGACAAGAACTCTCAAGGCGGGAAGTCTCAAGGTGGGAACTCTTAAGGTGGGAACCTTTCTCCCTTCTCCCATGCTCTATTTATGCTGTTCTAGGCAAAGTGTCCATTTGCCATTTATACTGGGCATGAAGGCCCAGCCAACCACCAGCTCAATCCCAGCACGGCCTTCCACACAGGTCAGCCCACGTGCAGAAAGATGCCTTTTGTTGTTCCCCCTTCAAGCCCACAGCGTGGGGGGAGGAAAGCAGTTTTCACACTGTCTCCCATTCAAACTGGCATAGGGAGAGGGAGAAGAAAGAAATTTGGGGCACCCCAGGACACTGGTTGAAACTGGGGGTTGTGCATTCTGATAAAATTGTGGCTTGAGGTTAACATATGAAAATAAAACCACAGGTGGGGGTTAGTCTCTTCTCCCAGGCACCCAGCAACAGAACAAGGGGACACAGTCTCAAGTTGTGGCAGGGGAAGTATAGGCTGGATGTTAGGAGGAAGCTCTTCACAGAGGGTGATTGGCATTGGAAAGGGCTGCCCAGGGAGGTGGTGGAGTCACCGTCCCTGGAGGTGCTCAAGAAAAGCCTGGCTGAGGCACTCAGTGCCATGGTCTGGTTGACTGGCTAGGGCTGGGTGCTAGGTTGGCCTGGATGATCTTGGAGGTCTCTTCCAACCTGCTTGATTCTATGATTCTAACTCAGGAAAACAAGACAAATGCTGCAGCTCTGAAAAGAAGGGAGACCCCAACAATATTTCATAACTATTTTTTTTTTGAAGAACAGTTGGTTTGAATTTGCAAATAACTTTCATTTCAAAGGGACAGTATCAAAATACATGAGAAAAAGAGAATTCTAAACAAGGCACGGTAAGTTATTTCACTGCTTAGGTATTGGATTTCAAAGGGAGAAGACAGCGTGCACAAGGATATTAGAGCAGAATATAGTGTGTCTTTGGGAATTGCTGTCAAATACTGATGAAAACAGAGAGACTGTCAGAGATCAGATAAAAGAAAGCAATGCTTACATTTGGAAGAACAATGTGAAATGTGTGGCCAGTAGAGATTTCGAATGTAAGCTAATAGCAAGCCAGCAAAGAAGAAAGCTGGAGGAAGTCCCACGTATTCCATTGCTTTTAGTCAGCATATGTAAAAATTTTGCAGTTCATTTTAACTCACTTTGAAACTCTGTGGTCAGTAGGACAGTGTGGTCTTATGTCGATGCTGGAGAGAGATCACTACCCATGCCTTGACTTAAGCAACTCTTGGATCTAAAGTTACTTTTCAAACCACTGCACACGATCTCTGCAAATCTAACTATGCCCTTAGATTGAAGATGAGATGGAGTTCTTGGTTCTATTGTTTGGGCTTGGATTTGGACTTTCGTTCTCTGTATTTACTGCAGTAGAAATGTAAAATGAGGATAAAAGGTGCCTTACAAAAGTCTTCACCATCCTGTTGACTTACCTTTTTGTGACCACAAGGATGTTTCACTCACATGTTCTTGCAAAGCCTCACTGAAGCTGGGTAAATCCCCAAGGAAACACAACACAAAATAAAGATGTGGCACCTAAGGGGAAATTCTTTGACTAGCAGCAACTGCTGCATTTGGAGTTGAAGTGGTGTGATAACATCATCCAAAAGACACAGCACTGATGAGGTTTGCCATGTGATCTTTGGCATACTTTTATTACAAATACAGAGATGTAGCCCTAATTAGAGTAGGGCATTTCTCTAGCCATGTTCTCCTACTAGAGGAGAAATACCAGCTGCTACATGCATCACGTTAACACTTTAGATACACACACACATCCCACATTTTCACCGACAGTTTTTACTGTATGAAAAGGAGATCATAGAATCATAGTCATAGAATCAACCAGGTTGTAAAAGACCTCCAAGATCATAGAAGCATAGAAACAATCAGGTTGGAATAGACCTCCAAGATCATCCAGGCCAACCTAGCACCCAGCCCTAGCCAATCAACTAGACCATGGCACCTTGTTCAAGTCTTGTCTTGAACACCTCCAGTGACGGTGCCTCCACCACCTCTCTGGGCAGCCTATTCCAATGCCAATCACTCTGTCTGCCAACAACTTCCTCTTAACATCCAGCCTAGACCTCCCCTGCCACAACTTGAGACTGTGTCCCCTTGTTCTGTTGCTGGTTGCCTGGGAGAAGAGGCCAACCCCCACCTGGCTACAGCCTCCCTTCAGGTAGTTGTAGACAGCAATGAGGTGACCCCTGAGCCTCCTCTTCTCCAGGCTGTACAACCCCAGCTCCCTCAGCCTCTCTTCATAGAGCTTGTGCTAAGTTTGGGTAGCCAGGAATACATACAAAGCTCAGTCTAAGGCACATTTGCTCACTTTTCCCCACCAGCAGCTAACAATCTTGTGATTTCAATATCATTGCTCATTTTAAAGTAAAACAAATGTAGAAGATGAAAGAATCTTTCTATTGCTTTTCTTATTTTTCAGTAATTATGTTCTTCCAATAGCAATAATTGCAGAGCAGAAGCTTTTAGAGGTGGCTGTTGGCTTGGAAAACTTTTCTGGAGAGTACCATAAAGAGGAGATGATAATGAAAAAATATTAGACAGTTTTGTTTTGATAGCATACCTAGGAAAAACAAGTCAGTTGCACAGATCAGTGAAGAAGGGACTTCCTTGTTCCTTAATCAAACAGAAGTTGCAATAATTTTTAAGCATACCAAACTTTATCTGGCCTTATCAGAGATAGTGCTGATCTGTCAGAAAGCTTTTAAGCTCTGAAAAAGCATCAACCTGATTTTTGCTTTTGCTGTGGCAAGTCTCTTCTGTTTATAGCCAGTGGTGCACATTTTCAAGTCAATGTTTTTTTCTGTCTTGCCTTTCAAAGTTTAAAAAGAATTCTTTAGTCTCCTAAGCAACACCATGCTGTTGCCATTCTCTAACTGGGACACAGGGATAAGTGCACTAGAGTTAAATATAATGAAGTAAATCCTTGATTACTAACATACTGCAACCACACAAGTATTGTCTTCAGGGATTACTCTGATGAACAAAACAATCATCTGAGCATTTGGAGAAAAGGAGAGGAGTCATAAATGTGGCCCATAGGAATTGCAGATAAGAGGAGTTGTACTGGAATTGCACATGATGGCTGCAGTGTGCATTTTCCTGTTATTAAAAGCACCATTTGTTCTAGAGTGTTGTTAGCTGCAGCTGAGGACATAGCAGGAATTTGGATTTTGGAGAAAACAACACCACTTCTGATAGCTCTACATGTTGTCCTCAAAGCTGAGCAGGAGGGTTTGGATTCCCATCATCAGAATCAAACAAACCTGTGCTAAGAGAGAGCCATGGTTCAAGTGGAGAATGGCACATCCTGACTTGCAGCCATCTGCATAGGCTATGCAAAGTAGCTTATAGGTCAGAGAGGGGATGTACTTGGCAAAAGCAGTAGACCCTGCGAAAATGCTACACAGAGAACTTCAGCTAGTCTTGGAGTTACCCTGTAAATCACTGCTTTAATAAAGCTTATGCTGTTTACCAAGTTTGGCATCCTCTCAGGTTTCAGCCTCAGATGAAATATTTCAAACTCAATATTTAAATGCAATTAAAGCTGTGACACAAATAGGCCACGCCAATGCCAACAGATTTACTAGATGGTGTATGGTTCCCTGTTTTAAGATACTAATGTTGTCTTGGTTTGAACTGTGTTTATAAAGCTATTTTGTTATCTTTGAAAACTTAATTTCCTATTTTATTTATGTGACAGCAGACAGGGGAAAAAAATTAGTAGATCTGTTATTGAAGCTTATATAAGGCCTAGACATCACTGGAGAGGCTGGTGGTGTGATCAGTTACTGATTTCACTTGGGTTGCATGTATGTAACTAAAAGCAGAATTTGACAATCTGTCCCTTGCAGTGAGAATGTGCAGACATACCAAATGTCATAAATGTTCCCAGCTGGAACTAAGACCTGTATTTTTCTCATAGGGACAACACACAGATTGGGAAGTTTGTCCTTAGCTCAGAGCTGGGTGGCCTAATTCCTTCTGGTTTATGTTTCAGACCAAAATGAATGCATACAGCAGGGTTGTAAGTGCTGAGAAACTTTGGCTTATAGTGGAAAAGATTACAACAAGCCCAGTGTTAGCGGTATAGGAGGAGCTGTCAGCCTCATGTGCTCCCACAGAGTGATTGCTGGGCCTTTTGTGAGAAGAAAGGCTTTCAGCAGGCAACCTTGGCAGCAAAGCAGAGAAGATGAGTAGATGACTGAAAGCCATACTGGAAACGGGCAAAGTTGATGGCCATCCGGGATGTGAAATCATGCTGGGCTTGTGTAATGTTGCAAGTCTGATTTTGCTTGCAGTTATGCTATTTTATTAAACTCTTCAGAATTCAAGAAGATGAAGGATGAAGAGATTCAAATATATGTTTCTGGTATAGACTACCTCTGCATGAGAGAATTTGGCTTCCCAATCCTTTCATCGGTAGTGTCATTAGTTCATGGAATTCATAGCGCTGTCAAGAGTTGCCACAGAAAATGCAAAATGTCTTTCCTGTGCTGCCAGAGCTGCTATTCCTCCCCTGCCCAGAGTACTCCTTTTGCCCATCCAGTCCTGTGGATGGCCTTCCAGGCTCTACTTCAAGGACACAGCAGCCATGCAGATTTGACTAAAAGGTGGATAGGCTGGAAAGTGTGACAAGGAAGAGTGGAAGGAAAAAAGACTGCAAGCATTAGCAGTTCATGTTTGGTGAACACTGGTTTATCATAATCTCACACTTATGCCTATTTAGAAACTATGTGAGACATTTACTTTCCAGTACTGCAGAAAGTTCAGGATCATGCACTGCCTTAATCTGGGGAAAAAAAACAATCAACCAACCAGCCTCAAAATAAATCAAACCAAACAAAAAACCCAACTTCCAAGTTTCTTCTGCAAGGCAGAGCCTGTTGGGAAAAGTCAATGACTCCAACTACAGAGACACACATTAATTCTTCTCCTGAGACCCAGCAGGAAAATAGAGCTTGGGTTATTATGTTATACTTTCTGTCACCTCTAACTAGCAAGGCCTTTAATTTCATAGATCACAAATAGCAACTCTCTTTGTCCTGGATTTGAAATTTTGAACATTTCAGGGTTTATAAAGTCATCTTGTCTCTGAAGGCCATAATGTCTAATTCCATCCAGGACACCAGTGCAGGAGCAACTGCAGATTGTGCCACTCACTGGGTCAGTGCTGGCATTGCATCCCAGAGTAACAATTTGAGCACCAATATGGTTAGGTCATTGTTCTCCACCTTGATTGCAGTGATACAGCGACTTACATGCCAGCTTGGAAGAGGCGTGCATAGCTAACTTGGTTAAGATTGGTATATGTGGAAGGCACAGATAGGCTTAAGGTTATGTGTGAGGTACAGATAGGTTAAACTTATATAAACAACTTGTAGGGTCAGCCTACTGCAGCCAGCAGACCCTGCCTCCTGCAGCTGCATGTGGGGGGGGTTGTTTCACCGTCTTAGTTCCTGCCTCCGGGATGTGCTCAAGGACACTCCACAGCACAGGTTGCTCACGTTTATCGATTCATGTCCTCTGTTAGTAAGAAATCCATCCACAGGTCAATCACAGTAGTTCTAGGTTTGAGACCAAACTTCACCTGAAGAAGGCAGAGATGTCTGCATAGCAGAGGCAGAGGCTGCACTATCTTTCCTCTTACTCTAAGGGCATTAGGCAAGAATAATACATGGTGTCTCACAACTTCTCGGTATGATTCCCCTCTCTTGAGTGGGATTGCACTGTTTGGCCACTGTGTCTGAACTGCAAAGATGTTCAACACAAATGCAAGTTGTTTTGGAGTTTGCTTGATAAGAGTTTGTTTACCCACTAGGAGTAGTTTCTTAGACACTTCAAACTGAATTAATTAACACATTCACTTTTCCACCCATATCTAAGCTCTAGTGCAAGTCAGCCTTCAGTTCTGACGGCAGTAAATGCAGCACAAATAGAAAATACCATTAACTTTAAGTAATTTAAACAATAATTACACTACCCAGATGAGTATTTCTTCCAAAAGGAGGTCACAAATGCATTTCTGACTCCTTATTGTTTGCAGTAAATTGGGAAGCTCAGTCTGCACGCAATAATATTGGAAGAGATTTCCAGGGGATTATTAAAAAGACACTAGTGTCAGAAGACTGTTGCATGAAAACACATGCACTAAAACCTTCAGAATTAATTGAATCATGCTTGTGTTTTGGCAATGCTGGAAACTTGGCTCAGTCATAGCTCTGGTGATTCATTAGTGCTAATTAATGCTTTTTCCAGGCTAGTAACAAACTCAAGAAAGACTGTTTGTCTCTACTGATCATTCCACAGTTACAGTAATGGTTTGATTTATGCACCAGCCACTTAATGCCGTGTTTCATTAATTTCTAAACAAGTTTCAAAGGGACCCAGGGTGCTTATGTGAAAGTTTAAGAAAAGCAAACAAACAAAAGTGTTTCCTATGTGTACTGCTAAGCAACAGCACCATGTTTCCTTGAGCTGCCCATACAACCTGCTCTGGCTCTTCTTCCACAAGACACAAACAATCCTCCCAGGAGGACTTTCACACTCCCTTCCCTCTTTCAAAAGGGCTTGACCAAGCTGGCAGTCACTGGTGCCGTGGTGAGTGCAGAGCTGGGCTGGCCAGTTGGCTACGGGCTCTTTGCAGGGACCTGCCCATCCCCTTGGCAGAGCCACTGACCGCACTCACCAAACTCATTCCAAATCCACCACTGATCTTCCCAGAAACCCCTCCTGACTTCCTATAGGCAACTGAACTTGAGGGTACAACTGCACCTTCAGACCTACACCCTGGACCTGAATTTTGATAGTATTCAACTCTGAGATCTACAGGGTAGCTTTTGACTCTAATATTTTGCTCTCTCTACAGGCACAAAACTGTGTGTGCCAGCAGTAGCATAAAAAGTGTAAACGCTGAAAAAATATGTTACCATTTCCTCTCACTCTGCTGCCCAGTTTAGAAATTTGGCTGGAGGCATTCTCTGCAGTTTGGAATTTTCTTTTAATATCATTTTTCTGCAACTGTTTTCTTTTACATTTTTGAAACATTTTTTGTGCTCAGGAAATGTCTTAGAAGGTGAGTCTGGAAACAGAAGCACTTTACTTATCCACAGATCGAGAATAAGGTTAGTGGTGCCCTTTGCTGCTGGGATGAAGTGATCTTCTCAGGGGCTGAGAAAGTCTCTCAAGCTTCATGCACATTCAGTTCTTGGCACTTTTGGCTGAGCAGTGACAACTCAAGTTTTGTAGATCTCTTTCCATGAAGTACAAGGCTGACATCACCAATGTATTTCCCATATGACAGCAAAGAGTTTCCAGATGGAAACAACTTTCCAAATGCCGTTGACTGGCCATGAACTGTAATAATGACACAGAGGTCTCTGCACATTGAGTCAGAGAAAAATTGCTATTGTAACATACTAGTAATAGTTGTAATTATAGTAGTAGTAATAGTAATAATAACAACAATAACCACCACCATCACATTAAAATACCTGGTTCAGGATGTACAAGAGATACAGGACCACACAGATTCCCTTTGACAGAAACGCCTGTAGGAAAGGCAGGGCTCATTCAAATCTAGAAAATCACTTGTTCTCCCTGTTATTTACATATCTTGGTGATGAAAACACCAGTTCTTAATATATTATATGCATATGTAGATTAATGACAGAATAATAAGTTTTTAAAACTATTTAACAAGGCCAAGTGCAGGGTTCTGCACTTTGGTCACAACAACCCCAAGCAGCACGACAGGCTGGGGACAGAGTGGTTGAAGAGCAGCCAGGAAGAAAGGAACCTGGGGGTACTGGTAGATAGTAGCTGAAGATGAGCCAGCAGTGTGCCCAGGTGGCCAGGAAAGCCAATGGCATCCTGGCCTGTATCAGGAACAGTGTGGCCAGTGGGACAAAGGAGGTTACTCTCCCTTTGCACTCAACACTGATCAGGCCACACCTTGAGTGCTATGTCCAGTTCTGGCTCCTCAACTCCAGAGAGATATTGAGATGCTGGAACATGTTCAGGAAAGGGCAACAAAGCTGGTGAGGGGCCTG
Organism: Pogoniulus pusillus; assembly: GCF_015220805.1. Taxonomy (NCBI): domain Eukaryota; kingdom Metazoa; phylum Chordata; class Aves; order Piciformes; family Lybiidae; genus Pogoniulus; species Pogoniulus pusillus. The sequence continues at coordinate 15,034,917 of NC_087288.1, forward strand.
GAACACAGCCCTGTGAGGAGAGGCCAAGGGAGCTGGGGTTGTTTAGCCTGGAGAAGAGGAGGCTCAGGGGTCACCTCATTGCTATCTACAACTGCCTGAAGGGACATTGTAGCCAGGTGGGGGTTGGCCTCTTCACCCAGGCAATCAGCAACAGAACAAGGGGACACAGTCTCAAGTTGTGCCAGGGGAGGTCTAGGCTGGATGTTAGGAGGAAGTTGTTGGCAGAGAGAGTGATTGGCATTGGAATGGGCTGCCCAGGGAGGTGGTGGAGTCACCATCCCTGGAGGTGTTGAAGCAAAGCCTGGATGAGGCACTTAGTGCCATGGTCTAGTTGACTGGCTAGGGCTGGGTGCTAGGTTGGACTGGCTGATCTTGGAGGGCTCTTCCAACCTGGTTGATTCTATGATTCTATTATTCTATGTTCACCTTAGATAAACTGACAATATTCACAGAGAGAGAGGTGGTCTGGAAACTGGATGACCTTTTGGACTCAGAGGGTTGTAATGGGCAGTTAGAAGTTCAGCTGGAAGTGGTCACTGCTTGTGTGCTCAGGGGTGGTAGACACCACTTCCGATACTGTTTAACGTCTCCAGTAATGCCCTGGGCAACAGGACAGGATGCAACCTCTTCAGAGAAAACAAAACTGGGAGGAGTAGTTGAGCTGCCATTCAGAAGGTCTTCAACAGAGGGCTGGAGAAATAGGTAGCAAAACATTGACAAAGAGACAGGAAAAGCCCTGCAAACTTGGGGAGGAATAATTCCAACCCCAGACATTCTTTCGGTTTGTGATTCCACATTATTCGATATAAACCACCTGTTGGCTGCATCGCTGCAGGAGACAAAAACCTTCCAGTGATTATTACTTGAGGAGACCTTGTGCTTTAAAAGCATTACCATACAGATTTTTTTTTTTAATTTGATTTTTTCTCACAAGTTGACACATTTTAAAACCAGACAGCAGACTCATTTATTTGGTGTTGTGAGCGCACTGCAATCTTACCGTTTTACCAGCTGCTATCAGGCATTTACCTTAGAGAAAGTATTTGAACTTAGATTTAGGTTGAACTAATGATGAGTTAGAGGGCAGTCTATTTGGGTAGGTGCCACCTTTTAGAAGCAGCATAAATCTACATTCCAGAGAGGTCCTGAAACAGTCCCTGACACTTTCTCAACAGCATTGCCATTAAACCTGTTGATCATTAGTAATGTAGTTTCCAATAATTATGTATTTGTTTCTACAGAGGTTCTTCTTTCAGCTGGCTGTAATTTTTCTGATTCTTCAATTACCCTTAGCTTATAAACTATGATTCCATATAAATCCATGCATTTACACTGTTGCAAAACTGATTTGAGAGTAGAGCCTGATGCAGAACTCTCCTAATCTGTGCTTTCCTGTGCAAACAGCTGCCCTAACTTGCTGTAAAGCTTTGTGTTGGGTATATGGGGCATTGGTAACTGATTTGAGAGTGGAGCCTGATGCAGAACTCTCCTAAACTGTGCTTTCCTGTGCAAACAGCTGCCCTAACTTGCTGTAAAGCTTTGTGTTGGGTATATGGGGCATTGGTAACTGATTTGAGAGTAGAGCCTGATGCAGAACTCTCCTAAACTGTGCTTTCCTGTGCAAACAGCTGCCCTAATTTGCTGTAAAAGCCTTCTGTTGGGTATATGGGGCATTGGTAACTGATTTGAGAGTAGAGCCTGATGCAGAACTCTCCTAAACTGTGCTTTCCTGTGCAAACAGTTGCCCTAACTTGCTGTAAAAGCCTTCTGTTGGGTATATGGGGCATTGGTAACTGATTTGAGAGTAGAGCCTGATGCAGAACTCTCCTAAACTGTGCTTTCCTGTGCAAACAGTTGCCCTAACTTGCTGTAAAGCTTTCTGTTGGGTATATGGGGCATTGGTACATTGAACTGTAACTGAGTTCTGAAGACAAATATGCACATTCAGACATGTGGTCACTGAAGTTATTCCAGACTTACATTACCTAAACTTAGATCAAAACGATTAACTCCTACACAGTAACTTTTGCATGTTTGCTGGAGGCTTTCAAGTAGCTTAGAAATAGGTCCAGGTGCAATTCAGCTACTAGGAACTACATTTGTATGGTATTGCTCTTTCAAGCTTTAGCTAAATGTAGCCAAAAGGGAGAAGTCAATGCAGACCACTTGCTTTCTGAGAGCTGCTTGTCACTGTCCACAGTAAATATACCACTAACACCACAACAGTGTTCAGAGAGGATGTACAAGGACTGCAACTTTGCATATAAAGTTAAGAAGAGGGAACACATTTGCTGTATTAACATTAGGAAACTGATAGCTCAGTATGTGAATTTTCATGCCAACTTCAAGGTTGGTCTAAAAGCTCAAAGTTGCTACCAGTGTTTTCCCTTGAAAAATAGCACACAGAAATAGAAAGCCAAGTTTAAGCTAGATTGTTGTTCATAGCCATAAATCTAAAGCTGATTTTCACAACAACAATAACAACAACAACAACAAAATTATTGGCATATATTTAGATCATGCATGACCTTGCTGAATCAACTTGGCATTCTCAAGAACAACAAAATAAAACCAGATGACAGATTGTTTTTACACTCTACAGATGCATCTTACAGCATGTGAAAAAATAATTACAGTGGGTATGAGGGAACTCATCTCATTCCCCATGGGCTTTAGGCAACACTGGCCTGAGACTTTACACACCACTTGAATCTTTCAGATAAGTCTTGAACAGGGGCTTCAGCACAGGCATGAGTTTCAATAAGAATCCATGGCAGAACAGGCTAATTAAGGAATAAAATGTCCCCAAACAAGCAAAATTTCCTGAGGGGGTACATATAGTACAGTTTATTTGCTGAGCTTTTCTGGAAGTGCTACAACAAAAACCCTTAAGGGAAGCTTTTGCAATAAAGGTTTTCATGTGGTCTTCCCACCATGTACAGTGGCAACATCCATGGAAAAATCTAGTCCCAGCTTCATGTGCCTTTCATTCTTCTTCACTTTCCTTTGGATACAAATAGGCCACAAAGCCTATTACTGATCTCTGTGATAGCAGCATCTGAGTTTGGATATGGGAAAATGAAATGCTGTTAGTTAGGAGGCAAAATTAAAGTTGCTGTTGTTTTGCTCCACTAGTATTTGGTACAGATGTGGAATGTGAAGTGGCTGTTCTCAAGCCCACAGTCTGCTGTGACCATGTCTTTAGCAGAGGGATGAGTTACATGCTAGAGTTGCTGTGGACTTTTGGGAAAATGAATGGAGAGTGCTCCACTTGCATTGCCAGGAGGATCTAGCTCTGCTGCAGGAGCCAGAGCCACCCAAGCAACAGACACGACATACTGGGAGGATATCTGCAACATGTTCCTTCTCTTCTTCACCCACAAATGTATGTAATGCTGATGAGAAGGGTGAAAAGCAGCATAGCCCTTAAAATGACTTCTCTTAACTGGATTTAAAATTGATCACTCTCTTGTATCTTGAAAGACTATAGCAATATGGACACAAAGGCTGGAGGAAGCTGAAAAAGGGAAAGAGGAACATTACCTGCTGAAATTGACTGGTTTTGTATGCAGAAAATGTTATTTCATGTCATTGAATGCAATAATAACAATTCTTTAATAGGTAAATATAATACAAGCAAGTGGGGACTTGTCCCTCTCTAACTTCATCATCTGGTTGGTTTCTTCTCCCAGGCAACCAGCAACAGCACAAGGGGACACAGTCTCAAGTTGTGCTGGGGAAGGAATAGGCTGGATGTTAGGAGGAAGTTCTTTCCAGAGAGAGTGACTGGCATTGGAATGGGCTGCCCAGGGAGGTGGTGGAGTCACCGTCCCTGGAGGTGTTCAAGAAGAGACTGGATGAGGCACTTAGTGCCATGGTCTAGTTGCCTGGCTAGGGCTGTGTGCTAGGTTGGACTGGATGATCTTGCAGGTCTCTTCCAAAGTGACTGATTCTGTTATTCTATGATTCACTACCTACACTGCCTGTAAAGTAAGTGGCACATTTTCCTTTTTCCTTTGCATCCAGAGTCATGTTCTTATTAATCAAAGTTCACACTTGATTAATGCTCCCCTTCCATCACTGCCACAAAACTGATATTTAGGCCAACCATGAACAAGATGTTGGCTGCAGTTCTGCTATCATTAGAGTGTATTTCTTTTATATCCCATGTTAATATGGTGTACAGGACCAGATAACCAAGACAGAAGCAGAACTTTAATATTTCACTTCAACACGTTGTATTCTGGGAGTTGACATTTTGGCACAACACAATGCAGGCTGTAGTACAGCAAAAGTATCATTTGCTTTGTGATGCTTTTCTGTACAAGTTCTTAACTGAAAATCCTTTCTCTGCAATCAGTTTTACTGCATGAAATGTAGATGTATGCTCCTGACACTTTGCCTGAAAGAAAGGGAGCAAGGAAGCAGTATTAAGGTTTTGCTTGACTGAGAGCTAAGATGTGAACCAAGACGATTCTCCAGTTATTCAGAAGCTGGGGGGACAAGTGCAGAAAAAAACAAGAATCCCACATTAAAACACTAATAATCTGCTTTCTGTAAAATCAAAGCTGAAACAGAACTTTCTGAAGTTCCAAAGTACTTGCTTTTTTGTTTTGATACAGTTTTTTGGGGGTGTTTTGTCATTGTTGTTTCTTTGTTAGTTTTATTTTACTGGTTCTTATCTTCAATATAGGAGTAGAATTGGTGGTCTAGGCTGAGGAAGGTAATTTTGTGCGATTCCCCACATGATCAGATTGCATGTGTGAGAATGCTTGGACCTCCCAAGGCTCAGTTTTGAAGAGGGCTGTTTTTCACCCAGTAACTCTGCCAGGTTCTCTTCTAGGCTTTGCGCTGCTCATACACAGCCATGACTGCTCCTCCTTCAAAATAATCATCTCTGATTCATACCAGAGGCTGTGAGAGAGGAACTGGCCTCTGATTTCCAGCATGGTTGGACTGGGGTATACTTGACTCATGGGTGTCAGATAATCTAGGTCAGGATCAGCTGCACAGAAGAGCTCTTGGGTGGTTTTCCCAATTAAAACCATGCTACTAGCTCCCAGCATTTTTTCCTTCACAAATTGATAGCTGAAAAATGCACACAACTCTGGATGAGAGAAGTTACTGAGGAATGAGGAATATTTGAAACATCATAAAAGGAAAAACAAGAAATGAGTGCTGCATTTAATGCTCTGCCTTCTGCTCTGGTTAATCTTTACAAAATACAGTGATTCCCTAGATAAAGTGTGAGGTGATTGGTTCTGTCTTCTAAAGTATGTCTGTCTAATATGTGGCCCATATGACTGGACATCCCACACACATATAGCACTACATTACTATTATTCACTTGTATTATGAAGCATGTCTCTCGCTTTAAATTTGAGTTTACTCTCATCCTCATAAACCAGATGGTATCTTATTAGTTGTAGGAGTTGTGGGGTTGCAGCATTTTTGGCAGCAGAGGCTTAGGCTGTGAGCCCAGCCTGCTTTGGAGATCAAAGGAGGAACGCAGTCAGAACATCTTCAGAGCCTGGTGAACAGACCTCCTTTTCTTTGAGAAAATGAACCTCAAATGAGGTCAAATTCACACTGCTGCAACCGGCAGGTCCATTTGCACTACAGGACTAAAAGAAAGACAGCAAGAATACAGGCACAAACTCAAAATTAAGAACTGGCCTTGTCTTACACAAATGCTGGTGACTTTGCTTTGGTTAGAATATGAAGTTTACTTCTGAGGTTGCTACAGAAGGCTTAGTGTATACTAAGAGAGGTTGAGGTGCTGGAACATGTCCAGAGAAGGGCAATGAGGATGGTGAAGGGCCTGAGCACAAACCCTATGAGGAGAGGCTGAGGGAGCTGGGGGTGTGCAGCCTGGAGAAGAGGAGGCTCAGGGGTCACCTCATTGCTGTCTACAACTACCTGAAGGGAGACTGTAGCCAGGTGGGGTTGGTCTCTTCTCCCAGGCAACCAGCAACAGAACAAGGGGACACAGTCTCAAGCTGTGCCTGGGGAAGTACAGGCTGGATGTTAGGAGGAAGTTGCTGGCAGAGAGAGTGATTTGCCATTGGAACGGGCTGCCCAGGGAGGTGGTGGAGTCACCATCCCTGGAGGTGTTCAAGAAAAGCCTGGCTGAGGCACTTAGTGCCATGGTCTAGTTGACTGGCTAGGGCTGGGTGCTAGGTTGGACTGGATGATTTTGGAGGTCTCTTCTGACCTGATTGATTCTATGATTCTATGCTTTTGAATACATTAGAGCTCTGCCAACTCTCTAAGGGAAGTGTGACAAGTGAGTTCTATAGATGCAGTTACCCTTTCAGAGCTGTACATACACTGTGGCAAAGTTAGGACTTTCAGTTGTTTGTAGGCTGTGTTAGAAACTTAAAGAGGCATTAGAAAAGATGAGATTGCGCCAACAAGTTTTGACTTAAGGAATCCTTTACTAAAGGAGGATTTCCAAGGAGTATACTGCTTCCATGTCAAGATGTCCCACCATTGCCACTGCTCTCATATTCTTTATATGCTTATGATGGAGGGGAGTGAGCAACAGCAATGGGATAGCAAAGCAAGCAGCGCTCTAGGGAACTTCAGCTAGCACAGTCACAGACAGCGACTGCACATCCACCTCATCCATCTTGGCCACCTAAATTTTAGGCTTACAGTCTAATGCAGCTATTCCCCCTCTGATCTACCTGGCCCAGTTAGTTTCATCCTAAAATGCATTTGTGAGGGTGCCTACCTCTCTCCATTGCCTCCAGACAGACTTTAAATGAGCTTTGCTGAAGTTAGATGAGACTGACCTAACTCTTAAGGGTCATGATTCATTGGCATGATTCACAGCAGCCCCTCAGAGATTTTAGGGAGAAGAGTTATTACAACCCAAGACATGCATATTTCTCACACTTAACTCCTGATGCACTTGACCAGACCAGAGCAGTGACACTGGATGAATATGACCCAACTTATCCTACAGCATCCAGAGTGTCTGCCCACTTGCCCACCAACAAAGAGTGAGACTTTATACCCACACAACCTCAGTGACTTACTCACTGAAGATATTATCCAGCCTCTGATGCTTAACCTCAGAGAACACATGACAACTAAAATCAAATAAACCTCATCTGTGATGAATTATAGCTGCAATACTAACTGAAGCTCAGCCCAGACATTGGTCTTGTTGTCACTGTAACGTATTTAAAAACTCAGCAGAAAGGGTCACAAATGAAAACTCTGTAATGCTTTAATTCTTTCATTTAGTCTCTAAAACTCTGTAGCTTTTTTGTTTATTTACCACTAATTTTTTTTTTTTTCTGGTAGCATCTGGTAAATCCTCCTAAAGGATTAATAATTACTTTCAAGATTGATAGTTCCTTTTTTTTCTTTCTTTTTTTTTTTCCAATTTCATAGAATCAGTCAGGGTTGGAAGGGACCACAAGGATCAGCCAGTTTCAATACCCCTGCCATGGCCAGGGACACCCTACCCTAGAGCAGTCTGGCCACAGCCTCAGCCAGCCTGGCCTTAAACACCTCCAGGGACATCTGGTAGCCTCAACCACCTCCCTGGGCAACCCATTCCAGGCTCTCACCACTCTCATACTCAACAACTTTCTCCTCACCTCCAGCCTGAACCTACACATCTCCAGCTTTGCTCCATTCCCCCCAGTCCTGTCACTCCCTGAGAGCCTAAAAAGTCCTTCCCCAGATTTTTTGTAGGCTCCCTTCAGATACTGGAAGGCCACAAGAAGGTCACCTCTGAGACTCCTCTTCTCCAGACTGAACAGCCCCAACTCTTTCAGTCTGTCCTCATAGCAGAGCTGCTCCAGCATTCTGAGCATCCTCGTGGCCCTTCTCTGAACATGCTCGAGCATCTCCACATCCGTCTTGTAATGGGGGCTCCAGAACTGGATGCAGTACTCCAGGTGGGGTCTCAGCAGAGCGGAGTAGAGGGGGAGAATCACCTCCCTCGCCCTGCTGGCCACACTTCTCCTGCTGCAGCCCAGGCTCTGGTTGGCTTTCTGGGCTAAAAATGCACACTGCTGGCTCATGCTGAGCGTCTTGTCCACCAGCATCCCCAAGTCCCTCTCCTTAGGGCTGCTCTCCAGCCACTCAATTCCCAGCCTGGATTTGTGCTTGGGAATTTATCAATGTATAATTTATTAATTCATCTTTTCTCCTGTTTTCCTTTATTTTCTTCTTACTTCTGCATGTTTTTTTACTGAGTCAAATTAACATGCTGTTTCTGCTAAGGCAGTATGAAAAAATCAACTAGCTTCTCTCCCTGCCTCTCCTTCTCTCCCTCCCTTTCTACATGTCAGTCCCAATTCATTTTAACTTCTCTCATTTGGAAATAAAGGATGTTGCTGAGCAGTTTAGAACTGATTCTTTGAAGGATTTCCAAGTAGCAAAAACATCTTCAGAACCAAAGCACTCTCCCATGGGCATTATAATTCAGGTGAGGCATTCAATCAAAACAGTACTCTTTCTTCTATCTAAAGTTAAATCTGTTTCTATGTTATCTGTGTGCTCTGAAAAATGTCAGCAACCCTCTATTACACTGTGTATGGAAAGTCTGCAAGTTTCTCCCAACTACTGCAATTAAAGCACAGGAGAATTTGATTTGATCTCTACCAGAAACTACAATGATTTAGGAGTCTTCTATTTTCTTGCACTGCAAATCAGCAATAATTTGTGATTAGATTCAGTTTTGACTTTTGGTAGCTTTGATTGGTCAGTACAGTTCATAAAGGAGATGAAGGTCTTGTGAGCAACGTGGGGTTTTATGTGTCAGTTTAGCCAACATGCATGGGTTGGTAAAGCAGACTGCCAGGACTCTCTGTGGCAGAGGTATTTTTCAGGTTAGCTCCACAGGTCTCCAAAAACATAGCACAGCATTTAGAGCACTAGATTAAAAATAACAATTAAAAAAAAAAAATAAAACTCCCCCAAATAATAGTTTATCTCAGGGCCATCAGAACAGGACTCTGGAAAACTGATAGACTTTTAGCTTGAGAGTCCTATAGCATAAGGACTCTCCTTCCATTCAGGTCCTGGAATGAGCTGCCCAGGTCGGTGCTTGAGTCACCCACCCTGGATGTGTTTAAGGGTCGTTTGCATGTGGGGCTTAGGGATATGGTTTAAGCTGAATATTGTAGAGTAGGGATATAGGTTGGACTTGGTGATCCTGAGGGGTTTTCCCAACCTGGATGTTTCTGTGATTCTGTGATAAATGCTAGAGAGTGACTTTTAACAGGACTTTAATAGGATGGGTACCCCACTTCACTTTCCTCAAAGATTCCCTTCCCATTCCCCAGTTACTTGTTCCTACTTCCTAGATTAACTCACCTTCCTAGGTGAGTTAATTTCCACCTAGACAAGCTTTTGAGTCACCTAAATTAGAGGAGGCGAGCCTTTTCCTTGCAGAGGGCCAAGCAGATCTTTCACACACCTTTCACAGGCCACACATTAACACACAGATTAGTGTTGTTTTACAGTCTTGGAGGGGAAAAAAAATATGGCTTCAAGTCATATAAAATAAAGTTGCAGGGTAATTCTGCCAATAGCTTCTCACATCTTCTCCATATGACCTCCTTTGCACACTGGACTCCCACATTTAAATAACTCCTTGAAAAACAACTCCTGAATGCTTTATTAAGGGAAATATCACTTACAGTGCATTCCAGCCCTGGAAAAAAAGTCATAAGGAATGTCTCTGAAAGTACAGCTCATCTCTGAGTAGGTTTTTATTTAACTTAAAAAGATAACAGCTGAAGAAAGAGGGTTACATACATTTCTTCCACCAGGCTCTTCCCTGATGCATTCACTAACAAGAGGCTGGACAGCAGCACCCATGGATTTCTGTTACTGGATGACATTTAGAGGCTCCCACAAAGGGATAAGTGTAAGCTATGTCCCCTGAGAGGGTGTGAAATCACCCTGGAACTGGGCAATTCATGCTGGCAGTCTTCCGGTCTACTATACACAGTACAAACATCTCACTCTCCAGGTATCCTGGCCCTTCAGTTGAAAGACAGGGAACTGATTGAAAGAGTCCAATCAGAGAGCCACAAAGATGATTAAGGGAGTGGAACACCCTCCTTACGAGGAAAGAGTGACAGAGCTGGGGCTCTTGAGTTTGGAGGAGACTAAGGAGTGACCTCACTAATGTTTATAAATATGCAAAGGGTGAGTGCCAGGAGGATGGAGTCAGGCTCTGCTGGGTGATGCCCAATGACAGGACAAGGGGCAATGGGTGGAAGCTGAGGCATAGGAAGTGCCATGGAAACATGAGGAAAAATCTTTTCACTGTGAGGGGGTGACAGAACATTGGGAGAGGCTGCCCAGGGTGGCTGTGGGGTCTCCCTCTCTGGAGATAATCAAAACCCACCTGCATGTCTTCCTGTGAGATCCAGCTCTGGCAGGGTGGTTGGACTAGTTGATCTTTCGGGGTCACTTCCAACCCCTAACATTCTATGATTGTGTGGTTCTGTGATTCTATGACATGCTGCAGGCACCTGCTGCTCAGACATGCTACTAGCTGCTGAAGGACATCTTAGGTAAAATTCATACTTGCATTTCAAAGGAAGCTCCAGAAGGATTACTCTCACCTGTGTCTTCTGAAAAGCCTGGATGAGGCACTCAGTGCCATGGTCTAGTTGACTGGCTAGGGCTGGGTGATAGGTTGGCCTGGATGATCTTGGAGGTCTCTTCCAACCTGGTTGATTCTATGATTCTATGATTCTATGATTCTCTGGAACCACAACAAGAGGAGTTTGCAGGACTGAGTGCAGTTCCTCAAAGCTGGGGTCTGGACAGGCAACCCTTTCTCTCCCCACTCAGTATCTCTCTCACAAATTCATGCTCTTCTCACTCACATATCTGAAGTTTTCTTTATATTTGAGAAATTATCCTGTACTACACGAAATCCCTTTATTCTCTCCACAGTATTTGTTGAGAAGGATGAATTGGATGCACAGAAAGATCATGATCATAGCTGGCATCTGAAAACACACCTAAAATTTAATTCAAGCCCATGTCACTTAGAGTAGAGCCCAAGGCTTTTCTATTGTGGCTGCTAGGACTTCAGATTTGCTTTATATTTGTCAGTTAATTAAACTATCACATGAATTTGTGAAAGGCAACAGGTGACAGGTTGTGTCACTAGCTTAAGGTACAAAATGTTTTGATTTTCCCAGAACATATCTTTTCTTTATGCCTGGAAATTTTCTCTGGGTAGTAAAAGATAATTTTTCCCATTTGCCTGGATAAGTTAGCCCAGAGAAAAGGTAGCTCTCTGGCTGCCAGATGTACAGCAGCCCCAGGCAAATGTATGTTCAGATCACCAGGTGGATGCATTGTTTCATATGGTAACTCAGATGGACCCCAAATGCACTGTTTCCATGGTGTGTTGTACCTGTGCCATACTTCTGTTGGGAAATCTGGGGCAGAAGTATTAAAATCCTTATTTGTTTAAAGTCCTTGGGTTTACATCAGAATTATAGAACAGAATTTCCTGGTTGGAAAAATCCTTAAGACCATTAAGTCCAGCCATTACCTAACATCTCCCTGCACACAACCATCTGAGCATGTTGCAATGCCTGATGACCCTTTTGGTCTTGCAGTATTGAAATGACACCCTGTGCTTTTTCTTCTTAGAACACTGATGCCTGATTTTCTTCATTGTCAACAGCTCTCTCCCACTTGAAACTCTGAGGCTTATCACTCCCAAATGCAACAAGTGCTTTGCACTGGTTTGATGATATTAAAAAGAGATCTCAACTGTGGGAAAATCCCAGCCTGTGTGTTGGGGAGTAAAGGGGTTCTGGTAATGCATTGATGTTGGGATAGCTCCTGCAGCATCACCTAATCAACTCTGTTTATTTTTGGCTGTCTGAACAGGCTGAAGTTACTAGGAACCAGGCCAGCAGCTGAGGTGGGGATCAGCAACATGTGGTCTTGACTGCTGAATGAGAAGCAGTTTAGAGGCTGATCCTCAGTCCATGAATCTATAGAGATGAAGCTAGTCAGTGGAATTTGTGATTCCAGCTATCTGTCATGGATGCTTTACATATTGCCAAAAAAACATATCTAACTTTTACTCCTAGTTTTGAAGACAAACTCAGCAGTAAGCAACTGGCTAGGCATATGCAAGTGGCAGCTCAGGGGTCACATAAAAGGAGACATATGCAAAGTAGGCATTAGTGCTGCAGAAAAAAGGTCCAAGATGCGATGCTATAAGCAGTTCAATTTTTTATGCTTGGCTGTGACCCTAATTTCACCCAAGATCACAGGCTCACAGGATGTAAGGGGTTTGAAAGGACCCAAGGAGATCATCGAGTCCAACCCCCCTGCCAGAGCAGGACAGTCCTATCTAACACAGATCACACAGGAACACATCCAGACAGGCCTTGAAAGGCTCCAGAGAAGGAGACCTCACAACCTCTCTGGGGAGCCAGTTCCAGTGCACTGTGACCCTTACAGCAAAGAAGTTCCCCCTTGTATTGAGGCAGAACCTCTTTTGCTGCAACTTACACCCATTGCTCCTTGTCCTATCCTGGGGAGCAGTGAGCAGAGCCTGTCCCCCCACTTCTGGCAGCCTTCAGATCCTTAAAAACATTTATCAAATCCCCTCTAAGACTTCTCTAGACTAAAAAGCCCCAGGTCCCTCAGCCTCTCCTCATCAGCCATGTCCTCCTGTCCCCTAACCATCCTCCTAGCCCTCCACTGGACTCTTTCCAGCTGATCCCTGTCCCTCTTCAACTGGGGAGCCCAAAACTGAACACAGTATTCAAGATGAGGTCTCAGCAGGGCAGAGTAGAGGGGGAGGAGAACCTCCCTTGATCTGCTGGACACACTCCTCCTAATACACCCCAGGATCCCACTGGCCTCCTTGGCCACAAGGGCACATTGCTGTGAGAGAGAACGAAGGAAACTGCCTTGCAACTGCTGTAACACACTGGTGAAATCTCCTCAGCCTGTCCCACACAGCTCAGCTATGTTCTCATTGCTCTGTTCTTTCTCCAGTGACAAACAGTAAGTGTTTTTTTCCTTCAGTGTAATAGAAAGCCACAGAACCTCCCCAGATTTGTTATCAGATGGTTTCCCTGAAGCCTCCCAGTTTTTCTGTGTGCACCAGGAGCTAAATGAGTTAACCTTCTGTCAAACAGCGAATTCTGGGACATATTTTCCGCTCTTGCAAACATTAGTCTAAGTGAATCAAGTACTTAACGTGGCATGATGAGGAGGAACTCCGGGGAAAAACTAGTGAGCTCATAGTCCAAGACCTATGCAGTCATAGTACTGAAAGAAAAAGCAAGAAATAAGCACTCAAATTTTCCACTATGATAAAACCAGAAGCAAGTGCTAGAATGAGCAGGTTTTGACATCCATTGTTCAGTGTCACTAGACTGTTATTTTTTCTATATAGCAGAACAGTGGTTAATTCATAACTCCTGGGATATTTTTTTCCATGCATAAATCACTCTAAGGTTATTTCTTCCCCCCCCCCCCCCGCCCCAACCACCACAACTCCCCTTGTATCAATCAGTGGTTTGTAAGAAATCTGCAGAAAGAAACAAACCATGCAAGCTGGGCAGTTGGTTTTAGTGGCATTTAAAACAACTGTGGTAGTTATAAACAGTAAACAAAACATAGTAACCAATTTAAACACTGGAGATTGTTATATCATGGGAGCATAAATCATTAACTGAATAATTTCAGCAGCAGCGACTCGAAGACAAAAATTAAGCCAACAGTACCCCCTGTGGCAATAGTGAAGTACTGTATTTCTTACAGAAAACAACTGACACAAGTTGTGGGTTGCAGCTTGGAAACCCTCTGAGGTTGATCCTTGGAGGAGACATCTCCAAGAAGCTTCAGCATGAAGTACTTTTATAAAGAATTCTATTCCAGACATATTTACAGAAACACAATCCAGAGCCTATGAGCAATGGAGATGAGGGCAGAGGTATTTAGAGAAGAGATGCACACATGTCAATGGAATGGGAGACCACTGCTGGGATTCAAAAAGTTCTGTGTTTTCAGGCAACATCACTAGCTGTTTTTCTGAAGAACCATAGTGACAACACCAGTGTTAGAAAGTGGAAGATTAAAATACAGAATCATAGAATCTATCAGATTGGAAGGGACCTCCAAGATCATCCACTCCAACCTAGCACCCAGCCCTAGAAAATCAACTACATCATGGGACTAAGTGCCTCATCCAGGCTTTTCTTGAACACCTCCAGGGACAGTGACTCCAACACCTCCCTGGGCAGCCCATTCCAATGCCAATCACTCTCTCTGGCAACAACTTCCTCCTTGAGGGACCTGTTCTAGTGGGAGGTGTCCCTGCCTACGGCAAGGAGTTGGAACAGGATGATCCTTGAGGTCTCTTCCAACCTAAACCACTCTTTGATTCTATGATTCTATATCCAGTTAAAATTACACTTGCAGTAGCAGGCAGTATTTGGTGTTTTCACAGGTATCTTTATGTAAATGATGAAGGGGCATTATGGCATTTTATGATGGTGTCATTTACATACTAACCAGACAACAGGACAGAATGTGTCATCCTCGATGCTTCAGAGTCTCAGATGATGTCCCAGGGTGATCATTCACATTTATACTCATTGAATGCTACTTAAAGAGAAACTAGTTGCTGTGTAACATACCAACTGTCTCTAAACCAAAAACTCTATGTGAGCTATGGGAGTGAGAAGTGTCAGACTTTGATAAATCCAATTCACCCACATCCATCCATCATGTCTAGAAGCAACATGTGCAAAAAAATAGCAAGTCCCTTGCCTGAGCTGAGATCTTTTCCTTTCCTTTTCCTTTCAGATGTGCTTTAGTGTTTATTTTTTAAGCAACTCTAGCCAAGAAAATCCTGACAATGGCCAGCCATCATTGCTGTGTAGCCAAACCAAGAATGAATAACTTATATTTAGTCAAAAAGCAGAAGGTTTAAGGATATTTCCCAGAAAGAAATATTTTTTCAGGTATGAAACACTGCTGTAGATCTTTGCATGCAGAAGGATTCTGAATCACTCACCAGGAAAAATTGCACCACCAAGAAGATTCCTTGGAGAAGACTGAAATATCCCTTGGAAAGCATGGCAAAATTACTCAGCTCTAGCTGCTAGTAAAAAGCTGCTTAAGAGGAATAGGTGGTTTGGGGAGCTTTACACTGGATAACACATCCAGAGTTTGGGGGTTTAAGCCCAAGACTATTTGAATTATGGGTTAAATGAAAAATAGTAGATACTGACCAAGACTTCAGCTGTGTCCCTGTGCTGGTTCGAGGCTAATTGGAATAGGGCTGGGGGATAGGTTGGACTGGATGATCTTCGAGGTCTCTTTCAACCTGGTTGATTCTATGATTCTGTGATTTGACTGAGAGAAATTAAATGTTTAGCTGTGAGAAGAAAGAAAAACAAAACAAAACAATAACCTCATTTTTCTGCTGAGAAACACAACCAGTCAAAATATAGATAAGACACTTCTCACACACTGCTCAGCTCAAAATTCTGTTCCTTCTCTCTGGCAGTCTGGGTCTGTGTGGTTGCCTCTGCCTTAACTCTTTCATCCAACTTTATCCTTTTTCCTCTAACCTCCTTGTTATCTTTTTGACATCTCACCTGAGATCTCTCCAGATTTATCCCGTTAGATAGATGGGGATTGATCTGGTTATTTCTGAAGGGAGAGAAAGAAGTGGGGAGGAGGTTTGGGTCTGGAGCCCTCCTGGCAATCTGGTTGTTCTGAGAGGTGTATTGTGTTTCTGTATTACTTTTAACTTGCATATAATTGTAAATACTGTGTATATATCTGCTTGTAAATTGTGCTAAGTTGTAAATATAGCTTTGTGCCTTAACGTCCAGCTGCCTGAATCTAATCTGGGTGATTTCTGAAGTGTGTGTGGGGCGGGTAATTCCCAAACCATCACAGACCACTTTGGAAGACTATGGGAGAAATTAATGTGCTGCTGCACCACAAGGTACACCCTGGCCTCCTGTAATAAGGGGGATCTTTTCACCAGTGAAGGCTACCCATTTTTCATAATGGAAGTCAGGTCACCTCCAAAGCCATTCCTACCTAGCACTGAGGCAGCCAACTACTTACAGACAGGCATGTGTTTAAAAAAAAAAGGGAAAAAGAAAAGCTAACTACTTTCTTAAGGTGTGTAAAGTATTGTAAAAGAAGGACTTCTCTTCAAAGTGTAAGTTAATGTTGCCCACAGAAAACCAAGGAAGCCTTGACTTTCTGTACACACACAGCAAGCATCTTCTGACTCGGGTTTGAGTGTAACACGCATCCTTGCAAGAAAATAATTAGGCTAAGTTATACTATGAATAGTGCATGTCTGTGTGATGAAGAAATACTGACTGCAGATGAGTTCAACCTCAACTGAACTGTCAGCCAAAATTGCTAGAGATTACTTAATATGAATGAACAGCATAACGTATAAACAAAACTGAAGAGGGAAAATCTGGTCCCTGACATACACCCTTTTGGATCCCACAGACATTAAATCAGCAGGTTAAGCTCTATCATTAGGCTTGAGAGATGGGACAATACCAAATTCATGAAGTTCAGCAAAACCATGTCCAAAGTCCTGCAGCTGGGTCAGGGCAATCCCAAGCACACATGCAGGCAGGGCAGAGAATGGATGATCCTGGTGGTCCTTTCCCACCATAGCGATTCATTGTGATTAGATGTTGTGCTGAGGGATTTGGTTTAGTCAAAGACTTGTCTGTGTGAAACTAATGATTGGACTCAATAGTCTTGAAGGTGTTTTCCAATTTAAGAATCATAGATCATAGTTTCATAGAATCATAGAATCAACCAGCTTGCAAGAGACATCCAACACCATCCAGTCCAACCTAGCACCCATCCCTAGCCAGTCAACCAGACCATGGCACTAAGTGCCTCATCCAGGCTTTGCTTGAACACCTCCAGGGATGGTGCCTCCATCACCTCCCTGGGCAGCCCATTCCAATGCCAATCACTCTCTCTGTGAAGAACTTCCTCCTAACATCCAGCCTATACTTCCCCCGGCACAACTTGAGACTGTGTCCCCTTGTGCTATTGCTGGTTGCCTGGCAGAAGAGACCAACCCCCATCTGGTTACAACCTCCCTTCAGGTAGCTGCAGGCCTGCATTGCTTTATTTGTCTCTTTCATTATTTACCCAGGTCAGATTTCATTTGCTTGCCCATAGCACTATTTGCAGTATTGTCTTTATTTTCCAGGTCATGTAAATTCGTGTGCTGGAGATTTAACTTTGAAGAAATAATATGAGGAGGTGGAGAAGGAAAAAAAACAACCAAACACAAAACCAAACCAACAACCAAAAAAACCCCACCCCAACATAAACTTAAATCTACTGAGTTTAAAGAGAAGAGAAAGTTCAGTTCACATGATTAACTGTCATAAGCACAGTACATACCAGCAGAGGTGCCAAAGCCTGACTTGAAAGGTTTTAAATGTTTCAAGCTGTGCAAGCATGCGTTCCTTCAAACAGGCAGAACTGATTATGATGATCACAGGCAAAATCTTAGTTAAACAGAGGATGTGCAGGTTTTGTAAATCATTACACAGCGATCACTATTGAACTAAATGGCCTGTGTGAAAGGCAGGGAACACAAACCCTATGAGGAGAGGCTGAGGGAGCTGCACTTGTTTAGCCTGGAGAAGAGGAGGCTCAGGGAAGACCTCATTGCTGTCTAAAACTACCTGAAGGGAGGCTGTAGCCAGGTGGGGGTTGGTCTCTTCTGCCAGGCAACCAGCAACAGAACAAGGGGACACAGTCTCATGTTGTGCCAAGGGAAGTCTAGGCTGGATGTTAGGAGGAAGTTGTTGACAGAGAGAGTGATTGGCATTGGAATGGGCTGCCCAGGGAGGTGGTGGAGTCACCGTCTCTGGAGGTGTTGAAGCAAAGCCTGGCTGAGTCATTTAGTGCCATGGTCTGGTTGACTGGCTAGGGCTGGGTGCTAGGTTGGCCTGGATGATCTTGGAGGTCTCTTTCAATCTAGTTGATTCCATGATTCTATGATTCAATGATCTATGATCACCTGCCCTTCTTTTAAACATGCTGCAGCCATCATCCTTCCAGAATACAATGTGGCATTCATCATTCTTAGGATGGACCACGACTAAGTCCACTGGAGAAGGAGGCATTCAAACATTATTCTCATCAAGATTTATTTAACATTCTCCTGGTGGGGATTCCTGGCCAGTTAGATTCAGAGCACCTTGAATAAGCTGAAATATTTCAGGGGGAATATGAGCAAATTTGATTTGTTCAGGGTGACAAATTTTTTTTTCCTTCTATGCCTGAGTTTCTCCTTTTTCCCATTTCATAATCTGTGTAAAACAGCATCTGGAAACAGGAATAAAAGATTGGGTTTGTTTTTTTTTTTTCTGTAGACTGAGCATCTCATAATGAACTGATGGACCAGCATCTCACCTCCTCTCTATATACTGAGACATACACTTCTCTATCTATCTGTACTTAGCTCTTTCTCATACATATGATCTTTACAAATATGCATCATTCTGCATGTATTATTCAGAAGCATAATATAGAACCTATAGTACATGGAAGCTGTCATACTGCAGTATGCTTGAATTTGCAATGGAAAAAGGCAGATTCAAAGGGAAATCTAAGAGGTTGATTAATACCAGGAAAGGAATAAATAACACAGAGTGGATGCCTGAAATCTTACTTGTTTCTACCTAAGGTCTCTAATTTAATTTTCTCCTTCCATCCATGTGGGCTTTGTTTTTTTTTAATTTCCAGGAATTCCTGGCTGTTTACTCTCTAGCAAACCAATGGGATTTCGAGGCCATGGTATGTTGTGGAAAATGTCTCTGTAGTATGTTGAGGAGTTGCCTTGGTGTAAGTGAATAAACACTAACTATCTCGCTTTTAAAAGGGAGTGTAATCTGCATATCAATTAAACCCAAATGTCTGTGTGATGGTTAAGACTCTGCTATGTGTCATCATCCTCCCAATACTCAGCAATGAAGTGTTTCATAAGTGCCTTGAAAGCAAATTACCACTATTAATAATAAATACAAACTCTTCAAATAGCTGTGTTCAGGAAAAGACTGGATGAGGCACTTAGTGCCATGGTCTAGTTGATTGGACAGGGCTGGGTGCTAGGTTGGACTGGATGATCTTGGAGCTCTCTTCCAACCTGGTTCTATGATTCTATGTGTGAAGGCAGATGGCTTGTTTATATACAATTTTAACAAGAACAGTGTTTTCCTATAAAATCTTGTGTGATTCATCCAACATATAAAGCACAGCAAAGGAGAACAAGGATGAGGCTACATGCACCACACATACCAGGCTTAGATATTCCAAGTTCCCCAGTGCCAGTCTCAAGCCTGACTAGTGATGTGCTCCCAAACTCACAAGCTGCCTGGATGGGAGCGGGACTTCAGCTTAGCATCTCATAAGATAATGCCCACCCTATACAATCTTCCCCTTGCCACATCCCTCTCTGCTTCTAATAAAAGCTTAATGTTAAATATAGAACCAAGAAGAAAGGGATCTGGGGGTTATAGCAGACAGGCAGCTGAATGTGAGCCAGCAGTGTGCCTAGGTGGCCAAGAAGGTCTGTGGCATCCTGGCTGGTATTTAAAATGCTGTGGCCAGCAGGAGCAGGGAGGTGATTGTCCCCTTGGACTCAGCTTTGGTGAGGCCACACCTTGACTATTGTATTCAGTTTTGGGTACCTCGTCACAAGAGAGATGTGGAGGTGCTGGAGGAGGTCCAGAGGAGGGCAACAAACCTGGTGAAGGGCCTGGAAATCTTATGAGGAGCGACTGAGGCAGCTGGGGATGGTTTGATGATGAGAAGGCTGAGGGGAGACCTCATTGCTGTCTACAACTACTTGAAGGGATGTTGTGGGGAGGCTGCTCCTGGTCTCTTTTCACAGCTAATTGGAGACAAAACAAGGAGTAATGGCCTCAAGCTGAGATTGGGGAGGCCCAGATTGGACATTAGGAAAAAGGTTTTCACAGAGAGAGTGGTCAGGGACTACTGGAATGAGCTGCCCAGGGAGGTGGTGGAGTCACCCACCCTGGATGTGTTTAAGCGTCATTTGGATGTGGTGCTCAGGCATGTGGTTTAAGGTGAATCTTGTGGAGTAGGGTTCTAGGTTGACCTTGGTGATCCTGAAGGGCTTTTCCAAGCTGGATGTTCCTGTGATTCTGTGAAGGTGCTGCCACAGGCAGTTCGTAGATGCTTGTCTCTGATTGAGGTCCAACCTCACTTGTACTTGCTTCTTCCCATTGCTCATATTTTTCCCAGTCCTTCACAGATGTTTTCTTATCACACTGCTGAGTGGTTATTTTTCAAGTGGTTTCTCAGAGCAGATGTTCTACAGGCATGTGCTCTTTAGCCTTCTGTTGACATTATTGCTTTTATAAAAGAAGCATTACTGTCACACTGCTTTTAACACACACACACACACACACACACACACACAAACCCACTAAAGGAAAAAATAAACCCCTGATCTTCAAATAAGCAAAAAGTCATTTGGGTTTTTAAATACTTGCTGATAATAACCCTGCTCAGCCTGGATGCTATAGTTAGCATTGCACATTGCAGAAAGAAACTTTTTCAACGGGTCTATTAGCAGTGCTATAGGCTGGGGACAGAGTGGCTGGAAAGCAGCCAGGAAGAAAGGGACCTGGGGGTACTGGTAGATGGTAGCTGAAGATGAGCCAGCAGTGTGCCCAGGTGGCCAGGAGAGCCAGTGGCATCCTGGCCTGCATTAGGAACAGTGTGGCCAGCAGGACAAGGGAGGTTATTCTTCCCCTGTATTCAGCACTGGTTAGACCACACCTTGAGTGCTGTGTCCAGTTCTGGGCTCCTCAATTCAAGAGAGATGTTAAGATGCTGGAACGTGTCCAGAGAAGGGCGACAAACCTGGTGAGGGGCCTGGAGCACAGCCCTGTGAGGAGAGGCTGAGGGAACTGGAGGTGTTTAGCCTAGAGAAGAGGAGGCTCAGGGGGGACCTCATTACTGTCTACAACTACCTGAAGGGAGGTTGTAGCCAGGTGGGGTTGGTCTCTTGTCCCAGACAACCAGCAACAGAACAAGGGGACACAGTCTCATGTTGTGCCGGGGGAGGTCTAGGCTGGATGTTAGGAGGAAGTTTTTCCCAGAGAGAGTGATTGGCATTGGAATGGGCTGCCCAGGGAGGTGGTGGAGTCACCGTCCCCCAGAGGTGTTCAAGAAAAGCCTGGCTGAGGCACTTAGTCCCATGGTGTAGTTGATTTTCTAGGGCTGGGTGCTAGGTTGGACTGGATGATCTTGGAGGTCTCTTCCAACCTGGTTGATTCTATTGCTTTGAAAGCTCCAGTCCCAGCCTAACCACAGGACAACTCATTTAACACTTAGCGGTAAAGGCTACATGAGAAATAAAACGTGGCACTTGCTCACTTACTTTTCAGACACATGTAATTTTTCCACCAAATTTGTCTTAATTGCAGCAACAGAAAAGTCCCAAAATAAAACATGCATCATTTGGTTTCATGCCACTAGCTGAGTTAATTCACACTCGGTGAATTCTGCCTCTGCTCCCTCCACAGAGTTCATACACTTGGGACATGTTCAGTGATTTACCTGGTTCTTGTATCTTTCTATTCCACTTTTAATGCAGTGGTATGCTTCAGTTACTAATGCTGCAGTTGTGCACAGGTTTTCACAGGGTGTTTGGAAGTGCTGCACTTACAGTCAGCTCCCAGGTCAACAGTTCAAAATCAGTGAGGAGAAACTCACTGCAGAGAAGTACCACTGGAGGGTGGTTTCTGAAGAGAAGTGTGCAGCAAAGAAGTGCTGCATAAATAAAACTGGAGGCACCATCTGGGTGGGGAAAATAAACAAATATTTTAAGAGTTTGGGAGCTACAAGCAGTGGCCAGGATTCCCCCAGTGAGTATAAAACTGGAATTGCTCCATGAATTAAAATTAGGTTTCATGGGAGCTGTTCCAGTTAAAACCAGCTGAAGAGCTAACCCACAGCCCACAGCTTCTGGCTTTGACCAAACTGCAGATTCTACAACGTGCCCTTGATGTGGAAGCACGGCCTTGAAGAATGAGCACAAGAGCAGAAAATCTTGACTTGAGTCACCTTATGCCTCTGCTCCACTTGGCCTTTCTGTACAACCAGTTCATTAAACAATACTTCAAGTGCCTGATTCATCCTTTTTTATGCCAGTGAAATTGTTGGATACAAACCAGCATAAAACTGGAGCCACACAGGGCTCAATTAATCCCAAGGATTTTGAAAGGGTTGATTAGCTAATGCTTATTGAGTTCTCGTTAGTGTAAAGGACCAAATGTGACCTCCAAAACTTAGCATGTGGAGGCTGTAGGAGAGCAGCAGTGTGACAGTGACAGGTCACCAGGGAATGGGTTTGGAGACAGTCTATCCACCAAGTAGCCTTCCATAATTTTGTGAGACTTCTGCTCTGAAAGGCAGCTTCAGGAAGAACAAATCCAGCTTTTTCTGTTTACAGTCTCTCCCCCCTTAGACTAACATTAGTCCTTTCTCACCATCCCACATACTACTGAAACATCTGGGATGGTGGCCCATGCCAGAACTCATACCAAGCTGCCCAGTTGGTCAGATGCCCTGCCTCATGTCAGGTATCTCCCCATCCCACTACAGTAAGAAAATAGTACAATGGTTTTAAAGGAAACCCACCACCTCAAAACTAAACAGTGGAATATAAGCAGTTTAGAAGCCAACGTAAGGAAAGGGGTGGGGGGAAGGTATTTACTCTCACACACATACACACATATTATATGTAATATGCTCTCAAAATACTTAAGATGGCTGAGAAACGACAAGGGTAGGCACAGTATATCACAAGAAAGCATAAAAGAAATAAAGCAGCTGACTTTGAAAGTACTTTTGATTGGATTTCTACTAACTGTGGGAAAGCTACTAGGGAAAAAGTGGGAAATGTTTAAGCAACTGTTGGAAAGCCTGCAGCTGAAATTCTTCCCACTTCAATCTAAATAGGGAAAAGTGCAACACAGGCCATTGTGGTTAGGTAAGGAATGAAATGCAAAGAGTTTTACAAGCAGAGAGCTGAAAGCTTTTAAAGAAGATAAACAAATCTGGTGCAGAGGATTTGAAGGCACTGTATGTAAAAATAAGCAGAAGTAAGTTAAAGGATCAAATTAAAGGAGCAAATGGAATTACTGAATGATAAACTACATAAATACTTCAAGTGACAACAATGGGTTCTTTAGATATATTCACACTAAACAGAAGGGAAAATAAAATAGTGGCCTCCTAAAACTGCACCAAAAAAAAGGAGAAACAAGGACAAAGGAAATGGTCTAATAATATAAGGGGAAAACAAGGGTTATATTACTGCTTTTGATTTAAAGCCCAGTTTTGCAGGAATTGAAATGCATCTCTTTACTCTTGACATGACTTTCTTCTGTCATACAGACCTTCAAAGCAAGGCACTTCTTTAGAGTAGGATTTACTGAGGCCTTGGGCTATGGAGGCTATACTCTCCTCTGTATCAATATATGCTCCTGCTGTATGATGGAGAGAGGCACTGCACTGTGGTGAATAAACCACTATATTTCTTTCGAGCTCTCTTCCTCCACTCAGCTCCACACCTGTTATGTGTTAAGCTTATTTTCAGTGATGACAAAAAACATTTAGGATGACCTAATAGACGCAAACAAAGTAATGAAGGGAGTGACAATGATGCACATGATAAAAACCCCCTCACATCCAAAAGGCTCAACAGCCACAAAATGTGGCAGAAGCATTCTAAACACAAACACCAATAAAACCCATTAAAAACCCCTTTCACAAAGACACATCAGCACTTGGAGTAAATGGTCATACTGAGCAACAAAATACATTGCCACAGTCATTTTAATCATAGAATCAACCAGGTTGGAAGAGACCTCCAAGATCATCCAGTCCAACCTAGCACCCAGCCCCAGCCAGTCAACTAGACCATGGCACCGACCATACTGCAGACAGAAATACAGAAAAGCAGAGATGAGATACATTCAACAAGAAAATAATGAGACTTGGATATGTCCATGTGCCCACTGCATACAGAATAAAAACAACTGTGAAAGACCAGCTGTGTAGTGTTATTAGAATTATCACTACTCTATTAACTTTTCTGACATGAAATGTGTATGAAGCCAAAGCCAGCTGCTCACACAGGAATTAGAATTACATGTTTATGAGTTTTGCAAGAACAAATCCTGATTTCGTATTTTGAGCAATCACCTTTGAAAGTGCTGTCACTGACATACTACACTGGAGTACTCATGAAAGGTGTTAACCTTTCAGAACTAAGACCAAGAATATTTTCCAGTTTGAAAAACCTTCCTGACTTCTCAAACTGATTTTCTCTAAAGTGAGCCTGGAACCTAAATCTCAAATAAAAAGCTGTCCCTAAATTTGAAATTTAGACCTTTATCTAGTGCTGGTTCTCAATTGCTTTATTCATGCCACACTGATTTATGCTTGTTGAGTATGGGGTTCTTCATATTATTCCTGAAGGATGAGCTGAAAAATTACATGCATCCTGTCACTAAGACACAATTGACACACTGTGCTGGTTTGAGGCTAACTGGAATATCTGAATGAGAAAAAATAGATTATAGGCTGTGAAAAGGATGTCTGCTTTATTCATAAGCTTGCTGAGATGTATAAAAGCAAGAATGCAAATACAGATAAGACAGTGTGTGAGAGAGCCTCTATCTGTTGGAGTCTGTGTCTATGCCTTTTCTCACTCCCTGAGCCTTTTCTGTGTAACTCAATTCATTCTGCTTATAACCCACTTTGCTGATGCTCACAGCACACCTTGACTGTAAGGCATACTCTGGGATAAGGTAAAGGGGTGGAAAGAAGGAGGAAGGGCAGTTGGGAGCCCCTCCTGGAGACTCTGATTTCCAGGAGGGGTGTTGTGTTTGTGTGTTACCTTTAACTCATATACTTCTGTATATAGTTGTACCTATTTGTGATATATTGTAAATATCTACTTGTATCTTGTGCTAAGTTGTCAATATAAAGCTTCATTCCTTAACTTCCAGCTGGTTGAGTCTAGTCTGGGTGATTTCATAAGAATGGGGGGGAGGAAAGCAGGTAATCCCAAACCATCACACACACCCCCTTTGAAAATAGTGCTAAAACATTGATATAGGTAAAAATATGGAAGTAAATTTAATCTCATAGAGTCATAGAAACAACCAGGTTGGGAGAGACCTCCAAGATCATATATTCTCTTTCAATTCTGCTAAGTTTTGTCCCAAGGCACAATGCTTCCATGTCCAAACACACTGGACAACAATCCTTTGCTTACACACAGGGCAATTCTCAATCCAAACTTCCTAGTCTCCAGAAGATGTTTTCATGTTGCTCTCAACAGCCCGTGTCCTGGGGCAAGACACAACATGGTTTCATTACTGCTTTGCCAGAATGATTGTTAATTACCACCCACTACAGATGTAGAGGCTTGTGCTGTGTTTTGGTCCAAGTGTGCTGCAGCTCTCACCCCATGTCCCACAGCCAAACTTGCAGAATATGGTGATGGCTGTCATTTCCCTCTGTCCTCTGCCAGACTGGAAAGCAGCCACTGAGACATTGCATCTCGTTACTGTCACTGGACAGTGCTGAGCTGCATTTGTGTACAGTAATTAATTCAATAAATCTGGCATGCAGAAACAAAAGAAACAAACAAAAGGCTCAAAATTGCATTGTTCCAGTGAAAACACCTGGATACCATTAGGAAACAAATATACCAACACTAGATTGAACAAAAAGAATCACTAAGAATTTTAAAAGGGGAAAATTTGAAGCTACAGCTTTTATATATGAGGATCAGCTTGTAGTGTTATCAAATGCTCTGGTACATGGGTGATATGAAAACTGAAGGTTTCTCATTCCACTAAAATATTAGGGAAGGATTTAATTTATTGCAGGTTTTGCTTTAATAATAAAAATAGGTGTTTTCCATGCTGGTATGAAACCAAACCACATAAAAAGCAGTTATAGGTCCCATAAATTAGATCAAAATCTACAATTTTCACTCAGTAGTGTGTCTTTCCTCCTTTCATCCTCAGAAGAGATAAGGCACTTCAGAAGGTGAGCTTCACTCAGTTTTCTTGCTTCTCCCTTAAACAGTAAAAATGTAACCTTTAGTAAATTCATACACCCTTCTGTATCAAATGGCAGATATGTACTGGTAAACTCAGAAGTGTCATAGAATCAACCAGGTTGGAAGAGACCTCCAAGGTCATCCAGTCCAACCTAGCACCCAGACCTATCCAATCAATTAGACCATGGCACTAAGTGTCAATTGGACCACTAAGTGCCTCATCCAAGACCTTGTAAATAGTCCCTCCCCAGCCTTCCTATAGGTGCCCTTCAGATACTGGAAGGCCAGGACTTATGTGTATAGAAAATAGATGCTTGGACCATGTTATAGATGTCAGGACTTTCCCAGTCTGTGTATCTGAATAGTAAAATACCATATAAAAGTTGTATCATCATTACTAACCAAAGTCATGCTCAAAGCCTTTCACACTGAAACTGCTGTTTGAGCAAATTAGTATTCACTCATTTCAGATCTTGCTGCAATGTCTTGGATATGAGTCTTCAATGTAAAATACTGATTTTGTTCACTATGAAACAAGTCTATGACAGTCACTTGTGCTTCCACAGTATCTGCACAAAGTAAATACACTTTAAAAAGCCCCAACTCCATCTCAAGTTCATCTTGGTGCTCTTCTTAAGAAAGCAGAACAAGGGGACACAGTCTCAAGTTGTGCCAGGGGAAGTATAGGATGGACATTAGGAGGAAGTTGTTGCCAGAGAGAGTGATTGGCATTGGAATGGGCTGCCCAGGGAGGTGGTGGAGTCATCATCTCTGGAGGTGTTGAAGAAAAGCCTGGATGAGGCACTTGGTGCCATGGTTTAGTTGACTGGATAGGGCTGGGGGATGGGTTGGACTGGATGATGTTGGAGGTCTCTTCCAACCTGGTTGATTCTATGATTCTATGTATTTTTCCTTCCCAACCTCCTTCCTAGCAAAGAGAGATAGATTGTGTGCAGAGTTTATTACAAGATCGATCAAGATAATTGAGGTGTAATTTTCTCAGCTATTTGTGTCATAATTTTTCAAGGTAGGGATGATTACACTTCTTTTTCACCCATCTGGGAAAATATACTGTGTTCACACATAATTTGAATGTTTCAGCAAGGATGTGAGACCATCTTTTTAGATGAAGCTAATAGCTCTGCCATTAGGCCATACTCTCTTGAGACTTCACCTTTCTTATTAATAATTGCCAACAGTGTATCTGTTTCAGAAACAACCAATCATACCTCAGTCTTCTCCTCCTCTCTGGCACAGAACCAGCCAATATCAAGCCCAAAATGCAGCTAGGTTCTGAAGATCCTTAAAGATTCATTTGTTCCTCATGAAAATCTTCACAGGCAACCCTTTTTCTATAGCATACATTTTGTTCTGTTTTAAGAATGGTTGTTGGACACTGATGTGAAAACAAGGTTCTTTCTTTCTTGAGGTCACCTCAAAAATAAACTCCAACTGCCATATCTTTTGCTCGAGTGACCATACACAAACTTTTCTTCTCATTTATGCCAATCTTCTTGTACCATAATTTAAGTGAATTACTCCTAATTGCATCCAACCTTTCAGAGAACAAATCCTGACTGTCTGCTTTGTTATTTTTCACTCAATACTTTTCCCCCTTCTATGTTACTCTCTTTCTGGTACCTGTGGTATCACTTCCCACAAGAAGCATTTCTGTTCTGAAATATATACTTTTGGACTTAGTATTAGATGATTTTCTAGATCTGAGATGATAACACTATGTTTCACTGTGGTCACTTACACATCAATCAATGTTAATGCCAAGTTTTCTACCCAGGAATTTCATTATCATTCACCTCTAGTCCTTAATCCTTGAGAATTGACTTGCAATCAAAGCTTTTGCCTCAGTTTACCACTAAGGTAAAACAAAACAACAAACAGGATAACAACACATGCATGAGTGTTTCTTATTGTGTATATAGTTTGTATTAGTGCCTTGAACCCCACTTTTGTTATTTGTCTAAGACTGTCTATTTGGTTTGGGCTTAGCTGGAGTTAATTCTCCTCAGGATCAAACCACCACATTAGCAATGATAAAATGTTCCTACTGGATTTAAAACCAGTGATTTCCAAGTATGTTTGTGACATAAGCATATATAAGCTTCCATGTCTACACCATACCTAAACATCTGTGTCCACATTAAACATTCTTTTATATATATATATATATATATATATATATATATATATACACACACACAGAGAGAGAACCTTGGTGTAACTCATGCATCAAATCCAGTCATTTTATAAACATAAGCAAATATAGCTGCTTGCTCTGCATTAGACTCAGAGCAATAACAACAAATATATACTGTTCCAGCTTAATTTTAACAAGTTTTCTTTTTTTTCTCAGTCTACAACCAAAACTGAAGCATTTCAGTTAAATTGTTTTGTGAGGCAAGTGCGGAGTCCTGCATCTGGGGAAGAATAATAAACTTCACCAGTCTGGGAGGTGATCTGCTGGAGGGCAGCCCCATGGGGAGGGACCTGGGGGTCCTGGTGGCTAACAAGTTCCCCATGGCACAGCAATGTGCCCTTGTGGCCAAGAAGGCCAATGGGATCCTGGGGTGTATTAGGAGGAGTGTGTCCAGCAGATCAAGGGAGGTTCTCCTCCCCTTCTACTCTGCCCTGGTGAGACCTCATCTTGAACACTGTGTTCACTTCTGAGCTCCCAGTTGAAGAGGGACAGGGATCAGCTGGAAAGGGTCTGGAGGGCATGGCTTATGAGGAGAGGCTGAGAGACTTGTGACTTCTTATTCTGGAGAAGACTTAGAGAGGATTTGATAAATGTTTATAAGTACCTGAAGGCTGCCAGGAGGTGGGGGACAGGCTCTGCTCACTTGCTCCCTAGGACAGGACAAGGAGCAATGGGTGTAAGTTGCAGCAAAAGAGGTTCTGCCTCAACACAAGGGGGAATTTCTTTACTGTAAGGGTCACAGTGCAATGGAACAGGGTCCTCAGAGAGGTTGTGGAGTCTCCTTCTCTGGAGCCTTTGAAGGCCTGTCTGGATGTGTTCCTCTGTGATCTGTGCTAGATTGTGTTGTCCTGCTCTGGCAGGGCAGTTGGACTTGATGATCTCCTTGAGTCCCTTCCAACCCTTAACATCCTGTGATCTTGTGATCCTGTAATCACCACAAACTGAAAACTAAAAGCAAATTAAACACTAAGCTTTAAAACATTGGATCACAATGGTGGCATTCAGTTAAGCAAATCTCTTTACAGGACTGTCAAAAATCTCTTTTGAAATGAATCACAAATTATTCACTCTCTACCTAGAAAGTTCAAAGCATTTCAAGGTTTTGCCTGTTCTGACTGGCAGCAAAATAAGTATGATGGGTGGTCTGTTTAAGGCACCTGTCCAAACCCAATCACATTACATTTTCATAGTATCAACATTTGAAAACACCATAGCTGTTTGCATCAACAAATGTACATGGGAGTATCTCCAAAGCAGATGGCAACTAGAACATCACAAAACCATGCAGATTCCCAAGATGATTTATTTAGCAAAACAGCATTAATCATAGAGCAAAAGAAAGAATAATTAGCACATTCAAATGATCAGAACCTCCCCACATCACCTGGTTGACCATGAAAAGCAATCACTCTCACGTAATACTGACTTTCATTTGGACAGGACTAACTTGGAGCAAGGTTTATTCAACTCAGTAATTCCCTTTGAGTCTGAAAGAACACACAATTCATCTGACAACATTGGCTGCATTTTGCATAAGGGAAAATACAGAAATACAAGTAAGGGTCTTCTTAATTCAGCCATCAAGTATTTTGGTTTCTGTTGTTTTAAAGCAAGATGGTTCTTAAGCCATTAACGTATCAGATTTTATTGTAATTCACAGGTATGTAATAAAGGCCATATTTAAGACAACACTAAGTAATCTGAATCTATATAATGCTTACTGCTTCGTGCCAGATTTGTTCACACACTACAAAGAATCACAGAATTGTTTAGGTTGGAAAAGACCTTCAAGATCATCAAGTCCAACCATTAACCCAGCACTGCCAAGTTACCGCTAAATCATGTCACAAAGCACCAGATCTACACATCTAAATACCTCCAGGCACCTCCCTGTTCATGCCTAGGTCTCTTTGTAATTGCTCTGAAAGCACTGACTGTGTCACAGAAATGTAACTTACCTGCTTCACATTGTCTGAAAATCTATTTAATTTTCTGCATAATTCTCTCTGTGGTAACTGACTCAGAATGGAGCCAGGCACTTATCCACAGGTGGTCCAGTTGTGCAATTTTCACATGCATGAGATATAGTGGGAAAACTGCTCTAGAACTAGGCACAGAGCAGATCCAACACAACAGTGGGCAATCTTTCTATAGGAACTCGTTCATATTTTTCATACTCTAATCCCATAGTTCATCTGAAACAAATTCTCTTCCCAAACAAATCCTTGCTTTTGCTATCTTGATGGTGCTGGCTTTAAAAATGTAGGTGAGTTTCAGATATGACAAAACCGGGTCACAACAATTTGTTGTCAATCAGCCACCACATGCTTAACCATGGGAGTTTACAACTGGAACCAAATCAGACTTCTGAGAAACATCATTTTCAGTGACCTGTTAATAATGCTATGTCTATGACCTGACCTATAAGAACAACAAAAGTAGAAATTTAGGATTTGCTTAATCTCAGCTAAATTGATATGTCCATACTTCAGATCGATACAGGTGAGGTCATGACCATAGGCATCCTTTACACACCAGAAAGAAAACCTACAGAAAAGGGTCAATGTTACACTCATAGAATAATAGAATCATAGAACCATAGAATCTACCAGGTTGGAAGAGACCTCCAAGATCATCCAGTCCAACCTAGCACCCAGCCCTAGAAAATCAACTACACCATGTCACTAAGTGCCTCAGCCAGGCTTTTCTTCAACACCTCCAGGGATGGTGACTCCACCACCTCCCTGGGCAGCCCATTCCAATGCCAATCACTCTCTCTGCCAACAACTTCCTCCTAACATCCAGCCTATACTTCCCCCAGCACAACATGAGACTGTGTCCCCTCGTTCTGTTGCTGGTTAGTCCTTAATATCCAGCTAAACAAAATAGTAAGGACCAGTCACAGATTTTATCGTTGCATGTAGTAAAAATAGTGTATCTAAACTTACTATTAGAGACTACAGAACTGCTCTTTTGGGAGATATCTAATTTCAGCAAAATAAATAAAATATAACAAAAGTATGTATAATAGTCACTCTAAATACTAGCTTTATATTCAGGCAAAAATGTGTATGTAGGAAATATTTATTTATGTCTATCCTTATATTGTATCTGGACTATGACGAAAAAGATACACCTATAGTGTTTTAAGGCACCACAAATGTTACCTTAGGCACATGGATTACAGTACTGAACCGTCCAGTTTACCTTAATATTAATGTTATACACATATGTATGCATGGAGGTGCATGCTGGATGCTTTGTTTTGGAAGAATTTAGTGCATTGGCATCAAAATAATTTAAAACATAGAACATTCAACTTAAAGAAAAGGAGTTTCCATTAATCCACTGTCTGGAAGTGGAACTATGTATCTTTAGGTCTCACTCTGATTTCTTGTTATCCAAAGATCTTGGTGGTTGATCTTGTCAAATAGTCACAACATTGTACTGGAACTGTGAACAAGATACTTATTTTCCCAAATGAAATAGTATAAATTTAGGTCAATACAAATGTGTCAGAATTATCCCTCTGTAAGTTTCACACCAGGGTGTGGTGCTGCACAGCTAAGAAGCTGAGCTCATGAGTGCTGAAAAATGAAAACCACTACTTTATGGCATCATGTAAATTGGCACAAAAAAATAAATGCTTGTACCTACACCCCAGTTTTGACAAAAAAAATGCCAAAATGTGGAAGCCATACAAATAAAGTCCCACTGGTATGAAAGCAGGAGGAAAGAAACAAAGAGGTCTGCCAGAGTTTTTATTATACCTATCCAGTGTCAAAACAAATTTCACCTGCTCAGGCTGTAAAGGGGTAAATTAATCCAAAACAATGTGGACATAGATATTTTTCACTTGGAGATTAAAAAAGCACCTTCTGTCATTTCTATGTTCTAATGTCATTACAGGGCTGTGAGTCCAAGGGATTCTTTGCTGGGTTCAACTTATCTTTGGGTCAATCAGAGTGAGGTACTCCAGACTGACAGCAATGTAACCAAAACCAGATTTTAGCATTAAGAAAGTAAATTTAGGTTTTGTTGTGACTGTATAAAGTCTTGCCAATATATTTATATGAGCAAAGCCCTCTCTCAGACTTCCAATTTATACTGGCAAAAGTACTCCACATCGACACGAGACACTCTGGTTGGATAGATTGCATTTCTTTGGAGAAAACCAGAAAGCTTGCTAGCACTGCTATGTTATTTGAGAGTGTGAGATGTTTAACACTCCCAATTTACATACACATGAATGCAGAACAGGGCACCACACATCTGGGGCACACGCAGGTATGAACTCCAATGCCGTGATCTCACTAGAGAGCTCTTGTTAATTTCAAGGGATCTTAATTCGTAAATCAGAACTTGAAAAGACTAGTCAAAGTTATGAGTTTAAAAATAAGCATCTTGAGGATTTTTATGTTTTTTTTCTATGTCTGGACTTTAGGGTTCATGTTTTCACAGCTTTTTCCTCAAGTTGGAATTCTTATGTCCTTTTAAAGCTACACGAACCTGAGATTTGTACCCAGTAAGAACACTGGTCCTCAAGAGAAATACCAAAGCACATAATGAAATCACAAGTTTTTAACAAACTTGCTAGTTACACAGTTTAAATCAATCAAGGACCTCTGCACTCCATGCCCAGAAATGTTACTGATGACTGTAACAGTATCATGGTTCCAGTACCAACATCTTCCCACAAGTGAAACTCCAGTGGAGCTGAACCCTCCCACTGCGCTTCAGACTTTCCCCAGAAGTCCTGAACTCACTATCTCATGGCTAAGGTGAGTTCACTACCTAGGGTGACCATCTTTGACATACTATGACATAAAGCAGCTCTGCCAGCAGCCCTTCAGTCAGTGTAAAACCAGTCAGACCATTTAGCAACAACGGCTCTAATCACCAACACATTAAATGAAAGGCGGACACCACCAGTCCACATGTTAATAGAAAGCAGCTTCACTATTTGCTGAGAATACTGTTAATATATTTTTGGTAAACCCCAAGCATGTCTGCAAGATTCCTTGTGGAATTCTGGTTGAGGAACATCCCTCCAAGCTCCAGCAGGCTAAAAGCTAAACAAGATTGGCCAAGGAGCTTGCCTGGGAAATGCCTGCAGATGAAGCTGCTGAGTGGACATCCAAATGACTCAGAAGCAACAAAGCCACTGCAAAGAACAAGCAGAAGAAGCACACAGGCACCAGTAACGTAGCCAAGCCTGGATTTGTTTTGGCAGGGTGCTGGCTGGCTGCAGGCTCAGATTTCTGAAGAAGGGAACTGCCTTCTGTTGTCCCTGGGACTGTGCCCTCATTTTGTTTTTAAACAAATTGGATGGCATGCAGTAAATATTTGGCTCCTGCTAGCAAAATTGTCTCACAAGACCCTAAATACCAATTATGTCTTGAGCCAAAAAGAACATGATTTGTTTATTTATTACTTGTTTACCTTGCTGTGGTAACTGGAACATAGGGTCAAGATCCCATTGTGCCAGACAGTATTCAGATGCAGAATGTAACACGTTTTTCTCTTTGTGTGCTGATCTCCCCCACCCAACTCCACAGTAAATCATATCTGAGATGCACAATCTTAGGGATGTAGCCTAGCTAGGCAGCTTGGGGTTTTTTTTTCTTGTAAGGGACAGGAAAACTCAGCACCAAAATACACCTCTGCCTGGAAAACAACTTTTCAAAATCTTCCTATTTTGAACACTGACCATTTGCTAAAAACTCTATTTTTAAATGACAAAACAATTATGGAAATAACTTTTTCTTTCATTTGGCTTGGTGAAGGTATAACCGGTTTTGTATGACAAATGGCCTATTAGGCTGTGCACCTGAACCCCTATGGCACCTCCTGCCTCTGCTGTGGCAGCTTTGTACAGAACTCATTACAGGAACTTTTCAGAATAAATTGGGTCAAAATCACCTGAGTGTGAATGTGGAAATCACAGAATCACAGAATTTCTTAGATTGGAAAAGTCCTTCAAGATCATTGAGTCCAATCATTAGTTTCACATTGACAAGTCTTTGACTAAACCAAATCCCTCAGCACAACATCCAATCACTATGAATCGCTGTGGTTGGAAAGGACCACCAGGATCATCCAGTCCAACCTTCATCCCAGCATCCTTCATCACTAGACCATAGCCTCAAGAGCCACAGCCACTCTTTTTTTAAACATCTCCAAGGATGGCAACTCCACCACCTCCCTGGGCAGCCTGTTCCAGTGCCTGACCACCCACTCAGTAAAGAACTTCCTCCAAACATCCAGAAATAAGAATCATCACCAGGAATAAGATATACTTCTTTGCAATCATCAACGAAGCATCTGTGAACTAACTCACCTAGTAAAAAACCTCAATAATACCTACAAAATTGGTTTGGGGTTTTTTTTTTGACATGGAGAGCAAGAGCCTCAGTTCTCTATAAACAGTTAAAATAGAGTTTCTGGATATTAAGTATGTACACATGCTGAATATAAAATTTACTCTGCAACATACTGTTTTTAGCTAAAGTTAATTTTAAAGTGCAAAGCCATTTTAAATGAGAAAAATATCAGACTATTTGCAAGTAAATTGAAGTCTTCTGTTTTCTTCTGAATAGAGTCAGTGTGAAAGAACAGAGTCAGAACAGAGAGCACTGTGAGAGTCTGTCCTAAAGAACAAAACCTAGTCCCACTTAACATTTACTTTCTTTAGAAAACTTAAATCACATATTTACATTTTAATATTTATCTAGCATTTATGTCAAAGTTTAATTTTGTTATGCCCAGGAAAAATTCAAAAGAGAAGCAATTGCAACAGACTCTGTTTCTAAGGGTGTGGGAGGACATTTTATTGAAGCTGTGAAATGTAATAAATTCCTTTCGGAGATCTTTCATGTCAGCAGTGCAAGACTTGTAAAAAACCATAAGCATTAGACCTTAAACATATGCTGGTTTAACAAAATTTGCAAGCTATTTTCATATTGCCAATAATTTTCTACAGTTATTATCACACTGTTAATTCATTCAGGATAGTCCTTTCAGTTAGTAAGGCTAGGTTTTAAGCAGAGCCCATGGTTTTCATGGGTTACATGTGTTTGCTTCACAGGCTTCATAGGTTTGGCCCAGCGAAATAGTCATAACCCTTTCTAGTTCTTACTCCAGGCATGTTCCCTCTTTCTCCTCCTTTAAGGAGAAGGAAAAACTGGCAGCAGAGGGATCTCTGTCATCCTTCTAACAAGAGAAAACTCTGAAAACCAACAGAACGATCTCCTGCCCATTCCTTAGCACTTGATTCAGACCTATTACAGTTAGATTTTTTTTTCTGTGTTTTTCTATTGTTTCTAAAATATGTTACTGTTTTAATATAATTAACAGTCAATATAATTAATGTAGTTTACAACAGTCCAATAAAAGACTTTCCTCTAGTCCAAAAAAAAAAAAGTTATTGCAGTGGATTTGTTGTCACTAGAATTCAGCTCTTTCCATTTATGTTTGCTCAGAGCTGCTATTCTCTCACAAGTTTCTGTGTAGTTGTCTATTTTGTCTATACCCCAAACCCTGTAGTCCTCTCCAGACAGGGGAAGGGCTATCACTGCCCTTTGCTTGATTCTTAATGTAAAAGAAAGAATAAATCTGATGTCTTGACTGTTTCTCTTCAAACAAACACCCAAAACCAAACCGAAACCAATCAACCAACCCCAACCCAGAGCACTATTTTTACATGGTCTGATGCTTAGCCTGGAGAAAAGAAGGCTCAGGGGTGACTTCATTGATGTCTACAGCTACCTGAAAGGAGGCTGGAGCCAGGCAGGGAACTCCAGCGGTATGGACAGAGCCATTAAGTGCACCCTCAGAAAGTTTGCTGATGACACCAAGCTGTGTGGTGCAGCAGGCATGCTGGAGGGAAAGGATCCATCCAGAGAGACCTGGACAGGCTGGAGAGGTAGGCACAAGCCAACCTCATGAGGTTCAACAAGATCAAGTGCAAGGTCCTGCAGCTGGATCGAGGCAATCCTAAGCACAAATGCAGGCTGGGCAGTGACTGTCTTGAGAGCCACCCTGAGGAGAGGGACTTGGGAGTGCTGGTGGGCAAGAAGCTCAACAAGATCCAGCAGAGGGTATACCAGAGCCTGGGCTGCATCAGGAGAAGTGTGACCAACAGGGCCAGGGAGGTGATTCTCTCCCTCTACTCCGCTCTGCTGAGACCCCACCTGGAGTACTGCATCCAGTTCTGGAGCCCTCATTACAAGAAGGATGTGGAGATGCTGGAGTGTGTCCAGAGAAGGGCCACGAGGATGCTCAGAGGCTGCAGCAGCTCTGCTGTGAGGACAGACTGAAAGAGTTGGGGCTGTGCAGTCTGAAGAAGAGGAGGCTCCAGGTGACCTTCTTGTGGCTTTCCAGTATCTGAAAGGGGCTACAAAAAAGATGGGGAAGGACTTTTCAGGCTCTCAGGGAGTGACAGGACTAGGGGGAATGGAGCAAAGATGGAGGTGGGGAGATTCAGACTGGACGTGAGGATCAAGTTCTTTACCAGGAGAGTGGTGAGAGGCTGGAATGGGTTGCCCAGGGAGGTGGTTTAGGGTAGGGTGTCCCTGCCCATGGCAGAGGGGTTGGAACCAGATGATCCTTGTGGTCCCTTCCAACCCTGACTGATTCTATGAGACTCAGCTATTGGGCACTGGGAATAATGATTTGTTCACGATGGCACTGATTTGCTGAGAGTTTGCATTCTTCACCTGGACAGTTGAGGCTGTAGAAAACATTAGATACCTTTCAGCTCCTCCCACAGTGCAATTTTCTCATTTCTCCAACTATCAGATTCTTTTTTCCCTCTATTTACTGAACGTACACACTGCAACATGCTCCTAAATATATTCAAAAGACATCTGCATACATTTCAAAGGGACATCACAACACACTGGCAGCCTGTGTTTAACTGATGCCTTAAGACCCCCATGGCCTAAACACATGGAATGGGCTGCCCGGGGAGGTGGTGGAGTCGCCGTCCCTGGGGCACTTCAAGGCAAGGTTGGACGTGGCACTTGGTGCCATGGTCTAGCCTTGAGCTCTGTGGTAAAGGGTTGGACTTGATGATCTGTGAGGTCTCTTCCAATCCTAATAATACTGTGATACTGTGATCTACATAGGAAAATAGTAGTCAGGACAGTAATCTGGACAGAAACACAAGCACAGCACGCTCTTCATATTACACATACACACGCACTGATGTTTCATCTACTTAACCCACGGGTCCTTCTGAAGGCAATAATATGCTACCTCAAGAGGCTAAGGTTTCATTGCATTTTTAAGGGCTAACAGGTGTGCCCCTGTGGCTTGCCAAAAATACTTCATGATGAACTGCAAAGCTAATCTGTAAACTGGCTGCTCACCCCCCGGCTCGCACCGCACCTGGCCAGTGAAATGGCAATTGCAGGCTTCAGGTCCGGGCATCCTTATTCCACCATAAAGCACCAAGGCAAGGGGTGGACACAGCACTGAGGGGGGAAAAAAAAATGTCATATGCCCTTGAATATGTTACCTAAAAGCACACAATAAAACTCTTTATCCCCCGGAGCAGCTCAGCAGCAGCTATGAAGCGCAATAGAGCGGCTGTGCTCAGACACGGGTGAAGGTCAGACAAGCTTCCAAGCGGCCATTGGACCCCTCTTATATTGGCCCCTGCAGGCCCTTCACTGTCTGATATGCCTCGAAGGTGCCATCAGAGCCCCCTGCCACCTGCCTGCTCTCAGTTCTCTTGCCAGCCTTTAATCTTGAAACATGCACCTGGCGAGGCTGAAGCCTAATCCCCTTTACGAACACATATGACGACATGAAAGGGGTGGCCCAAGTCTTTCCTGCTCACCCCTGCTTTGCCTGCCATATGGCATTTCTAAACCTGGGGCCTGTAAATGCACTTTGCTAACGACCAACGGCGTTAGAAGCGACAGCTTTTCCGGCGCAGGGAACGGAAGGCTGCTCCTAAAGCGCAGCAGCTGCGACCCGGGGCGCTGGAAAGGAGCCCGCAGCGCTCTTCCGGCCCGGCGCTGCGGCCGAGGGGCTGCGTCTGCGCCGGCGCGGTAGCCGCTCAGCGGCAGAGCCGGCCCGGGCGGAGCAGGGTACGGCATGGCGGCGCCCGCAGCGCTGCAGAGGAGCGTGGTGTCCCCCGCGGGCAGGCACAGCGCCTCCCTCATCTTCCTGCACGGCTCAGGTGGCTGTTTCCTCCCCTCTTCCCCCCTCCATTCTCTCTCCTGCTGCCCCGCGGTGGGGTCTGTGCACGGGGCTCGGCGGGAGTTGCTTCCCGTTGCAGAAGGGTGTAATGGTGCCGAGGAGGCTGCGCTCGGAGCGCCGGGCCGGAGAGGTTGTCACCGCCTCTGTCGTGCGCGGCGGGGCTCTGCCCGGAGCAGGGGCAGCCCCCTGTTTCCGTGATGCCCCGCTGCTGTGTGAGGGAGTCGGCAGCACGGGTTCACTGTCACGGCAGCCGCCAGGCTCCGTGCGGCTGGGAAGAGAACGGAATCGGTGCAAGGTGCCCTTGCCTCTGCCGCTGTAGCCTTTCCTGGTGCGGTGCGGCGCCGGCCGGGAAGCGTCCGTGGTCAGAGCGGTGTGCCCTGTGCCTGGGCTGGCTTCAGCCTTCCGCCTTCCCCCGGCCGCCTCCCTGGGCTATGTTTTTGGGGCAGCAGTCTGGCTCTCTTAGCCATGAGAACAAACCTGTTCCAGAACATACTCGAAGGGCGCCACAGGAGGATTTTAATAATTAAAGTGGCTCTTGGAGTGGTTAGCATCAGACTGAGTATTGGGGGGCCCTTTCAGAAGCCAGTGTGACTTCTGTTTGTTCAGAAGGTCCCAGCCCTGTCCAGATGATCCTCATGACCACCATCTGCAGAGGATAGTTTGCTGCACGGATCAGTCTGAGGGCAGTATGTTCTTGGTGATGGTGATTTAGGGGTTGGTTGGTTGGTTTAAATTACTGGTTCTGGCGTTTGTTTGAATTTTTGATGTCTGTTTTCTTAAAGTTCATTTCTAATCTGCTAAATAACAACAGCAAAGTCCATTTCGCTCGTAAAAATCCCCAACCAAACAAAAACCCAGCAAC
This sequence comes from Pogoniulus pusillus, assembly GCF_015220805.1. Taxonomy (NCBI): domain Eukaryota; kingdom Metazoa; phylum Chordata; class Aves; order Piciformes; family Lybiidae; genus Pogoniulus; species Pogoniulus pusillus. Next base: position 15,074,364 of record NC_087288.1, read on the forward strand.
CAAAACCCAGCCTCAAAACCTAGCAGTCATAGCTCTTGGAAACCAATTCTGTTGAGCTGTCCATGTGCCTGTGGCAATGTGCTCAGCTCTTTCAATGGCTTTGTCTTAGTTTTCCTTTTCCCTGATGCTTCTATTTGCTTTAACAAAGCTGCACATACAATTACATTGGTTTAATTTTTATGAACCACTTTGATTTGGCTTTTCTCAAATGCCATGATTGAAAGAATGAAAGAGAGTTCGTAAGATGTGTCCAGCTCTTCTGTTAGTACTAATGCTTTAATGCCTGGAGGAAATCATTTTCTGTCATGTTGGAGGAGTAAGGGAAGATTATGGTTAGAGGTTGATTCCACGTGTGGTTAAAGTACTCTACAATTTTTTCATTTTGGGTATGATTTCATTCATAATGTTTGCAGTGGGGAAATAGAAGGGTATTTTTATTTGATTCTCTGTGGCAGTGCAACAGAATAGGGTTTAAAACAGAAGTAGCTGCAGTGCTGCAGCTGTAGGCTGGCCTATAAACCTGAGTTGTGAACCTTCCATGCAATGCTTGTGATGGAGAAGTGGCACGGGAACGACTTGAATCCATTTGGGTTTGTGCCACAGACAAATTATAAGTGGAGAATGTAAATACATAATGGTATAGAAAAATAATAGAAAATTCCCAGTGCTGTCTTTCAGATACTGTGTTCAGTTCTGGGCCCCCCAGTTTAGGAAGGACATTGAGATGCTTGAGCGTGTCCAGAGAAGGGCGACGAGGCTGGTGAGAGGCCTTGAGCACAGCCCTACGAGGAGAGGCTGAGGGAGCTGGGATTGGTTAGCCTGGAGAAGAGGAGGCTCAGGGGAGACCTTATTGCTGTCTACAACTACCTGAGGGGAGGTTGTGGCCAGGAGGAGGTTGCTCTCTTCTCTCAGGTGGCCAGCACCAGAACAAGAGGACACAGCCTCAAGCTGTGCCAGGGGAAATTTAGGCTTGAGGTGAGGAGAAAGTTCTTCCCTGAGAGAGTCATTGGACACTGGAATGGGCTGCCCGGGGAGGTGGTGGAGTTGCCGTCCCTGGAGCTGTTCAAGGCAGGATTGGACGTGGCACTTGGTGCCATGGTCTGGCCTTGAGCTCTGTGGTAAAGGGTTGGACTTGATGATCTGTGAGGTCTCTTCCAACCTTGGTGATACTGTGATACTGTGATACAGGCAGAGGGTCAAAATTTGGTAGCCAAGCAGCAAAAGCAGATGAACATAACAAATGTACAGTAATTATTTAGACCTAGGTTTATGACTTCACATGTAGGAACGTGCATAGAATTGTTTAAGTGAGAAGAGACCTTTAAGATTGTAGAGTCCAATCATTAACCTAACACTGCCCCAATTCCACTCACTGGACAATGGCCTTGAGCAGCACAGTTATTCATCTACTACATCTTTTAAGTACCTCCAGAGACAATGACTCAGCCACTTCCCTGGCAGGCCTGCTCCAGTGCTTGACAGCTCTTTTCAGTGAAGGGATTTTTTTCCTGATATCCAGTCTACAGGTGACCTCTCGTGAAGTTCATAAACTTTGCACAGAAAGATAATTTGTAAATTCAAACTGTATTTGAAAGGAAAACATTTTGATTGAGGGAGGGGGGAAATATTACACTTCAGGTTTTTGAACAGGCTGAAAGCAGAATTGTCTGTGCACTATTTATCTTTTTGGGTTTTTGGTAGTGTTCATATATGTAGCATACCACTGTCAAGGTCCAGAGAACAGAGATTAACAATAGCTCTGTCCAGAGCAGCAAGATCTGTTCTTATGGATTTCTGTGTTGTGAAATTAAGGTGCAACGAGACCAGATGGCACCACGAAACTATTTATTAAGGAATAAAGTTGGACAAAACAGAAGGAGAGAGTTAAAGAGAACAACGGAGAAGATGCGAAGTGGGGAAGGAAAAGAGCTGGGATCATATTACCCTCAGTCGCAGATGAGGGGGGGAGAGAAAGATGGGTGGGTGGCCCAGGGATGATCTTCTGTGGAGTTTGTCAGGGGTTCTTCTGGTGGAGGACAGCTCTGGTAGTCTGCTGGAGGTGCACCCTTGGTAGTCTGCTGGAGGTGCACCCCTTGGTGGTCTGCTGGAGGTGCACCCCTTGGTGGTCTGCTGGAGGTGCACCCTTGGTGGTCTGCTGGAGGTGCACCCTTGGTGGTCTGCTGGAGGTACAACCCTTGGTGGTCTGCTGGAGGTGCACCCTTGGTGGTCTGCTGGAGGTGCACCCTTGGTGGTCTGCTGGAGGTGCACCCTTGGTGGTCTGCTGGAGGTGCACCCTTGGTGGTCTGCTGGAGGTGCACACATTTGGCTGGCATTGCTCCTGTGTTTTAGACAGTTTGTTAGTTCGGTGCCCAGGTGCAGTAACCCAGGGGATCTCCCTGTGTATCCTCATGCATTCGCAGGGGTCTGGCGCCGCCGGGGGGGGAGGGCCTCCACCCTCTCCCTGGCTGTACCTGTCCATACCCTAAATACACAGAAGCCTTTTCTCTTCGAGGTAGCTGGCATAAGATGCATGCATCCTGGGCATTCCAGCCAAGCTGAGGTCCGGGAATTTCCAAGGCGTTGTCCATTGATTTGTATCCCTGAGCTTCCGGCCAAGCACCGAGTCTGAGTCTGAAGGTTAACAAAGGCAATCTTTATCTTTGTTGATGAACAAGAGAGAGGATTTAGGCTCTCACAATAATGCAAATATCTAAAAACAGCCTGAAAGACAAACCTTTCACAAGGTTGTTGGGGGCTTCTTTAGTGTCACAATCTCCTCTCTTCCTTCCTTCCCTACAAATTTTATTCTTAACCAGATCAAAATGCGTTACCTCTGCATGCAGGTGCTCACAGTGGTTGCAGAGCATTTACCTCTGCGTGCAGATGCTCACAGCGGTTGCAGAGCATTTACCCCTGCAAAGCATTTACCTCTGCGTGCAGGTGCTCACAGCGGTTGCAGAGCATTTACCCCTGCAGAGCATTTACCTCTGCGTGCAGGTGCTCACAGCGGTTGCAGAGCATTTACCCCTGCAGAGCATTTACCTCTGCGTGCAGGTGCTCACAGTGGTTGCAGAGCATTTACCCCTGCAGAGCATTTACCTCTGCGTGCAGGTGCTCACAGCGGTTGCAGAGCATTTACCTCTGCGTGCAGGTGCTCACAGCAGTTGCAGAGCATTTACCTCTGCGTGCAGGTGCTCACAGCCCTTGCAGAGCATCTGTACCATGGGGACTCTCGACATGTAGAAGATCACAGTTAATTTTTTTCTTAATGAATTTTCTATGAACTTCTCATGGGCAAACTAATTCCACTAACAGTAAATATTTCTCCTGATCTTGGCAAAGCGTAAGACAAAAAAATAAGTAATAAAAGATAGGTCCTGCACCATTAAGGAGTCCATAAAGATGTAAGTCCCAATTCTGTGAACTTTTCATGTAGTTGATTAGGTTGACCTACCTGATAGTTTTCCTATGCAAGTATTTGCAAAGCTTAGAGTTTTGCTTTCTAGCTGGAAAAATAATAAAGAAAAAAAGAGGACTGTATAGGAAAAAAAAAAAGTTTATTCATGAGTCTTTAAGATGCATTGTTCAGAAATTGTCAGCAACCATGAGGAAACCGTTGCATGTCAGGAGTGCCTATGTGCTAGTTTGAAGCTAGCTATAATGTTTTGGTGAGAAGAACTAGATTACAGGCTGTGAAAAGGAAACAATGGTGATGTCTGCTTCCCTCATAGGCTTGCTGAGATGTGTAAGAATAAGAATCAAAACACAGATATGGCACTTGTGCTGGGGAACTGGCTGAGCTGCATTTGGCTCTAGCCTCTCTCTGCCATTTTCTCTGATTAATCCACTTTGCTTCCTAACCCTCTGGCTGAACCTCCATTCTTCCTTGGGACTGGGGTAAGGTTGAGAGATGGGGGGAGAGAAGGTGGAGAGGTGGTTGAGAGCCTCTCCTGGGGACTCAGGTTTCCGGGAGGGCTGTTGTGTTTCTGTATTACCTTTTACCTTGTATATTTCTGTCTATGACTGTATATACTGTAAGTATTTGCTTGTATATTGAGCTAAGCTGCAAATAATAAGCTTCATTCAAATTTCCAGAGCTGGCTGAGTCTAGTCTGGGTGATTTCCAAAGTGTGGGGGGGCAGGGAACACCCAAACCATCACAGCCTAGTAATAAACAGAAGTGTGTTTGGACTTCAGACCATGCAACTCACAAAGGCAAAATGGTTGTTGGAGATACGACTATGATTATGCTGCTTAAAGTAGCACAGAATAAGATTTTTGTCAACTTTGCGTCCCTGTGGCTTGTCACTGGGATTACTTAGGGCAGAGAACTTAATGGTTGTACTCAATAGAAAAAAAATTAAGCTGGGTTTGGATCATTCATGCTTTCTGTTTTAATTTTGAAGGTGCATTAGAATAGAATCATAGAATCAACCAGGTTGGAAGAGACCTCCAAGATCATCCAGTCCAGCCTAGCACCCAGCCCTATCCAATCAACTGGACCATGGCACTAAGTGCCTCATCCAGGCTTTTCTTGAACACCTCTGGGGATGGTGACTCCACCACCTCCCTGGACAGCCCATTCCAATGCCAGTCACTCTATCTGGGAAGAACTTCCTCCTAACACACAGCCTAGACCTCTCCTGGCACAACTTGAGACTGTGTCCCCTTGTTCTGTTGCTGGCTGCCTGGGAGAAGAAACCAACCCCCACCTGGCTACAGCCTCCCTTCAGGTAGTTGTAGACAGCAACTACAATGTTAGTTGTATGTGTAAACTAAGATTTTGTTTGATAGAGCAAGAACAAATCTGCATGGAGAATTATAATCATTTAAAAAATAAATTGGCATATTTGTGTGATGTTCAGATGCTGCCACATTACATGGGTTTAAGCCTGGCTTAGGGCAGTAATATTTTTTTTTCTTGTGGCTCAAACATTTTACATTAAAAAAGAAAAAAAAAAAAAATCTGAAGTCTTTTCCAAGGGGGGCAGAGGGCTGTGGGCATGATTTGGGGACTGGAGCAGTACCTTGAGAGGAGAGGTTGAGGGACCTGGGGCTTTTTAGTCTGGAGACTGAGTGGGAGGTGTCCCTGCCTATGTTGGGGGCTTGGAACTGGATGATATTTGAGGTCCCTTCTGGCCTAAACCATTCTATAATTTAATGCATGTTTGTAAATATCTGAGGGCTGGAGGTCAGGAGGAGGGGGTAAGTCTCTGCTCACTGCTCCCTGGGATAGGAAAAGGAGCAGTGGATGTAAGCTGAAGCACAGGAGGTTCCACCTCAACACAAGGGAGAACTTCTTTACTGTAAGGGTCACAGAGCACTAGGGCAGGCTCCCCAGAGAGGTTGTGGAGTCTCCTTCTCTGGAGCCTTTCAAGGCCCGTCTGAGTGTGTTCCTCTGTGACCTGAGCTAGATAGTATTGTCCTGCTCTGGCAGGGTGTTTGATCTCCTTTGGTCCCTTCCAAACCCTGACATCCTGTAAACCTATAAGCCTGTATTTTTTTCTTACTTCTTGAGATGGTGATCAGTATTTTATTTATTACTGTTACCAGCAAGGTAAATTGCAAGTAAAAGGTAACTGATTAGAAGATACTTATGGTATTGAATGTAATGAAGGATTTATTGAACTTGAGTGTTGTGGAACCTTTTAAATAGTCTATTTCTAAGAAGTTTTGTGTCTGTCTTTGCTGCAACAGGAATTAAGGTTATTCTACAGATATCTATTTTTAATAGTTTGGAGGATTAACTTTGTGATTTAGAAATTTACATCAGTCTGAGATACATATTTAGCAAAAAAACCAAGATAGGAATATAAGGTTGGCTGGATGCTAGGTTGGACTGTATGATCTTGGAGGTCTCTTCCAAGCTGGTTGATTCTGTGATTCTTTGATTCTATGACATTTTGTAGTTTTTCTTTCTAAATACATGAAATAATCCTTCTTGTGCTCTCTGTGATACAGGTGATACTGGCCAAGGAGCAAGAACATGGATAAAACAAATTTTGAATCAAGACATGGCTTTCCAACATATAAAAGTAATTTACCCAACAGCTCCTGCCAGGTATTGTTTAATATATTTTAACTGTAGGATTAAATGACTCTATTTCAGTACTGTAAAATGTGCTTGTGAATATTGGTGCAGACTGGCATAACACTTCCTCCTTCTTTCTTATCTATATGCTTTTTGGCGTAATTGGAGCTCAACAGTGCATCAGTGTGGAAGAACTATAATTAGAATTGGTTAAGACTCTGAATGTTTAAGACTTTGCAGAAATTTCAGTCTCTGATTCAAATCCATCTTCTTGATATAAATAGAGGATTCTCAAATGAGTGTTGTAATGGTATTACAGAGCCATGTGCAGAAGCATAGTCCTACTTGTATTAGCTTCCATAAATTAGCCACTAAAATACTCTATTATATTTAATGCCAAGTGTCAGTTATGAAGGTGGTCAGTCTTCCTGGCAAGTAGGGTGTGAAAGGTCTTCATCTGCTAGAGAAAGGACTGGACTTTAAAATTACACATTTCTCCTGTGAACCCTCAGCCAGCTGTTCCAAAGAGAAATGAGTTTGACATTCACTGAGGCAAAAATCTCCTTATTAAGTCACACTGTGTGACCAGTTCTGGGGCTCCCAGCATAAGAAGGGTGTTGAACTGTTGAAGGCAGGTCCACGAGAGGGCCATGAAGATGATCAGAAGGCTGGAGCACCTCCCATATGGGGATAGGCTGCAAGATTTGGGGCCCTTCAGCTTGGAGAAGTGCCCCAGACAGACCTTATAAGCATCCTTTCTGTACCTCAAGGTGCATATAAGAAAGCGAGGGAGGGACTTTTTACAAGGGCTTGTAGAGATTAGGGGGGAATGTAGAGAGGGGGAATGAATTTAAGCTTGAAGAAGGTAGATTTAGACTGGATATTGTGAAGAAATTCTTTACAGTGAGGGTGGTGAGACACTGGAACAGATTCTATGATTACTCAAGGGAATTGTGAGTGTCCTCTCCCTGGAAGTGTTCAAGGCTAGACTGAGTAGGGCCAAGGTGTCCTTGCCTGTGGCAGAAGGGTTGGAACTATATGATCTTTAGGGTCCCTTCCAATTCAAGCCATTCTGTTTCTAAACTGGAAATAGAGATAAAAGTATTTACTTCTGAGAATTTGAAAGTTAATGAGGTCAAAGCTAAAGGCTAAAAGTTGGACACCTACCTCCACAGAAAGATGTAGCCTTTTATTTCAGAGATGTTTCATTTTTCATATTTATTTTTGAGATGTCTGTGCTTCTTGAGTTAGAGAAAAGCTTCCTTTCTTTCTGAATTTGCATGCAAGTGTGGATGAATGCTGAAAGGGAATTGTGACATTGTACACAGACTTTTGAGGCACAGAGGTTTGCAAGTCAGAAAAAAGATCTCATGGAGGGTATAAACAAGTATTATAGCACATTTTGTCTGGCAGTCACTAGTATGTGAAAAAAACCCCAACCTTTCCTCAACCATCTATTTTTATGATCTACTTAGGCAGGAAAAGCAATTGAGAGATTGTGGTGTGAATGTGCTCACTGTATTACAGAAAAACCAGGCTCTAAGTGGAAGTCTTTTGAAGCAGTGTGTTTTGGGTTAGTATGCAGTGAATATGATTTTTGGTAAATAATGTGTTCATTACTTCACTGATGACAGGCTAAAGTGGTGTTGGAGCTATCAGTGGCACGCTGCACACACTGACTGCCTCTATTCCTTCTCTGTCAACACAGGAGGTTTTGCTGCCCTGTGAAACGACCTTTCTTTGCATGTTACATGCAACCAGAGCACCTCAGCCCATATCTGTTAGGCCAGTGCTTCACTTTTCTGTCCCATTGCACTTCTGGAGTCCAAGCCCTTTTTTCATTCATTTTGGTGCCCTTGGATAATTAGAGATGTAGAAGCTATTAACCAGCTAGCTCTGACTCAAATGTGTGGCACTGATGGGGAATTTATTTTTATCTTGAGTCTTTGGATTTCAGTGTTTGGTAAACAGATATGAAGAAAGATACTGTTCCTAATTAAAAGATACAAATAAACAGCTAATCCCACTCTCTTTTAAGTTGAGGTGACACTTGTTCACTAGAGCAGAGAGGTCATGCATGAGTTGATTCAGAAATATTTCTTAGCAAAACCGTAGAAAGATGTATATTCCAAAGTATAAAAAGTGTCTACCTTCTTTATCTTTGGCAATATGAAGTACACTTGGGAATATCAGTGTGCAGCAATCTGTTGCTGATAAGCATCATTAGCTGACATAGTGAAATAAACCAGATGCCCCTAACTATGAAAATGTTTGCCACTGTTTGCAGCAAAATTTGTGAAGATAGATGTTGGTTGAAACTGAAATAACATTAGCCTTTACAGACCCATTTCACATTGTTTTGATATTCATGGCCAAAACATACCATGCTTTTGAAACATTTGTAGTAGTTGCTCTCCATTCTTCCACAGAAAAGAAAAACAAAGCCTAAAACTTCCAGACGTGGATGGCAGACATTGAAGTAATTAATCTGCATTAGGAACCTCAGTATGTGGTTTGATTTTATGTATGTGTGTGTATGTATGTTTTGATTTCCCAAGTAACCAGTGATAGGACAAGAGGAAATGAGCTTGTGCCAGGGGAGGTTTAGACTGGGAAAAAGAATTCTTTCCTGCAAGAGTGGTCAGGCATTGGAACAGGCTGCCCAGGAAGGCAGTGAAGTCACCATCCCTGGAGGTATTCACGAAACTTGTAGCTATGGCTCTTTGGGGTATAGTTCAGTGGGTCATGGTAGTTGGCTTATGGCTGGACTCAAATCTTAAAAGTCTTTTCCAACCTTAATGATCCTATGATTCTGTAAGAATTCCAGATGCTTCTGGCACAAATAGTAGAATTTGCCATCCTCGATAATGAGGCTTAGAAGTTGTGTGTGTGCAGATGCTGGGAACAGAACCTACTTCACTCTATTTGGTCATACAGAGACAGGGCAACATGCAGGTGGAAAGCTACGTTGATGTGAGAATCTCTGTGAGTGACTCAATTCGCCGCTGCCTTGTCAGTTCCAGGAGCAAAGTGCTAAGCCTACCAGTAGGATTTTACACTGATGATGAAATCAAAGAGAAGCCTGAAGCTAGGCAAGACCATACTAGAATTGCTTGGTTAATAGGCTCTTCTGGCAAAATACTGTTAACCTGGATGTAGTTCATACTCCTGTCTATTCCAACATTGTTTACCACATAGACATTGAACCCTCTTCATCAAAGCAGTCATGCCAGTAAAAGCAGGTTTGATGATATAACTGCAGTGCCAAAGGTTTTAGCAGGATAAATTGCAGGTCAGGAATACCTGTTCAAGTTTTTGCTGGCTGTAATTTCCACAGACAGATCTTTAGACTTGGTGTGAGACATTCTTCACCTTTATTAAATAAGAGTTCTAAAAAAAAAAAAAGCAGCAGAATTCACATTTTTCAACAAAGCCTTGAAAATTCCATGTTTTCTTTGTGGAGGATGGATGGACTTTATGTTTAGTTAAGATTTTTTATCCCAGGCACTCAAACACTTTGCATTTACTAGAACATGAGACATGTTTTGATTCAAGAGTCAGTACACTTGAAAATTTTGGGGAAATAACATGTCTTATACTCTAGAAGAGCTGTAAAATGTGTTCTCTGGCTTCATCAGCATTGATTTCAGCAAACACGAGAGGGGATACTTCCATTCTGTGAGTAAAAACAATAGAACATTGCTGAACTACATCTTACAAAATTGTGGTTTACTGTTCACTCTAGGCCTCTGTAAAAACTTACACTTTTTATAAAGAGATTTACTTTCCTTGAAGTATTTTTTATGATGTGAAGGATCTGTATGGAGAATGATTACTGGGTAAAGCGCTGGCAGTATGTTGTCTCGCTCATCCCCCCATCACTTTGGGAAGTCCCATGGGTTTGTTTCCTGAGTGAGAAGCTAGGAGCAGGTGTTGATCTATTGGAAGGTAGGAGAGCCCTGCAGAGGGATGTAGACAGGCTGGGTGGGCAGAGGCCAATGGGATGAGATTTAACAAGGCCAAGTGCAGGATTCTGTACTTTGGACACAACAACCCCAAGCAGCACTACAGGCTGGAGACAGAGTGGCTGAGAGCAGCCAGGAAGAAAGGGACCTGAGGGTGTTGGTAGATAGTAAGCTGAAGATGAGCCAGCAGTGTGCCCAGGTGGGCAGGAGAGCCAATGGCATCCTGGCCTGGATCAGGAACAGTGTGGCCAGCAGGACAAGGGAGGTTATTCTTTCCCCGTACTCAACACTGGTCAGGCCACACCTTGAGTCTGAGCTCCTCAATTCAAGAGAGATGTTGAGGTGCTGGAACATGTCCAGAGAAGGGCAACAAAGCTGGTGAGGGGCCTGGAACACAAACCCTATGAGGAGAGGCTGAGGGAGCTGGGGGTGTGCAGCCTGGAGAAGAGGAGGCTCAGGGCTGACCTCATTGCTGTCTACAACTACCTGAAGGGAGGCTGTAGCCAGGTGGGGTTGGTCTCTTCTGCCAGGCAACCAGCAACAGAACAAGGGGACACAGTCTCAAGTTGTGCTGGGGGAGGTCTAGGCTGGATGTTAGGAGGAAGTTGTTGGCAGAAAGAGTGATTGGCATTGGAATGGGCTGCCCAGGGAGGTGGTGGAGTCACCATCCCTGGAGATGTTCAAGGAAAGCCTGGATGAGGCACTTAGTGCCATGGTCTAGTTCGCTGGCTAGGGCTGGGTGCTAGGTTGGACTGGATGACCTTGGAATTCTCTTCCAACCTGGTTGATTCTGTGATTCTATGAATATTAAAAAATCAGTCCTTGCAACTTTTGTATTCAAATGATGATGTTAAAAAGCAAGATTAAATAAAAAAGGGAGAAATAATGTGGATTTGAAGCCTGGCTGCTTAATATGATGTAGCGAGAGGAAGAGGCACCTGAATTTGGTGTGTTTCGAAATTAGGTGCATTCATCTGGTGCATGAGAATTTTACTTCACAAGTAAACATTTTTAGCCATGGCTTAGAGAGATTTTGGAGGTCTGTGTGTAACGAAGGCAACTTAGAAATGGATGGAGTGCTTGGTTTACTAAGTTGCTCATTTAACTTCATTTAGCTTTCTTTTAGGATCAGTGCTGCCGTGCACGGATTAAACTTGTTACATGCTACAGAATTCCATTTCCCGTGCCTTGTAATTCTAATGTAGCTTGTTAATTAAAAGAAAGGCAGCTCAAATCATAGTTGAAGCAGCTGATGCAATCCCTACAGCCACGTCTACAGTAATAAAGGAAAGGATTTCCTTTTTTTTTTCCCCCTTTTCATTTGGGTCAGGATGGCTACAGTTTAAATACTGTTTCAGCTGCTACAACTGTGACTTAAACATTCGGTTTCTATTGAGTTTCTAAATCAGAACTGAATACTACCCAATTTAACCTTCTTTTTTTTTTTTTTTAATAGAAAGTGATAGTTTAAATTGGCATTGCAGGAGCTAACGTGGTAAAGTTAAAACCATTTAGGCTTTACTTGTTTTAATAAGTATACCTTACCTTCTATAATTCCCTTTAAAAATCTAGGTCAAAGATTCTTTGCGTTGTCTAGCATTCCATTCTGACAGTCCTTCTGTTTTGCAAGTTAGAAAGTAAACTATAAATACTTCTTGTGCTGTTTTGTAGATCTTTTTGACATTCATTCAACATACCTTTCTGTGGCCAATAAGTCTTAATGCAATCTGGTTGTTTTTTTTCCTCTGAATTTATTCTAATTTCCCTTGTCTCTGAGTATGTGTAAGAACTCTTCAGCAATATATGGCCTGGTACTCCATCCTTTCACCTAAGTTCACATCTTTGCTCAGCTCATGGGTGGAAATGAGTTTCATCTCATCGTAGTCCCTGTTTGGCTATATCACAAAACCACCAGACAGTTTGGCACCATTCAGCTACACTGGCAGTCTCTACTTGTGAGAGGCCTCAGACTGGAAAAGCAGCAGGGGTACTGCAGGTCAGACTTGAGATAGATTGGCAGAACTGTGTAGGGGAGCATGCACAGTGCCTATCATACTATTTTTGGCTCAAGTAAATGTTATTAATCCTTCATTTTTGTAAGTCCTAACCTCATTCATAAATTTAACACAAAGAAGTCTTTTTAGAAGTGGAAGTTTGAGGGACAAATGAGAAGGGTTTTCACTGATATCATGGGGTGGTTCTTTCATCTCCTATAAGTAGATATGTAACATTCTGCATAATAATAATGGAAGCATGCTTGAATAAACTTCCTGTTTCCTTCTTTTTCCTCCTCTTCCATTGGATGAAGCAAACACGTGTATGCATACATGTGATGCTTACATCATATGCTAACTACCACGTGGAATGCAAGAAATGCTTGTCAGAGATGCTTTAGACATGCTTGGGGAAAACAAAGTAGAACATGACAATAATAATTTTGGATTTCTATTCCCTTTAACTACATTGCTCTCTTAAGACATCCTTCCTCTTGCTTTGCTTTTCTCAACCATGTTCCGATGTAGAAGAATTTGAGACAATGGATTTTATATGCCCCCCTCCCAGCAAGCAGTTGTGGGGTTCTAAGCTATGTGTCATTCTGTGCTTAGCTAGTGTTATTCATCTGTCTTCAATGTTACTTGCCACCAGCTTGTGAAAGATACCCCTCTGAATCCCAGAGCATCTTTCGAACTACATAATGGAGAACTGATTAAATTTGGACCCTGGTTTGTCTCTTGCCTCTTCTTTTAGTGGATTCCTAAAGCAGCCACTATTATCTGGTTGCTAAGTGTGTATAAAAGGTCATACATGGTTTTGTCAACTGTAATTTTATGACTTTTTTCTCTGATTAAAGAATCACAGGGTGTTAGGGGTTGGAAGGCACCTCTGGAGATCTTCAAGTCCTTGCCAGAGCAGGACTATATAATCTAGTGCAGGCTGCACAGGAATGCATTCCATCACAGAGCTGGAAAGTCTCCAGAGGAGCCTGCACAATCTCCCAGGGGAGCCTATTCCAGTGCACTATGACCCTTACAGTAAAGAAGTTCTTCTCTTCCTCATGTTGAGGTAGAACTTCCTGTGCTGTGGTTTACATCCATTACCCCTTGTTCTGTCATAGGGCACAAGTGAGAAGAAGCTGTCCCTTCCTTCTTGACACCCATCCCTCAGATATTTATATCCATTTATTAGATCCCCTCTTAATCTTCTCTCCAGACTAAAAAGCCCCAGGTTTCACAGCCTTTTCTCATAAAGCAGTGCTCCAGTCCCTTAATCATCCTTGTAGCCCTCTGTTGGACTCTCTCAAGTAGATGCCTGCCCCTCTTGAACTGAGGAGCCCAGAACTGGGTGAGGTATTCTATGTGGGGCCTCACTAGGGCAGAGTAGATGGGGAGGAGTATCTCCCTCAATTACTCTTCTAAATGCATCCCAGGATACCATTTGCCTTCCTGGCTGCAAGGGCACATTGCTGTCCCATAGACAACTTGTTGTTCACAAGGACTCTCAGGTCCTTTTCCACAGGGCTGCTACCTAGCAGGTTGCCTCTTAGCCTGTGCTGGTGCAGGACTCTGCACTTACCTTTGTTGAACTTCATTAGGTTCCTCTTTGCCCAGCTTTCCAGTCTGTCCAAGCCTCACTGAATGGCTACACAGCCTTCAGGTGTATCAGCCAAGCCTTCCAGCTTCATATTGTCAGCAAATTTGCTGATGTTGGACAGAACTGGACTCAGCACTGATCCCTGGGGGATTCCAGTAGTTACAGGTTTCCAGCTGGACTTGGCAGCATCGATCACCACTCTTTACACTCTATTGTGCAACCAGTTCCTAATCCATCTCACTGTCTGTTCTTCTCTCCCAGACTTCCTGAGCTTGCTCACTAGAGTGTTATGGCAGTTCAAATCTCTGCAATTTACACACACACCCCCCCCCCCAAAAAAAAAAAAATATCAATCCAACCAAGCATTAACAAAGAAATAGAAACAAACTCAGAATTTATTCTGCTGAGTTTTCTGTCAGTTTCTCTTGTGGCTTCCTTTATTTAGGACAAATCTTTTTAATTCAAGATCTAAAAAAAAAAGCTGTCATCATCTTCAGGTAACCATTCCATACTGGCTCAGTTAGCTCCCCAGCAATATGCATCCAGAACAACCTCACCAAAAGCATTTGCATGTGGTTGAGTGAACAGGCACAACCTTGTCGGAGGAACAGATGAAATTATTCCTCATGGAGATAATCTTGCCATTCTTTTCTTAAAGTTTTCTTTAGACTCTAAACTTATTGAATTCCTGACACATCTTCTGCTCTTAGTGCTGCAAAGCTTCCTTGTTAAGATATATTGAACCTCAGTTTTGATGTAAGACATACCTTGGACTAGAGCTTTGAATTACACTTCTCATGTGGGTAGGTGGATTCGCTACCTTCCCTCCTTGCTTCAAGCAGACAGTGGGAATTAAAAAGCAGAATTCTGAACTAGGTTTTCTGTTGCAGTGTGCTAATACCAGCAGTGAGGTCATGCTAGGAGAGAATTAGGGACTGGCAAGTAACTTGGATTTCATTGGAAAGACCTTCCATCAGCTTTAAGACAGTCAAGACTTGCTTCTAGAATCATAGCATAGTTTGGTTTGGAAGGAAACTTTAAGGGTCATGTAGTCCAGCTGCCCTGCAGTGAGCAGGAACATCTTTAACAGGATCAGGTTGCTCAGAGCTGTGTTGAACGTGACCTTTAATGGTTTCTGGGGATGGGGTATCTACCACTTCTGTGTTTCACCACTCATGGTTCAAAATGTCATCCTTGTATCTAATCTAAATCTCCCACTCTTTTAGTCTGAAACCATTACCCTGGTCATGTTGCAAATAGGCCATGCTAAAAAAGACTGTCCCCATCTTTCTTACAGATGCACCTTAAGGCCACAGTAAGGTCTGCCATGAGCCTTCTGGCCCCAGCTCTCTCAACATCTCTTCATATGAGAGATGTTGCAGCTCCTATGGTCATTTTTGTGACACTCCTCTGGACCTGATCCAACAGGTCCATGTCTTTCTTGTGCTGAGGGCTCCAGAGCTGGATGTACTACTCTTGGTGGGATCTCACTAGATCAGAGTAAAGTAGAACTTAAGCAGTCTAGCAGCATGCTCTCTAGATTTTTCTCCAAGTGTTGCACAGTCTTCCAAAAGACATTTTGATGTCTTGTGTGACTCCAGGCCTCCTAACCAGGGGGAGGTGGGTTTGGCAATGAAGTGAAAATGAGGATTCAAGTGTTGATCTTTCTCTTTCTTCATTTAAATCATAAGTCTGTGTTGACTATAAATTCACAATTCTGTCTGACATCTGAGGAAGTTCTGTCTGGAACTGAAAAAAGAAAGCTGTAAGCTGGCGCTAGTGTTCTGGGGCTTATGTCACTGTTAGCAGGGTGATCATAGCACACAGTGTGAGGACAGTGATAAAATCACATCAGAAGAAACATTTGAGGGAAGGAGGTTTACTGTGCATCAGTGTGGTGTTGGCTGCTCTTACTTAAAGCAGCTTGCTTTGCTCACTTGTCTTTTAAAGTCTTGCACAGGAACAGGGATTTATTGGATAACAAATGATAACACCTGTGGTTTTATGCAGGTGTGCCAGCAGCATTGTTGTGGAGACAGAATTTGACAGGTTTGCAGGTGACACCAAGCTGTGTGGCACAGTCAACTTGCTAGAGGGCAGGGATGCCATCCAGAGGGACCTGGACAGGGTGGAGAGTTGGGCCCAGGCCAACCTCTTGACATACAACAAGGCCAAGTGTAAGGTCCTGCAGCTGGGTCAGTGCAATCCCAAGCACAAATCCAGGCTGAGTGGTGAATGGCTGAGAGCAGCCCTGAGGGAAAGGACCTGGGGGTCTGGAGTGATGGAAAGCTCAACATGAGCCTGCAGTGTGAGTGCAGCCCAGACAGCAACTGTGTGCTGGCCTGCAGCAAGAGCAGTGTGGGCAGCAGGGCAAGGGAGGGGATTCTGCCCCTTTGCTCTGCTCTTCTGAGACCACACCTGGAGTCCTGTGTGCAGTTCTGGAGCCCCCAGCACAAGGACGTGGAACTGTTGGAGACAGTCCAGAGGAGGGCCATGAAAATGCTCAGAGGGCTGCAGCAGCTCTGCTATGAGGACAGGCTACAAGATTTGGGAATCTTCAGCCTGCAGAAGAGAAGGCTTCAAGGAGACCTTATAGTGGCCTTCCAGCATCTGAAGGGGATCTACAGAAAGTCTGGGGAGGGACTATTGACAAGGTCTTGTAATGACAGGATGAGGAGTAATGGGTTTAAACTGGCAGAGGGGAGACTGAAACTAGATTTTAGGAAAGGGTTCTTTGCAGTGAGGGTGGTGAGACACTGGCACAGGTTGCCCAGGGACGTTGTGGATGTTCCGTCTCTTGAGGCGTTCAAGACCAGGTTGGGTGAGGCCTGTTCTAGTGGGAGGTGTCCCTCTCTATGGCAGGGGGTTAGACCTGGATGATCCTTGAGGTCCCTTCCAACCTGAACCATTCTATGATCTGAATTTGACCCTTCTGTAGCATCTTTTGTTAAGGTAATACCAAACTACTTAACACAATTCTAAATGGGATTAAGAAGCTTTAGTGTCTATAATCCATGCTCCATCGAGGTGGAAAAAAATCTGTTATTGCTTCCTGCTTTCATTATGTTTTCCTCATTAGGATATAACTCAAATTAGGAGAAGCTAACCTATCTGGAGTTTGTGAAAATTTGAATGATCTACATTGCTTTGAAACTTTGCAGTGAAATCAATGCAAATGACTTCTCTCTGAAGACATTTAAAAGATTAAATAGGAGATAAATAAATAATACAGTAATTATTTTTCCTTTTAAGACATGCAAATATTAGGTGTGTAGAGAGTGTTCTTGAAACTGCTGTCTCATGCAAGGAGTGTATGCATGAGAAAATTGTAGACTAATGCACACTATTACAAGAGTAATTAATCAGAAAATATGTTATAGCATGATCTGAGGATGTTGGGAAGCACTTCAAGGATTCTGTTTCTCAGGGTACCTTCAATTTCATAAATGCTTTAGGCTCAAGGTGAGGAGAAAGTTCTTCACAGAGAGAGTGATTGGATACTGGAATGGGCTGCCCAGGGAGGTGGTGGAGTCGCTGTCCCTGGGTCTGTTCAAGGCAAAATTGGACGTGGCACTTGGTGCCATGGTCTAGCCTTGAGCTCTGTGGTAAAGGGTTGGACTTGATGATCTGTGAGGTCTCTTCCAACCTTGGTGATACTGTGATACTGTGATCTCAGAATCAGAGATTACATTGAGTTGGAAGAGGCCATCAAAAGGTCGTCTTGCCCACACCCCCTGCAGTGAGCAGGCACATCTCCAATTAGATCTGTTTGCTCAAGGCTGCATCAAATTTGACCTTGAATGTTTCCCGGTGTGGGGCCTCCAGCACATCTCTAGGCAACCTATTTCAGCATTTTACCACTCTTATTGTGAAGAACTTCCTTCTTGTGTCCAACCCAAATCCATTACATCCCTTTTTTTTCTTCATTTTTAAAAGTTAGTTGAATTGGTAGGAAATTCTCTTTCAAATGTGCCTTAACAATTGGTAAAAATGTGGAATTTGGCTGTAGCCAGAGAGAGGGACTACCTTTAAGTTTTAATTAAACTTGTGAAAGCAAAAAATCCAGACTTGGTGTTAATCATTTAGTCTACACTGTCCTTAAATGACCATGCCAATCTTAATGGATGGAGTTTTCACTCCATATGTCTTTGCTTTTGTGTATTTCAGACTAGCCTCTCATGTCACTGTAACACAGGATTTTTTTTAATTCTTCTTCTTTTGTGGTTTAATTGTATGAAAAAATTTTGTGCTGTATTCTTGGACCTGTACAGATGGTTCCGTGCCAAACATATTTGTTTACCGTGGTAATGTCTGAGCTGTAGTGTGCCAGCTAATAAAGGGATTTATTTAAGGAACAAGGTGAATGACTAAAACAGATGTGCCAGTTGGGTGAACCATTAAAGAATCTTACTTCTGAGCTTTATGTAAAGGTTATTTTTAATGCATTTCTGAGAAATCAAGAGCTGTTGCAAGAACGTTTTTGAGACAGCTGAAAGTATCTTCTCCATTTCCTTGGGAGTCTTTTCCTGTGAGCATAGGGTAGTCTTTCATTTATCTTATTGAGGAATTGGCAAAGGCAGCACATAAAAGTTCTGAGTTTTGACACCTAATCAAGTCACAAAATCTCATCGTGGAGTTTGTCCTGTTCAGAAATTGTATGAGTCAGTTGTGGGGAAACCTGTTTTAATATTTCTATAATGTAAGTGTACATTTCTGCAATGTAATACAAACATATATCTTTGTTCCATGCAATTCCTGGGTCAATCTGCTGTAATAACACTGAAACCTTACCTATCTGTTGTCACACAAGTATAAGATACTCTGATTTTACTTAAAAATTAAGCACTCTGGCTGCTAAGTGTTTTCATAGAATCATAGAGTGGTCTGGGTTGGAAGGGACCTCCAAAGGTCATCTAGTCACAGTATCACACAGTATCATCAGGGTTGGAAGAGACCTCACAGATCATCAAGTCCAACCCTTTACCACAGAGCTCAAGGCTAGACCATGGCACCAAGTGCCACGTCCAATCCTTGCCTTGAATAGCTCCAGGGACGGCGACTCCACCACCTCCCCGGGCAGCCCATTCCAGTGTCCAATGACTCTCTCAGTGAAGAACTTTCTCCTCACCTCGAGTGAGGAGTCCAACCCCTCCTGTAATCAGCAAGAGAATCCTCAAATAGATCAGGGTGCCCAGAGCCCTGTTGAGCTTCACCTTGAATATCTCCAAGAATGGGACCCCAGCCACCTACCTAGTCAATCTGTTCCAGTGTTACTGGCAGGTTGCTCTTGGGTCTCCCCGGAGCCACCTCTTCTCCAAACAGAACACCTCCAGCTCCCTCAGTCTCTCATCATAGCAGAGATGTTCCAACTCCCTGTGGTCATTTTTATGGCCCTCCTCTGGACCCACTGCATCAGGTTCATGTCCTTTCCATACTGATGTCTCCAGACCTGGACATGGTACTCCAGGTGCAGTCTCACTACAGCAGAGCAGTGGCAGAATCACCTCTCTTGATCTGCTGGCAGCACATCTTTTGATTCAGCCCAGGATGTGATTTGCCTTCTGGGCTGCAAGCTCACACTGTCTGCTTGAGTCTCCAACTTCTTTTGTCCATCATCACCCAAGTCTTTTTCCACAGGGCTACTTTCTATCATCTCCTCCCCAAGTCTGCATTGATAGTGAGGATTGTTCCTGCCCAGATGCAGAACCTTGTTGAGCCTCATGAGGTTCACCTGGGCTCATCTCTTCAGCTTGTCCAGGTCCCTCTGGATGACATTCCATCCCTCTGGCATATCGATAGCACCATTCAGGTTGGTGTCATCTGCAAGCTTATTGATAGTGCACTCAATCCTGCTGTCTGTATTGCTGATAAAAACATTAAACAGCAAAGGTCCCAGTATGGACCCCAGGGGACACCACTCGTCACTGTTCTCCTTATGGACTTCAAGCTATTGAATCATAGAATCATAGAATCAGCCAGGTTGGAAGAGACTTCCAAGATCATCCAGTCCAACCTAGCACCCAGCACACGCTGTGCTAAACTGTATGCTTATATACCATTTTTAATAGCAGAAGATTTTGGGTGCTTGTTCCTGAATCTGTGGCTCAGAAAAACTACACCATTTCATCTGTCGTTACACATCTGTTGCCTTTTGCTACCTATTTCTTCATATTTGGCTCCCTAGCTTTTAAGTCTTGGACTTTTATTTCATGTTCATGGCACTGGGCAAAAGAAAAATCTGTGTTCTTTCACTTTTTTGCTTCTGAGTAATGGAAATATTACACTACCTCTTATATGCCTATACTAGTGGTAGTATTTCTGGATTAGAAATAGATATTTACATCTCTGAAACTTCTCTGGTATTAATAAAGGCAGAATTTGTTAATTCATTAAGAATAATTGAACCAGTGGAATTTTTAGGTTAGTTGTGGTTTTATTTAATCGTAGTACTGAAAAAAAAAAAAGCCCAGAAAGAGCACAGAAGTCAGTTTTAGTATTTTCAGTGGGTTCACATCCAGCCAAATTTATCAAAGGCTGTCTGTATGCAATGATTGTAAGCTGATCTGAGCTTAAGTAAAAATGAAAAATGGGCTCCCTGATTAAATACTGCAATTAAGGATTTTAGGGAGACTTGAGTTTGAGATGAAGCATTGATCTCGTAACAGTACCTTTGGTATTAAATGGTAGAGCCATTGCAAGGTAATTAGATCACCTTTCTTGGGATTTCAGACTTCTATTCATCTTTTTTCTTTAAAAGCAAAGAAAAGGCTGCTTTGAATTGGAACTTCCTTGGTTATCTGAGGTTTGGGCAGCATGTTAAAGCACTTGAAGTAAAAACCTGACAACACAGTATTATGGTAGAGAGGGAGTATCATGTCTTGCAATCTGGCAAGTGCATGGCATTTTTTTCATTTATTTTGATGAGATACCTGCTCCATTAAGGTGAGGATGGCTGTGTTTATTAAAAACTGTCAGAAGGAAGAAGTTTTTCTGAATACCTAGAGGTTTTTTAGTTATCTTCTCTCAATTTTGATAGAAATAAGACAACTGACTCCCATAAAATTAGCTCTCATACAATAAGCTTTCTTGTTTAACAGTTACTTCTGTTTGTACTATTCCAAGGTGGATTTCAGACTTTGTTTAGGATTAAGAACCTCTTGACAGAGTTGATTTAAAATGTTTAGGTAACTTAATCAACTTTGACATTAAGCTGACTGAAACTTGCATTTTAACCTAGCTTCCAAGTGCTGTCCTTAGTCTCAAATTTCCCCAATCAGTGCTACATGCTGGGGACAGAGTGGCTGGAGAGCAGCCAGGAAGAAAGGAATCTGAGGGTGCTGGTAGATGGTAGCTGAACATGAGCCAGCAGTGTGCCCAGGTGGCCAAGAGAGCCAATGGCATCCTGGCCTGGATCAGGAACAGTGTGGCCAGTAGGACGAGGGAGGTTATTCTTCCCCCGTACTCAACACTGGTCAGGCCACACCTTGAGTGCTGTGTCCAGTTCTGGGCTCCTCAATTCAAGAGAGATGTTGAGGTGCTGGAATGTGTCCAGAGAAGGGCAACGAAGCTGGTGAGGGGCCTGGAACACAAACCCTATGAGGAGAGGCTGAGGGAGCTGGGGGTGTTTATCTTGGAGAAGAGGAGGCTCAGGGCTGACCTCATTGCTGTCTACAACTACCTGAAGGGAGGCTGTAGCCAGCTGGGGTTGGTCTCTTCTGCCAGGCAACCAGCAACAGAACAAGGGGACACAGTCTCAAGTTGTGCCAGGGGAGGTTGAGGCTGGATGTTAGGAGGAAGTTGTTGGCAGAGAGAGTGATTGGCATTGGAATGGGCTGCTCAGGGAGGTGGTGGAGTCACCATCCCTGAAGGTGTTTAGGAAAAGCCTGGCTGGGGCACTTAGTGCCATGGTCTGGTTGACTGGCTAGGGCTGGGTGCTAGGTTGGACTGGATGATCTTGGAGGTCTCTTCCAACCTTGCTGATTCTATGAATGAAGGAAAATGTAGTGTTTTTGGAATGCAGTGTGTTTGGAATGCAGGGAAATGCAGTGTGACTGGAGTTAGAGCCTAAAGAGGTTCCTATTCTCCTTTGCTGGGGAGATGCTGAATCGGTTTTATTCATCGTGTATGCTGAAGACTTTGACACTTCTGCTTGGGTCATCACTCATTTTCTTTCCTTCCACCACTCCAGGCCATATACACCTATGAGAGGAGCCCTTTCCACTGTATGGTTTGACAGATACAAGATCTCCAATGATGTTCCAGAACACATTGAAAGTATTGATTCCATGTGCCAGGGACTTACAGCCTTGATCAATGATGAGATTAAAAGCGGCATTGCGAAGAATCGGATACTAATAGGTAAGAGAGACTTATTTTTTGCTTTTATGGGGTTTAATTTGTAAGAGATCATCCTGGAAAGCTCATGAGCTCAGCTGCATGCCTTGAAACTGCTGAGCCACCTCTTTAGCAAGCAGTTTTCAAGAACTTTCAAGATCTTTCCATTACTGTTTTAATAATTTGTTAATTCATGGGGAACAAGTAGTGTTACACATTACTAAGGACTAACATTTGATAACGAGTGAAGTTGTCATAATTCATGTCTGTCAATCTTCTTGTCCTTCTTAATTCCCATGAACTTTCACAGTGCTACTGTAAATCAGTGGGATATTGGGTCACAGGAATTGAGGGCAATGGGGTAGCCTGTGTTAGAAGGGGAATGAGAATTCACGAGTCCTTCGCTCCCTGTCCCATCCCTAGACCAAAAACTATTTCAGGTTGGGGAAAAATCTCTTCATGTGGGAACTTATAATTTATGGCCACCAGAGTCATGCCATCAAAATCCTGCATGGTGGAACCACTGCCATTCAGCCTCCATGTTTTCTTGATCCATCTCCATGCTGCTCTTTGAAGGCCTCTGTTTGCTTTCCCTTTCTGGCTCATTGCCCAGGCTGCAGAATGAATTTTTGGGTGGTTGTAAGCACAGTCTTTTTGTTCTGTATTTCCTGTATTATACCTGTTGGCTTGGAAACAGCTGAAGAAGTGCAGGTGCTTTTCTGTAGAGTGAGCTGGGAGATGTTCTGTGTACAGATCCAACTTGTTACTATGCTGTTTGCCTTTCTCTGTAGCCTTCAAAGTTAGAACTAGTGAAATTGTGTGTTATGGAAGTTGTTTAACACGTCATGTTCAGAGTTAGGAAGTTGGTACGTGCTGATTGTTTCAGCCTATAGATTTTTTGGAAGTCCCCACCTCAGTGTGTTTGTATTCCTCATCTGTGCCTCAGAGCAGTTACATTTACTTTGTCTTGAAAGCATTGATTTCAGGCTCCTTGAGTAAGGCATGATTTTCTTGCCTCTCTGACAGAGACTACATGCATGCATCTTCACACTTGAATGTTCACGGAACAAGCAAAGTGAGGCAACCCTGCATTAGCATAGAATCATAGACTGGTTTAGGTTGGAAGGGACCTCAGAGATCATCCATAGGCAGGGACACCTCCCACTAGAACAAGTTGCTCAAGGCCTCATCCAACCTGGCCTTGAACACCTCTAGGGAGGGAGCAGCCACAACCTCCCTGGGCAACCTGTGCCAGTGTCTCACCACCCTCACTCCAAAGAACCCTTTCCTAACATCTACTTTGAATCTCCCCTCTGCCAGTTTGAACCCATTACCTCTTGTCCTGTCATTACCAGACCTTGCCAATAGTCCCTCCCCAGCCTTCCTGTAGGTCCCCTTCAGATACTGGAAGGCCACTACAAGGTCTCCTTGTATCCCTAGTGAAAAAGGAAACTCATGTGGATGTGTAAGAAATTTTCAAATGGAAAATGAATGGTGGCTGTACAAGATTAAATGTTTTTCCATGAGAACTGTGTGCCTTCTCTGTGCTGGTTTTGATGATTAACCAGTATGTGATGGCAGTGGAGAATGAGGCTTAAAGGTCCTGTAAGGTTTCTGTGCATAAAGGCTGGGTTTATTGTTAGTTTCAGTCATCTTAATGTGACATTCTTAGTTGGTTTAGATGGGACTTTGTGGAAATAATTGCCCAGCTTCTGGAATAGGTTATTACAGGAAGTTAGGAATTCTATAAAGGCACCTGGCAGCTTTATAACATTTTTGGTCAAAAAAGAATATGAGGCCAAGGTTTGGTAATGAAGATATAGTCAGTATGTCTGCAGTAAGCTGTAACATTCACTGGAAAAGCTGAAATGAGTGGCCTGAAGTTTTTCCTGAGTTTGGGAAAGATTGATGTACAGGAGTTAATGGTCACTTAGAATGTCAGACACCTGAGTCCTGTGAGATCTCTTCTGATTTCTCTTTGAAAAGGTCAGGAATATCCATCCGGTACAAGAAGGGGAGGCTTGAGGTAATGATGAGCAGACAGTGGATTTGTGATTGTTAGTGCTATGGAGTTGGAGCAGCAACCTTCTTGAGGTGAAGAATAAAACAACTGTAGCAGAGGAAATGAGGGGAAATTTTGCTCTATTTTCTCAGTACCTTTGATGATGTCGAATTGTGCTGGAGATCCATAATGGGAATACTGGTACATATTTTATTATGTAAAGTAGAGACAGAATAGTTGAGAGAGGATGCTGGAGGACTAGGGCATCTGAAGCCTTTTCAGATAGGTCACAGAAGCCAAGAGAGCAGAACAGATGCATGAAGAGGTAGTTACAGGGAATGAGATGGATGATAAAGAGTTAAAGAGAACTGGGTTGTAGGACTGTCTGTTTTGTAGTGAGTGGGAGTTTTAATGAGTGGAAAGAAAACAAAATGAGTATGAGGAGGGTAACAAGATTGAAGGTTATAGTTTTATATGGAATAACAGACTAGAAATTAGAGACTGAGGATGAGTGTCAGATATTGTTAGATGAGGGTGAGTGAGGTGTTAGGCAAGCAGGAAGGTGGGTAGCTGCTGACAGCTCAGAGGTGTGGGCTTAAGGCAAGATCTGAGGGAGCACTGTGCAAAGGAGAGTGAGTGGGAGGAGGGGAGAAGCAGGAGCTGACTCTCAAGCAGTGGAAAATAAGAAGCCCAACACCTGGTGTTCTGGGGGATGATTCTCCTCCTAGAACCATTCAAACTTTCCACAAGGCTCGAGATGGTGGGTACAGTAAGATCATTTGTTCTGAAAGAAATTATAACCTGTGCTGTTTGTTTTGGTGGCAGAGTTAGCACTAAAATCACAAGATGAGGATGGAGTTCAGGTTTTCTGATGCCACTCTTTTTCCATATCTCCCTGACCTTGGAGGAGGAGGGAAGAGAGACTGACTAATATATAATTACTTTTGGAAAATTCTGTCCTCTCTAGAATTTGATAATGAAAGTCACTTTTTAGCAAACTGTCTTGTTGAATTGCTAGTTTGCCTGGCTAAAGCACTTCTTGCAAGTAATCCTGTAAGAAGGTTTATAATGCCTTTGGAGATAAAAGAGGATGATAAAATCAGTTAAACTCTTCAGACTTAGAGCTTTGGTAGTATCCTTTCTTCATAAATGCCTGGGTTCATGGCTAAATTGCTTAAACAAGTAACCACCTTTTGAAATGTGGAAGAATCATTTCTATTTTGATTGAAAACTGAGCTATTTTTTTCAAGTATTGATTGTTTTGCTTTGTTTTGTTTGCTTGTTTTGTAGGAGTGTTTGTAGTGCATAGTTTATAGAGTATGGAAGCAGGTAAAATAACTCTACTTAGGTGGAAATAGTCAAAAATTTCAACAGTCTTGTCCAAGAATATGTTAGAGACTCTTGAAAGAAAGTGCAGCCTGAGATTTAGAGTGTTCTGATAATGCTCACTTCAGTCATTTCACTTCAGTGAAATGCAATCTGTTAGTTCTCTTCTTTTTGTTCTTAATTTAGTGTTATTTGCCTCCTTTTACAGGTCACTTTTCGTGTAGTGTAGAAATGCTGATCCAAGCATGTTTGTCTCTGCCACCTGTAGTCATTTGTGTATGCAGCCAGTGAAAATAAGCTTTCCATAGCAGTCCTGTAGATTTGACTGCCTGCCAGAGAACACATGCATGATTCCTGACCCCTTGTACTGTAACAATAACACAAGACACACAACCACTTTTTTGTTTATTGCTAGGCTTTTTACATGCTGAACTTCTTACATAGCTACTGAACCATGGTGGAAGTCACATAAAAGCTCCATGCTTCTTGTAAATATTAACATTTTCATCTCTCTCAGTGTGTGTGAGGATGAGATGGGGAGGAAATATTTTGGCTCCAATATCGCAGAAGGATGGATGCAGAGGGAAACATAATGACTGAGGATGAGGAGAAGGTTGAGGTGCTTAATGTCTACTTTCCCTCAGCCTTTCACACTGAATCCAGCAGTTCTCTGGACACCCAGCCTCATGGAGTCAGGGGGGAGAACCAGAATGAGGTCATCACAATAAATGAGGCATCAATCAGTGATCTGCTAAGCTAATTAGACCTGCACAAGTCTGCAGGGCCAGATGGACTACACCCAAGGGTGCTGCAGCAGCTGCAGATGTGCTCACCAAGCCATTCTCCATTAAGTACCTGCAGTCCTGGTAACTGGGGAGGTGCCAGTGGACTGGAGGGTAGCAAATGTGACACCTACCTACAAGAAAGGAAAAAAGGAGGATCTGGGAAACTATAGACCTGTCAGTCTGACCTCAATACCAGGGAATGTGATGGAGCAGGGCATCTCAAGGGCTATTACATGCCATGCAGAGAACAACCGGGGATCAGACCCGGTCAGCATGGGTTCAGGAAGGGCAGGTCCTGCCTGTCAAACCTGATCTCTTTCTAAAACAAGATGACCTGGCTACCGAATGAGAGAAAGACTCTGGGTATTGCCTACTTGGACTTCTAAAAAGCCTTTGACACTGTTCCCCTCAGGATTCTCAGGGCCAAGCTGACTGCTCATGGCTTGGACGAGCACAACTCTGCTTGATAAAGCCCTGGCTGGGCGAAAGGACCCAAGGAGTGGTGGTCAATGAAGTTCAATCCACTTGGCAGCTGGTCACAAGTAGTGCCCCCAGTGCTCAGTGTTGGGACCACTTCTCTTTGACATTTTTATTGATTACCTTGATGAAGACATAGAGAAGGATCTGGGGGTTGTAGTAGACAACTCAGTAAGAGCAAGCAGTGTGCCCAAGTGGCAAAGATAGCCAATGGCATCCTGGCTTGTATCAGAAATGCTGTGTCCAGCAGGAGCAGGGAGGTGATTGTCCTCTTGTA
The DNA here is from genome assembly GCF_015220805.1 of Pogoniulus pusillus. Classification (NCBI taxonomy): domain Eukaryota; kingdom Metazoa; phylum Chordata; class Aves; order Piciformes; family Lybiidae; genus Pogoniulus; species Pogoniulus pusillus. The sequence continues at coordinate 15,101,152 of NC_087288.1, forward strand.
CTCGGTTCTGGTGAGGCCTCACCTTGAGTATTCTGTTCAGTTTTGGGCACCTCATTACAAGAGGGATGTGGAGGTGCTGGAGTGAGTGCAGAGAAGGTCAACAAAGCTGGGGAAGGGCCTGTTTATTTACATCTAAACTGGCTATTTGGTTTTATTTTAGATCTCTATTATTCCTTTTACTTCTTAATTCCTAAGCAAGACATACGTAGAATAGTTTGGATTGAAAGGGACCTCCCAAGGTCATCTAGTCTTCCAAAGGTCATGTAGTCTCCTGCTTACCCCTCTGCAGTAAGCAGGACATCCTCAGCTAGATCAGGTTTCCCAGAACCTTGAGTAGCCTCCTCAACCACCTCCCTGGGAAACCCATTCCAGTGTTCCACCACCCTCATGGTAAGGAACATTAACAAATGTTTCTGTTGCCTTCATCAGTCATTTAGGAGGAGGATACATCACTTGTTACTTTATTTTCCAGCTGTTCACAGAATCAGAGAATGTTAGGGGTTGGCAGCAACCTTAAAAGATCATCTAGTCCACCTGTTGAGCCTTGTGCTGTCATTGGAGCTTGTTTAGAAGAGCCTGGCTCCATCGTCCTGACACTTATCCTTTATGTATTTGTAAACACCACTGAGATCAGTCTCCTCTTCTCTGAGCTAAAGAGACCCAGCTCCCTCAGCCTTTCTTCATAAGAGAGATGTTCCACTCCCTGAATCATATTGGTGGCTCTGTGATGGACTCTTTCACACAATTCCCTTGCTTCTTGAACCGAGGGGCCCTGAATTAGACACAATATTCTAGATTCTCTAATGTGCTAACCACACTTCTAATTACACCCCAGAATGGCATTGACCTTCTTGGCCACAAGGACACATTGCTGGCTCATGGTCATCCTTTTGTTCACCAGGACCTCTGGTCCCTTTCCCCTACATTGCTATCCAGCAGATCAGTCCTCAACATATACATGGGTTTGTTGTGCTTTCCCAGATGCAAGACTCTGGGATTCCAGCATTCCAGACTGTCCAGGTTTTACTGAATGGCAGCACAGCTTGACGGGATGTCAGCCACTTCTCCCAGGTCTGTGTTGTTAACAAACTTGCTGACAGTACACCCTGTTCCCTCATCCAAGCCATGGTGTCTTGATGGTGTCCTTATTAATATATCTAGAGTCTTTGAAAAGAGGCACATTGTCAGTTTCCATTTGTGTGGTAAATGACAGGCTTAGCAAAATGACAGTGTATGAGAAATAGATAAGGCTCACAGCACTTAAACCAAAAAGCAATTCAACCATAATCTTATCAGCACATGATCATCAGATGGGAAGAAAAGAATTGCAAAGTAAATCAACTTCAGGTCTTTTCAGCCTCAGTAGAAATATTGCAAACATATGCTTACTCATCTTTAATCAATGCCTGTGTTCAGTGCAAAATTAAGCGGATGGATGGGCTTCCAGAATGCTTGAGGATTGTGTGTAGGCATGCCACAGGGTGCACATTAACCTGTACTTTCTTCACACTCTTGCCTAAAGGAATGATTCATAGAAGAGTGAGGCTTAAAAATATTTTCTAATCCTTCTTCATGTGTCAGCTCTATTTAGGCAAATCCTTCCTATTGCCTTTCTGTTGCCTTCTGAAAGACCTCTGTTAATGGAAGGTTCACAGCTTTCCAAGGAGGTCTGTCCCCAGTGGCATCCTGGCCTGCATCAGGAATGGTGTGGTCAGCAGGAGCAGGGAGGTCATTCTGCCCCTGGACTCTGCACTGGTTAGACCACCCCTTGAGTACTGTGTTCAGTCCTGGGCCCACCAGTTTAGGAAGGACATTGAGATGCTTGAGCATGTCCAGAGAAGGGTGACGAGGCTGGGGAGAGGCCTTGAGCACAGCCCTACGAGGAGAGGCTGAGGCAGCTGGGATTGGTTAGCCTGGAGAAGAGGAGGCTCAGGGGAGACCTTATTGCTGTCTACAACTACCTGAGGGGTGGCTGTGGCCAGGAGGTGGTTGCTCTCTTCTCTCAGGTGGCCAGCACCAGAACAAGAGGACACAGCCTCAAGCTGTGCCAGGGGAAATTTAGGCTGGAGGTGAGGAGAAAGTTCTTCCCTGAGAGAGTCATTGGACACTGGAATGGGCTGCCCGGGGAGGTGGTGGAGTCGCTGTCCCTGGAGCTGTTCAAGGCAGGATTAGACGTGGCACTTGGTGCCATGGTCTGGCCTTGAGCTCTGTGGTAAAGGGTTGGACTTGATGATCTGTGAGGTCTCTTCCAACCTTGGTGATACTGTGATATGCTTCACCATTCTCCATCTTAGATCCTAGAGGTCTTTTGCAGCCTGATTCATTCTGTGATTCTGTGATTTCTGGTTTCTTTTTGTGATTCAGTTTAAAAGAATGAATACCCTGAACATAAACAACAGGTTGTTCTCTTTCTTCTTCTGTGCTGTGCAGTTATACAGACAGGTAGGCATTGCAGCAGGGCTGTGCTGTCATCCTCCAAAACAACCAAGAAAACACACTAGGTAAATAAAACAACCCATAGATTTGATAGAGTAACATCTCAGTTAGAATTGGCTTAAGTCTATTCATTAATTCTATTTTCCTTCTTGTGTTCAAAATTATGATTCCTTAGGTACACCTGTTGGGTTCCCTGCTATTACCCACATCAGTGAAGAAAAAAACCCAAATCAACCCAAAACTCAGGCAAAAAAACCATAACCAGTTCTGGTTTTACTGCAGGTTGATACATTAGAAACTATTGTATACTTATTTTTACAAGGAAGTGGTAAAACTTGTACCACTTAAATACACATTTCAGAAAGTGTTCTGGAGGGTGAGAAGGTTGGATAGCAAACTGATTCATGTTCCTAACAAGAGGAGGTTGCTGAGCCAGGGAAGGAAAGTTGCCTGTGTTCTTGTAGAGATACTTCATTACTGAGTAATGGAATAAAAAGCCCATCAGAGGTGGAAACCAGTCATTGCAGTTCTGCTAGTGCCTGGGGAGAGTGTAAGTGAAGTTTCATGAGTAGGTTAAAAGAGGACAACCACTGCTGAGAGGAAACCTACTTGAAACAAAATCCATGTTTGAGCACTTGACACAGGAGCAGTGTTCAGGGAGTTCTGTAGTGAAGGGAATTCACTGTTCTGCTGGCATTTGTGCTCTTTGCTGATACTCATGTGAATGCTGTTGAATATATACAATATTTCCATTCATGGATGTAAAAGGAAGGTAAAAACTAAGTTAGCTTCTTTGCAGATGATGTGTAGAACAATGGTTTGCTGTTACCATTAATAGAAGGTAAATCACAGAAAGTCCCTAAGAAGAGTGGAAAGTAAATGAAATAGAGCCTTAGGGGAAAATTCCTGATAACAAACTGATTAAAGTAACTCTTAGCTTGAAATGTTTAAATAAAGGAGAAATTGAGAATGCAACATGCTTGGAGGATGGGAAGAAAGTGAGGTAAGAGTATGTAGTGTGTTTTGATGATGTCAGAAGGGACAAAGACAATTTATCACTGTGCTGGTGTAGCCTTGTGCAGCAGAAGAGCATTGGTGTTTCCTTGCTCTGCTGGCACAGGTGCTGTATGCAGTAGCATTCATTTCTTGCTACTTTGTACTGACAAATTCGAAGAAATATTGTTAAGATGAAGAGCAACTGCTAGAGAGAAACTAGTGAAGAAGTATTGCTTAAAATAAACACCCCAGAACCCCAGTCTGAGTCCTTATCTCATCAAAGTCTGGTGCACAGCTTCTCTTCTTCTGGTTCTGTGCTGTAATGGAGCAGTTTCTACTCTCTGACACTCGAATCCGTGAAAGAGTAGTTCAAGATCTGTTTCTGCAAGGAGCAGAGGATCTATACTCAAAGCAGAATTACTGCACTAAATGTGATTAATAACAAAATAAATCATTTCCTACAGCTGTGATTCCTAGCGTGGAAAACAATTTTGATCATGTTTTAAAGTTATACAGTAATGACTAAAAAAGTGACCTGGTTTGTTGTTTTCTAAGCCCATAATCATTGTAACAAGCTAAGGTATTTTACAGTTAGATCTGTATGACTCAGGAAGCAATTGGCAATGTGAAATCTCTGCTTGTTAGGATTGGTTTGTTTGTTTTGTTCTCTGTAATGAAGAATGAAAAAGAGCTTTCTGAACTCAGGGTCATTGCAGGCACTGAAGGAGGGCATTGGAGCGAAGGCAGAGTTACTAGCATTGTCATGTATCACACAGTATCACAGTGTCACCAAGGTTGGAAGAGACCTCATAGATCATCAAGTCCAACCCTTTACCACAGAGCTCAAGGCCAGACCATGGCACCAAGTGCCACGTCCAGTCCTGCCTTGAACAGCTCCAGGGACAGCGACTGCACCACCTCCCCGGGCAGCCCATTCCAGTGTCCAATGACTCTCTCAGGGAAGAACTTTCTCCTCACCTCCAGCCTAAATTTCCCCTGGCACAGCTTGAGGCTGTGTCCTCTTGTTCTGGTGCTGGCCACCTGAGAGAAGAGAGCAACCTCCTCCTGGCCACAACCTCCCCTCAGGTAGTTGTAGACAGCAATAAGGTCTCCCCTGAGCCTCCTCTTCTCCAGGCTAACCAATCCCAGCTGCCTCAGCCTCTCCTCGTAGGGCTATGCTCAAGGCCTCTCCCCAGCCTCATCGCCCTTCTCTGGACACGCTCAAGCATCTCAATGTCCTTCCTAAACTGGGGGGCCCAGGACTGAACACAGGACTCAAGGTGTGGTCTAACCAGTGCAGAGTCCAGGGGCAGAATGACCTCCCTGCTCCTGCTGACCACACCATTCCTGATGCAGGCCAGGATGCCACTGGCTCTCTTGGCCACCTGGGCACACTGCTGGCTCATGTTCAGGCAGGTATCAATCAGCACCCCCAGATCCCTCTCTGTCTGGCTGCTCTCCAGCCACTCCAACCCCAGCCTGTATCTCTGCATGGGGTTGCTGTGGCCAAAGTGCAGCACCCTGCACTTGGAGCTATTGAACCCCATCCCATTGGACTCTGCCCATCTGTCCAGGCAGTCAAGGTCCCGCTGCAGAGCCCTTCTGCCCTCCAACCCAGCCACATCTGCCCCCAGCTTGGTGTCATCTGCAAGCTTGCTGATGACTGACTCCATGCCCTCATCCAGATCATCTATGAAGACGTTAAAGAGGATGGGGCCCAGCACTGATCCCTGAGGGACACCACTAGTGACAGCTGCCAGCTGGATGTGACACCATTCACCACCACTCTCTGGGCTCGGCCCTCCAGCCAGTTCCTAACCCAGCACAGAATGTTGCCATCCAAGCCATGGGTTGACAGCTTAGCCAGCAGTTTGCTGTGGGGGACAGTGTATGTGGAACATGAGAGAGAGACTAAGAAACCATTGTGGTAGTAAAATTAGTCACTTTTGGAGATACAAATGCAAATATTGTTAGACCAAATACAAAGAAATTAATGAAACTGAAGTTTGACAGTAGGTAAATATTTGGTTTGCGTAGCTTACCATAGTGTTGAAGTGTCATCATGGACCAGATTATCATTCTGGACAGATACAAATGAGGAGTGAGTTAATATAAATCAAGATCTTTAGCAGAAGTGAGCTCAAGGTTTTATACAAACACTTGGATGTTTAAAAGGCTCTTAAGGCCAGTTACAGGCTCTGGACAGAAGGTTTTATCACCAAAAAATGGCAGTTGTGATGAAACTTTCTGTTTTATTCAAGCTGGAATAAATTACATAGGAGAAATCCAGTCCCTATTTACTCTCGTTACATCATTATATGGCTGGGGTTACCTTAACATACTTAGTGATGATATTCCAGAAACTATATTTTGGCTTTAGTAAAGTATTGAATGTGAGTTTCCTTCCAATTCAGATTCCTTAATTTGAATATATGGTGATCCTGTGTCTTAAGTAGGTCTTTCTCAAGTAGCAAAGCAAGTTACAAGCAACTTTCTTCTCACTGCATAGGGGTGTTGCCTAAAAATCAGAACTACACAGAAGCAGATTCAAGGTCATAAATGGGTACTTAAGTGAAGTTTCTTTCAACTTAAAGAAAAGTTCTTTACTTCACTGAGTCTGTTTTGTATGTGCTGACCTTTTAGCCTACACTTAAACCTTCTTTGTAAGGCAGGAAAGTTAATGCAAATAGTTAGAGCTTTCCTGAACTGGTAACTACTGAGCATTTTAGAACCATAGGTTTTTAACTCTTTTGAAGCAGTAACTAGAAATAGATATAAGAGGAAAAATGGAAAACAAATATACTTTTTTATGTGAAACCTTCTGGCAGATTCTGAATGTCTGTGCATGCTCTTTGTACTTCTTGGAAGTAGATTGCTTTCGAATGAAGAGTTTGCTATGTTCTGCCTATTTGAGGTTGAAATGTTGCCATGCTGGTTTTGATCTTGATTAACACTTAATGAAGCAATCTGCTTAGCAGTGCTGTGAGGTTTGCATATCCTTTATGCTGAGATGTATGTGTACTTCTGTGTTTTGCTTACATTGTGGCTGTAACTCCAAACACAGAATCATAGAACAGCTTAGGTTGGAAGGGACCTTAGACATGATGTACTCCAACCTCCCTGCCTCTCAACTAGACTTGATTGCCCCAGGCCTCATCCAGCACACCTCTAGACTGGGGGCATCCACAGCCACTCTGGGCAACCTATTCCAGTGTCTCACCACCCTTGCACTGAAGAACTGTAATATTTGTACCTGCCTCTAAATTTCCTTTCATGCAAAATTCAAATTCTTATAGAAGTTCTGGACTTGAAGATGTCTTCTATGTTATGTCAAATTTGGCTTGCACTGAATACTTCTTGCAATGAGAAAAACCAAAGCTGTCTCCAGCTCCAAATGCTTATTCCCATTGTTGTTTCTGAAGCATTTACTGTATCTCATTTACTCAGAGATTGTATCAAGTGATAACCTTCAGGTTTTCCCCTGGAAAACCCGATTCATAGAGCTAGTCCTTTGTATTACATTTTCTAATAGTAGTATGAGCCACATAAAAGAACCATTACCTAATATTCTTCTAAACAGAAGGTGACTGCATTGTCAAAGACTGCTGGTGAGTAATTGCAGATACTGTTGCCAGAATGTGACTAACTGGGTACAAAATTCTAGATTAAATCATTTACAAACTAGTAATGAGTTTTCAATGCAGCTTATTCCCCCCCCCCCCCCCACCTCTGCATTCTGTAATACTTACAATGGACTTAATTTTATATGTAGACAGAGTCTATCTGTATTTATTTGTAAGCAAATGCAAAATGATGTCTTGCAATACAAATGCTACTTTTTGGGGTTTGGGGATGACAGCATCATTGAGAATGATCAAAGGGAAATGAGGAAACAAATTATCAGACTTCACAGAAGAGAGTAAAAGAAACTTCAGCACGAGATGATGTTATTTACATAGGAACTTTAGGTAGCTGTTCTATTTTATATATTCTCTCAGAAGGCTGTGTTTTTCTCCCTGTGAATGTGTGGGGTGGGTGGTGTTTTGGAGATTACTATGGCACTTGTGCAATATGTGTTATTTTCTTTGTAGAATTCTTTCACAAGTGGTAAGAGGACATGCCTGGTAGGGAGTAGTGGTGCAGATGAAAGGTTTGCAGTAACATTTTCAACAGTTTTATTTTTGTGATGAGTTTGTTTGAAATTTCAGGTGATGTGAATTGTGTGAACCTTCAAGGAATGCTCTAAACTTGTTCACCCACCTTTATTCCTACTTGTCCTCAGCTACCTTTGTTTCTGGAGTGCCATTGGGCAATTAAACATACTACACTTGTCTTTGGACTGGCTAAAGATTGATTTGGGAAGTTAATAGCAGGTCCTGGCTCTATTTACCAAAGATAAATTGGGGTATTATCAACCCCTTGGGTGCATAGCATGGGAATCCCAGGTATATCTCCTAATTTGAGGATACAGCTCTCTTAATTCAATTAATGACTGTGTTTGAAGAAGCAAAGCAAGACTTCAGTCTTGCACACTGTGTGGTCTTGCTTCTTCACTGTAAGATCTAAGTCAGGAACTTGCAGTTACCACTTTTGGCCATAGTTGTGTCTTAAGACTACGTGGAAAAAAAATTTCACATAAAAGTAGTCAGACATTGGAATAGGCTGCCCAGGGTGGTGGTTGAGTCATTGTCCCTGGATGTGTTTAAAGGTCGCTTAGATGTGGTGCTTAGGGATATGGTTCAGGGGTGAACTTTGTAGAATAGGGTCAATGGTTGGACTTGATCCCATGGGTCTTTTCCAGTCTGAATGGTTCTATGAATTTCTATGAATAAGGTAGCAATAAGTAGAAAGAATAATGAACTCATTAGAAATTCTGATCAGAAAGTTAACAGAAATCAAAAGATAATGTTGTGTGGGAAGAAAAAAAGAGGCTATTTCATGTCTGGATTAGTCTTAGTGTTTTCAGGAAAATTTTCTGTGCAAATCCAGCCAAATCTTCTAGTCATAACATTGGGATGGCCTGTGAGATAGAAGGGCTTCACACGTGCTGGGGCTTGTAGATAGACATGCTGGAAGAGGATTCCCCATTAGGAATAGTCCCTATGGCCCAACTCCTATTTCTGACGTACAGTGTTTTCTGCCTCTGAGCTCCTGTGCACCATACATTTCCTCTGCCAAGTACCAAAGGTGAAGAGTACCACTGGGCTTAGTTTAGACAACCACCGACAGAACAAGGGGACATAGTCTCAAGTTGTGCCAGGGGAGGTATAGGCTGGATATTAGGATGAAGTTCTTGACAGAGAGAGTGATTTGCCATTGGAATGGGCTGCCCAGGGAGGTGGTGGAGATGCTGTCCCTGGAAGTGTTCAGAAAAAGCCTGGCTGAGGCACTTAGTGCCATGGTCTAGTTGATTGTCTAGGGCTGGATGTTAGGTTGGACTGGATGATCTTGGAGGTCTCTTCCAACCTGGCTGATTCTGTGCTGCAGTGGCACTGCTTCCTGGCAGGGATTTGTTTAGCATCCGCATCAACCTTCTGCACAGCATGGGGTCAAACCCAGAGGGCTTACATAGCCCTTGCAACTGAGCTCTCCCCATTCTAGAGCCTCATTTTAATCACTTTCAAAAGATAACAAGCTGAAATGGTTTGTCTACTGTTTGTGCATTTCTTGTTAAATTCCTAATTTCATGCCTCTTCTGTAAAAAATCAGGGCACAGAATTTTGCAAGTAATTAACACCAGTTAGGTACTGGGCACAAACCAGTTGTGTCACCAGTACTCTGGATGCTAATACCTGATTAAACAGAGCTGTCAGTCCTAACCTTTCTGTTGGTTACCATCTCTGTGCTAGAAGAGATTTCAGCAGCCGTTCTTCACTCTAGGCATTATGCTTTGGAGAGACCTCATCACCTGGAGTACTGTGTCCAGCTCTGGGGCCTCCAACATAAGAGAGACATGGACCTGCTGGAATGGGGCCAGAGGAGGGATGCGAAGAGGGTCATGGGCCTGGAGCACCTCTGTTTTGAAGACAGGCTGAAAGAATTGGGGCTGTTCATCCTGGAGAGCAGAAGGCTGAATAGTAATTCAGTGTCTGAAGGGTGTCCTGCAGGAAGGTTGAGGAAGAACTGTTTAGAAGAGCTTGTATCAATAGAAAGAGGGGCACTGGTTTTAAATGGAGCAGGATAGACAGGCATAAGAAGGAAGTTCTTTACAATGAGACTGGGAAAATACTGGAACAGGCTGCCCAGGGATGTGGTTCAGGCCCTAATCCTGGAGTTGTTCGAGATCAGAATGTGGTCCTGGACAGCCTGATCCAATTGGAGGTGTCCCTGCTCAGCACAAAGGACTTAGGATGACCTCTGAGGGTCCCTTCCAACTCGATGCCATCTGTGAGTCTGCCTGTGTACTATGTCCATGTGAGGTAATGCAGGATTTCTTTCTTGACATCCTGTTAGAGCTCAGGTGGACTGCATTGCAGTTTTTCCTTGTTTGTTATGTATCCTAAGGTGTTCACAACAGAAATGGAGCACTGGAACAGTCTGCCCACAGGGATTGTGGAGGCTCCTTCTCCAGAGACTTCTAAGACTTGGATGCATTCCTGTGCGACCTGAGCTAGATTTTGTGGTCCTGTTCTGGCAGAGGAGTTGGACTCAATGATCTATGGAGACCCCTTCCAACCCTTAACATCCTGTGAACCCCACAACCCCTGTGTACTAGTCTAAATCACTGATTATGTACACTAGTGACACAGATCTTTGATATGTGCATGCTGCTAGCCTAGGTGGAAAATATGTTGAATAAAAAAGCAATGAGAATTGTCTGTTCATAGAGTACTGCTGTGTACTTTGGAGAACATCAGGCCAAGTGCTCCAACTGCATGGGACCATACACAAACATCTTTTAAAGTAATGGCATTTTGGCTGATTTATTTTATCCCCCCCCCCTTATCAGGAATGAATCTTCAGCAGTACTTTAGCTCTCCATTTTCTATATTTAATCATGAGTTAAAATCATTGTAACCTTATGTCAGGATGGGTTTTGGTTGCCTTGTCTATAAAACAAACAAATCTGAAGATAAAAATAAATCAGATGCTGGGTTACTAAGCCATAGAGCAACATCTAATCTTTGTTTCTTTGGTTTTGTCCTAGGAGGCTTTTCAATGGGAGGTGGAATGGCGATGCATTTAGCATATAGGTTTCATCAAGATGTGGCTGGAGTCTTTGCATTGTCTAGCTTTCTCAATAAGGACTCTGCTGTTTACCAGGTGAGTGTATGATAGGCTTTACAGAACTGCTTACATAAAAGAAAAGTGAGAGGTAAATTTGAGTCGAGTGTCTTTATTCATGTGAGACAACTGGTTCGTATTTGAAACTGATTATATTACCTGAAGATAGATAAACTGAGTGTTATCATTTAATGATTTGGGTTGGAAGGGACCTGAAAGATCATCTAGTTCCAACACCCCTGCTATGGACAGGGATACCTTCCACTACACCAGATTGCTGAAGTCCTCATCCCTCCTGACCTTGCACACTTCCAGGGAGGGGACATCCACAACTTCTGTGGGCAACCTGTCCCAGTGTCTCACCACCCTCACTGTAAAGAATTTCTACCTAATATCCAGTTCAACTCTACCCCCTTCCAGCTTAAAGCTGTTACCCCTCATCCTATCACTACAAGCCATTATTAAAAGTCCTTTCTCAGCTCTCTTGTAGGTCTCCTTCAGGTACTAGAAGGCCCTATAAGGTCTCCCCAGAGCCTTCTCTTCTCCAGGCTAAACAGCCCCAACTCTTGCAGGCTGTGACTACAGGGGAGGTGCTCCAGTGCTCTGATCATCTTTGTGGCCCTCCTCTGGGCCCATTCCATCAGTTCGATGTTCTTCTTACGTTGAAGGGCCCAGAGCTGAGTGACCTTCACCGAACTGTCACACATGGACAGCTTTCAAGTCACTTCTTCTTATTTTGTTGCTTTTTTGCACAGACAACACAGTAATTTAATTCAAAGTAATTACAAGTAGAAGGCAGATTAACAAATTAAATGCTTTGCAAGTTGTCCTTAGTCGTTAGAGTCCATGTAAATACAACTCTTACTTGAAAACTTGTGATGAATTACAATACTCTTGGGCTCCATCTGCTGTCTATTTTTTTTCTATTTCTCTTAGTTGGAGAGAGATACAGATCTCACAGTATACCCTATCACTTGTCAAGATTTGGCTTTGAAGTGCATTTTCCCAATACTTTCTTATCTGATTTTGTAGAAATAATACAACACGACCACTAAAACGCTGGGCAGTAAATTCAATGCTATACAGATTGTCATTGTGCAATTGTAACTATTCTTTTGAGAGCAACGATGTGTCTCACAGTGGTTCTTCTCTACCTAGGCTTTGAAAAAAAATCAAAATGTTCTTCCAGAATTATTTCAATGTCATGGAACTGCTGATGAACTAGTTCTCTACTCGTGGGGTGAAGAGACCAACAAGATGTTAAAGTCACTGGGAGTGTCAACATCACTTCATACTTTCCCTAATCTTAATCATGAGTTAAACAGAACTGAAATAGAACAACTGAAAACCTGGATTGTAAAGAAATTACCTGTTGAAGTGGCAGACTAATGAACAAAAGATACAACTTCAGTATACTTTGATTTTTGTGCACTGGGTGTGTCAACATCACTTCATGCTTTCCCAAATCTTAATCATGAGTTAAACAGAACTGAAATAGAAGAACTAAAAGCCTGGATTGTAAAGAAATTACCTGTTGAATTGGCAGACTAATGAATAAAAGAAGATACAGCTTCAGTATACTTTCTGATTATTGTGCACTGGGTGTGTCAACATCACTTCATCCTTTCCCAAATCTTGGTCGTGAAGGTTGGAAGGGACCTGAAACATCATCTAGTTCCAACACCCCTGCCATGAACAGGGATACCTTCCACTACACCAGATTGCTGAAGTCCTCATCCCTCCTGACCTTGCACACTTCCAGGGAGGGGATGTTAACAGCTTCTGTGGGCAACTTGTCCCAGTGTCTCGCCACTCTCACTGTAAAGAATTTCTACCTAGTATCCAGTTCAAATCTACACTCTTCCATCTTAAAGCCATTACCTCTCATCCTATCATTTCAAGCCATTATTAAAAGTCCCTTCTCAGCTCTCTTGTAGGTCTCTTTCAGGTACTGGAAGGCCCATATAAGGTCTCCCCAGAGCTTTCTCTTCTCCAGGCTAAACAGAACTGAAATACAACAACCAAAAACCTGGATTGTAAAGAAATTACCTGTTGAAGTGGCAGACTAATGAACAAAAGATACAACTTCAGTATACTTTGATTTTTGTGCACTGGGTGTGTCAACATCACTTCATGCTTTCCCAGATCTTAATCATGAGTTGAACAGAACTGAAATAGAAGAACTAAAAGCCTGGATTGTAAAGAAATCACCTGTTGAAGTGGCAGACTGACAAATAAAAGAAGATACAAGTTCAGTATACTTTGATTTTTGTGCACTGGATGTGTCAACATCACTTCATGCTTTCCCAATCTTAATCATGAGTTAAACAGAACTGAAATAAATAGAACAACTAAAAATCTGGATTGCAAAGAAATTCCCTGTTGAAGCAGCAGACTGACAAATAAAAGAAGATACAAGTTCAGTATACTTTCTGGGTTTTGTGGGTTTAAGGTCACATATGACATATGTATGGGTGTCCTATATATGCTATATAAGCATGGCTGCAGGTAAACAGTGCTATATTTCATCAAGGTCACTTAGGTTTATTGTTTTTTAATTCACATCCATGTCAGTCTATGGAAAATAATGACTGATATTGAAAACATTCTTAAATAATGAAAACTTTACTCAGGAATTACTTCCTTGAATTTCCCAGGTATCTTTGTGTGTGTGTTCTATGGTGGGAAAATAAACAAGTTGTCTCTCTAATGGCATTACAGCAGGAAAAGGTTAATTATTAAGAGAATGGACTTGTAGAAATACAGGCATATATATTCACATGAGCTCACTGAAAGGAACCACATTGCCTTCAGATGGATTCTCAGCGTGTGGGAATGAACCCGCAGCAAAGCAGAGTTGTGTTTCCCCTTAAAATTGTAACTGAGGTTTGTTGTTGTATTTCTGTAAGTCAGAAGTAGCTGTCTCTTGCTATACCACACACTCTCATTATTACCTGTTCTTACTATTTTTTCACTTAGAGATCTGGCTTTACATGAGTTGCTTGAGCCCCATGAGGTTTATAGCAGGGGGTAAACAACACAAGACAAAAAAGTGCCATCGTGATTGTTAAGACCTGCCCTGCTTTTTGAAGAAGTTCTTTGGGCACTGTTCCTGTAGAAACTTGATTTTTGCCAACAGCTTTATTTTGGCCTACAAGATCCCATTTTAAATTAAAGGACAAAGATTCAAGAGTTGTAAGTAATGATTCTGATGTAAGGAAAACTTGAATGCCTTTAATTTTACCGGTGGGTGATTCAGCTCTGTGTCACTTTGATAAACTAATTTGGAGTATAAATATCTGTTCTTATGCTATTTTAATGCTCCTTTTATTTTCTCCCCTCTGCCCCATTTTCTTCTTCCCCAATTCAGTGATTTTATTAGCGTGACAAGGTATTCAGCCTTTTGCCAAAGTCAATAGATCCAAGTCTCTTGCTTAATCTTCTCCTTCCTCCTTTTCTGAAGAGTGGATCTAGGACACTGTTGTTTGCTCTGTCATAGCAGATTGCTGCCAGTATTGGCTCCAGCTCTACTACTGTCGGCCAGCTCCAGGGGACTGAGTTTTGTTCACATCCTCATGCACCAAGACCTAAGCCAGCTTTTACCTATCTTGAAGAATAAGCAAAGGGGAAAAAATGTCACTGTTCAAGTACAAGGCTTGTAATTGGCAGTAGCAAGTAACAACTTCCTGCTGCTAAAAATACTTTGCTTTATTTCACTTTGCTAGCATTAGCAAGTCAGCAGTCTGTTCTGAAAAACAGGATTTTATATGGCACATGAAAGCTCAGCTATTTGAAAGAGTAACTGAACAACACTTTTTTTTTTTTCTTGGTGCCCTAGGCTCCCTAATTACTACAAATTAAATTGAAACAGGTGTGCTCAGAGGCAGCTGAGCTAACATTGCCATAGCCCAATTCTAATTACAGTCCTTGACAAGTGATGGTGTAGCATTTTAGTAATAATACATCATGTTGAGTTTTGCACCATGTTCTGGCCTTCCTGTAGTTCCTATCAGGAGGCCATTTGAACCACTAATGCAAGGTGGTGATTAATTTTGATGACAAGTGCATTCAGATGGGAAAGTGGTGGGCTCCTGGCGAGGTGGCTCTTAATAAGGTCAGAGAACAGCGCAAAACAGTTGAAATAAGATCATGGAGAGAACAGAAATTATTACCAAGCCAAAACCAATTCTCTTGATTATTTTTGCAGTCTCAAGAACTGCAAGTACAGTGGATACAGAGTTTGGTTTCGTTCCCTTGATGTAGGCTGAGAAGCAATTTACAAGGTCTACATTTCACAACGGTCTTAGAAAACTGAAGTCCTCAGCTTGCATCTGCTTTCTTCAGTCTTCCTTGGCCTTGTGAGTGAAATGCCAACTAATCAGGAGATGCACTGTGACACGAGATTGGAAACCTGTTAAATATATGCTGTAAAGAGGTCCCATATCTCAAGTTCTGAGGTCACTTTTGAGGCTACCAGACTTCTCAGTAGAGGTTTCCTTCAGTCTACAGAGGTAGCTGCCCTGAGGACAGTGTGATTCGCCTAACTGGTTGGCTTAGTATGCTGTGGATCTGTGTCCCAGATGGTGCCTAGCTCAGGCTGGACAAACAGATTGAAGTTTATGCTAGGAAAAGTTGGACTGCTGGCTGGTATTGAGAAGCAGCCAGAGGCAATATTAGTCCTTGAATACAGTGGGCCTGCTGTTAGAACTCTAATCAAATAAAAACTTTAATGGTCAAAATTAGCCCAGCTGCTTGACAGCATGTTTCACAAGTAATCTAGGTAGGGGTTTTGACTAATTTGCCTTGGTGGTTTTTTTTTTACCTGGACTCTTTTTAATACACTTCAAAAATTTAATTTTTAAGTTGATAGCAGAGGACAGGGCAGGAGTTCATTTGCCAAAAGGGTAACTCAGTAATGCTTATAGCACTGCAGCTCCAGGATCTACTTGTTGATTGCTCAGCAGTGCTTGAAATGCTTTGCAGCATCTTTAAGGATCAAAACTAATTCCCTTTTTGACTAACTTTTCATATGGTGTTGGGACAATTACAGTAGCAGGTGGCAGGGTTCACAGGATCGGAGGATATTAGGGGTTGGAAGGGACCCAAGGAGATCAAGTCAATTGGCAAACAGAGGCAGTTGTATCTAGATTTAGATGAAGAGAATGGAAAAGAAGGCAGCTCTTCATTCATCCTGATAGAATAATCATAGAATCAACCAGGTTGGAAGAGACCTCCAAGATCATCCAGTCCAACCTAGCACCCAGCCCTAACCAATCAACTAGACCATGGCACTAAGTGCCTCATCCAGGCTTTTCTGGAAGACCCCCAGGGACGGTGCCTCCACCACCTCCCTGGGCAGCCCATTCCAATGGGAAATCACTCTCTCTGTGAAGAACTTCTTCCTAACATCCAGCCTATACCTACCCTGGCACAACTTGAGGCTGTGTCCCCTTGTTCTATTGCTGGTTGCCTGGGAGAAGAGGCCACCCCCCACCTGGCTACAATGCCCCTTCAGGTAGTTGTAGACAGTAATAAGATCACCCCTGAGCCTCCTCTTCTCCAGGCTAAACAGGCCCAGCTCCCTCAACCTCTCCTCATAGGATTTAGCTCATGCCTAATATCTTTAGGGATGTTTGTATAGCCTATGAAGATGTTTAGGTGATGGATGCCATGTACTCTTACGAGCAGTAAGCACAGGGTCTCTCTGTCTTGTTTCCCCCACTTTGCTCCTGTGCATGGGCTGTCTATTTTTCTCATATTACACTGAAGAAGAAAATATGTTTAAAGATCCTGTGCTTTGTTTTGAGGAATAAATTGTAACATTTCAGAGCCAAGCACGGATGTGTTTCACTTGAGCTACCAAAGATATGAGAACATAAACTAAGGCGGCAGCAACACTGGGTTGTGCCGATCTAGAGGAGGCAGGAGCATCTAGGTGACCCTGCTTATATTCCTACATTCCTACTCTAACTCTTTCAAGGCCTTTCCTTTTTTCTTTCAAACTTAGAAAATAGTTTGGCATTTAAGTAGAAAATGTTAATACCACCTAAAAATATGACCAAAAGAATTGAGCAAATAAATCCATTCAGATTGGTGTTGGGGGGAGCTTAGATACTGTTTTGGTGAAAATCACAATTCAGTTTAATTTAAACTTTAGTCTCTTGGGCTCAGTTAGTGTGTACCATGCTGCTTCAGAAGCAAAGCAGCAATGGTTGGATTATTTTCTGTCTTTTTGTCTGTCTTATGACATTACACATTTGTATTTCAGATGTTTGAAAATTGAGACTAGACTGTTGCTGCAAATTCAGGTGCCTCCTGAGTAATTAATGTGCCAGTGCAGACATACAGACCCAGAGAACAAAAGTGAGTAAGGCAGAAATCAGTTGATCAATGTGGGAAGCCAGAAATCATTGGTAATGTAATTTTGTCATTAAAGTAAGAAGTTCTCCACTTAAATTAATCTCTTCTCATGTTAAATCTTTAACTCTAGCTTTTTTAGTGAGTCGTCTTTAAAGCCATTTAACAAGTCTTTACAGATGAAGTGAGCCAAGTGGGTAAATGTAACTTGTGTTTATAAAGATCAGATCCAGATGGCAAAGCATGGAAATGGGAACCTAGTGGACAATGTTGGAATGAAATCTGTTAAGATATAGATGGAAGCAAGCGATAGGAATTTGCTTTTCAGCTGACACACATTCTTGGGCAGCTGACAAGGTTGGTTGAGAGATCTTAGAAGAGCCTATTCTAAGATCTTTTTCAACTTGAATCAACCTTCAGTTGTGATGCAGCTGAATAAACTCCTTCCACTGTGGGAACCTGGTAGCATTACTCAGAAGAGACATCAGTTGGCAGTCCTGTTTCCAGTAGCACACTGTCTATTCAAATCTTTCTCTGTACACTATGGTGGGACTTAACAGCATCCTGTTCATGTCTTAGTTACCGAGTGATCAGTAGCACTCACTCAGCATGTGGGAGACAAGTACTTTTCCTGTACAGAGCTGTGAGTGAGAATATTTGTCTTTACAAATGACAGCCAGAAGGAAAAAGCAGTGGTTTCCCCACCCCACATTCTGTACTTCAGTGGCTAGCATTAGCTCAAGACATGAGACACCTGGTTTTAATTCCTCTGCCTGTCTGAGCATGTTCATTTGTGTGGCAAGCCTTAAAATGATCCCTATATAGTCAATTTATCTTACCTCTTTTAGCATAGACTGCATCAACATTCACTAGAACAGAGAAGGTAGTCCAGATATCCCTCTGCTTAGGTGAGGGCCTGCAAAGGAGTTATGCCTGTTCTCCATCTCTTTTAAGGAGTCTTAAACTATTGCAGTTGAGAAGACAGGACATCTTCAATCAGTCTACTGATCACTACCTGGAGCAATTTCCTGCAAGTGTGCAGTAGTGACCTGCACCCTTTCAGCCAGAGGTGAGAATTTAGTTTGTCCTTTATGTCTTGGGTGGACACTGGATTTACTGGACAGTTAGAATTGAAAAACCAAAACCAACCAAACAATAACAACAACAACAAAACAACAACACCCAAACCCACCAACTGTTGTGGATCAGAGTGAGGGCACTTATTCCCCAGGACACAGTGGTGAGCCTGACTACCTTAGCTAATCTGCCATAACTGAGGTAGGTTTTGTGAGTTGTGTTAGAAGTAGAGAAATTCCATGCTTTCGTTAAGCATGTGAGGGCTGTGGACACTACTTTGGTAAGAACTGTGTAAATCTCTAAGTTGCTTCAAAAATACAAACAAGAATTGGTTGCTCCTTGTTAACTTCTCTAAAAGAGTTGTGTCATGAGTTCTAAATATTATTGTTGGATCATTAATTGCTACTGACAAGGAAGTGAGATTCCTGAGAAGAAAACCAATCAGGCTGCTAAGCCTGTGCCTTAAAACACAGTGAAGACAGTCAAAATAGATAGGGCTGGGTGCTAGGTTGGACTGGATGATCTTGGAGGTCTCTTCCAACCTGGTTGATTCTATGATTCTTCCAAAGTTTTCACTACTTCACAGGGCCAGTGTTTGGTGGGTATGTTACACAGGATTCTTGAAAGTGCTTACTGTTCTAAAGTAAATGACACATGAAGAAGTAATAAGCTAATTCTCTGCAGCTCAAAATATTGCTTGTGCTCTCTTGCTGTAATTAGTAGTGTTTGTTGGAGTGTATACTGGTAGACGTTGGGCACACCAGGTTGTAGTCTGCATTTAAAAAGCCATCAAGAGATGTTACTTCATATATACAGTAGAGAATTCATAAAAGAGATGACTTCTGCTTTTTTGCCTTTAAAATATGCAGAGCCAAATCAGAATGCAAGGCTTACCTGCTGTAAAATACCCTTTCTGGAGTGAATTTCAGCCAAATATTGCTGCCTTAGAGTCTATGGTTGACTTAAGCTGTGATTCTGCACCTTCTAGCAAGTGGAATGTTTCTCAGTATTTGTGCAGAAGAAGCACTGCTTAGTAAAGGCCCAGTGAGGAGCTCAGTGTTTCAAAAGGACATCAACCCCTTTTGGTGGTTTTTATTATGCATCAGAGTATTTTCCAGTTCCTGCCACTTTTCTTTCCCCATTGGTTTGGGAAGGGAGAGAAACCTTGTTTAAAAATAAGATTAGGGGGGTTGGACTCCATGATCTCCTTGTGTCCCATCCAACCTCTGACATCCTGTGATCCTGTGACTCAGTGATCTCCTTGGGTCCCTTCCAACCCCTAACATCCTGTGATGCTGTGACTCGATGATGTCCTTGGGTCCCTTCCAAACCCTAACATCCTGTGATCCTGTGACTAAGTGATCACCTTGGGTCCCTTCCAAACCCAAACATCCTGTGATGCTGTGACTCGATGATGTCCTTGGGTCCCTTCCAAACCCTAACATCCTGTGATCCTGTGACTAAGTGATCACCTTGGGTCCCTTCCAAACCCAAACATCCTGTGATGCTGTGACTCGATGATGTCCTTGGGTCCCTTCCAAACCCTAACATCCTGTGATCCTGTGACTCAGTGATCTCCTTGGGTCCCTTCCAACCCCTAACATCCTGTGATGCTGTGACTCAGTGATCTCCTTGGGTCCCTTCCAAACCCTAACATCCTGTGATCCTGTGACTCAATGATCTCCTTGGGTCCCTTCCAACCCCTAACGTCCTGTAATCCTAAAGATCCCTCTCATGTTGGGCAATAGGCCTGTGGAGGAATCATAGAATCAACCAGGTTGGAAGAGACCTCCAAGATCATCCAGGCCAACCTAGCACCCAGCCCTAGCCAGTCAACCAGACCATGGCACTAAGTGCTTCATCCAGTCTTTTCTTGAACACCTCCAGGGACGGTGACTCCACCACCTCCCTGGGCAGCCCATTCCGATGGCAAATCTCTCTCTCTGGGAAGAACTTCCTCCTAACATCCAGCCTAGACCTCCCCCAGCACAACTTGAGACTGTGTCCCACGGCAGATCATGTTAGGTTCGCACTTAGAACAACGCAGATTGGTCTTTACAAGATGAGATTATTTTTTTCTTTACCATGGACACCTGCAGCACATACAAAAGTACAGTTCCATGTGTTCATTTAGAGTAATTTCCTTGGTAATGAACTGGATCTGAAATGAGGGATGGTGCTGTCAGCATTTTAAATAACAGATGGACATATTTTTTTGGAAGCAACGTGGCCCCTGCTTCCGTTTGTATTTATAATTTAGCATGACTCATAATCAGAAGTCAGAACTGTCCTGGTGAAGAGAAAAGCATGGATATTAAGATTACAAGTGCCAAGGCAGGCTTTGTATATCGAAAGCTGACAGGAGAAAAAAAGACAATTTGCAGAGGTTTCAGTAAGTGCATCGTTAAATCATCCTTGGCTCCTTCTCAGATTGGTTTGGTTTTGTTTTTGAATGCTGCTTCTCTAAGCACAAATATAAACATGTGAAACACTTAAGGTGACTTTCTTGGAAGAGGGATTTTTTTTTTCCCCCACTAAGGAAATAGATTTTTTTTTTTCTGAAGATGTCCATTTGATTAATGCCAGACCTCATGGAACTGCAAAGTGAAATCCTCAAGATGTTCTCTTGTTTTTATAGCACAACTCAGTCGCCAGTGTTTTGCTGTATGTGAAAATATTTGGCAGCTTTGTTGACTGGATAGGCAATGCTGTGTGAATTTCACATTTCTTTTACTGAGGCACTTGGTCTTACTTCTAAAATGTAGGGGGTTGGCATTCAGCTAAAACAGTGGGTTAGTGATTGCCTCTGTAGTTGCCATAGAACTGTTCTGAGAAAGGAGAGCATCTTGTCATGTTCTTCTCCACCAGGATTGTATGTATGTTTTCCTGTGTAGCTGCCATAGAATTGTTCTGAGGAAGGAGAGCATCTTGTCATGTTCTTCTCCACCAGGATTGTATGTATGTTTTCCTGTGTAGTTGCCATAGAATTGTTCTGAGGAAGGAGAGCATCTTGTCATGTTCTTCTCCACCAGGATTGTGTGTATGTTTTCCTTTGTAATTGCCATAGAACTGTTCTGAGGAAGGAGAGCATCTTGTCATGTTCTTCTCCACCAGGATTGTGTGTATGTTTTCCTGGAGTGGTGTCCCTCAGGGGTCAGTGCAGGCACCAGTGCTGTTGAACATTTTTGTCAGTGATATGGACAGAGGAATCGAGTGCACCCTCAACAAGTTTGCAGATGGCACCAAGCTGTGTGGCACAGTCGACTTGCTAGAGGGCAGGGATCCATCCAGAGGGACCTGAAAGGGCTGGAGAGGAGGGCCTAGGCCAACCTCATGACATTCAACAAGGCCAAGTGTAAGGTCCTGCACCTGGGTCGGTGCAATCCTGAGCACAACTCCAGGCTGGGTGGGGAATGGCTGAGAGCAGCCCTGAAGAAAAGGACCTGGGGGTCTGGGTTGATGAAAAGCTCAACAGGAGCCTGCAGTGTGAGTGCAGCCCAGACAGCAGCTGTGTGCTGGGCTGCAGCAAGAGCAGTGTGGGCAGGAGGGCAAAGGAGGGGATTCTGCCCCTTGGCTCTGCTCTCCTCAGACCCCACCCGGAGTACTGTGTGCAGTTCTGGAGCCCCCAACACAAGGATATCAAACTGTTGGAGTGAGTTCAGAGGAGGGCCACAAAAATTGTCAGAGGGCTGTAGAACCTCTGCTACGAGTACAGGATACAAGAGTTGGGGCTCTTCAGCCTGCAGAAGAGAGGGTTTCAAGGAGACCTTATAGTGGCCTTCCAGTATCTAAAGGGGGCCTACAGGAAGGCTGAGGAGGGACTATTGACAAGGTCTGGTAATGACAGGACAAGGGACAATGGGTTCAAACTGGCAGAGGGGAGATTCAAAGTAGATGTTAGGGAAGGGTTCTTTGCAGTGAGGGTGGTGAGACACTGGCACAGGTTGCCCAGGGAAGCTGTGGCTGCTCCCTCCCTGGAGGTGTTCAAGGCCAGGTTGGATGAGGTCTTGGGCAGCCTGTTCTAGTAGGAGGTGTCCCTGCCTATGGCAGGGCATTGGAACTTGGTGATCCTTGAGGTCCCTTCTAACCCAAACCATTCTAGATGTTTGAACACAGTAAACATTCAAGCCTGGAGTTGTGTGTAATTCTCCTCACCTCAGCATCTCTCCCCATGGCCTCCATGGAAACTTAGACCTGCTCTCTCAGTGCTATGAGCAAGTTCCATCTTCCTAGCAGGACCCCCTTGCTGTGTTTGGTATGAGCAGCACTGAGACACACACGTATTGTATAACTCCCCTTCTTGAAGCACTACCAGTCCTTTGGTTAAGCCACTGTAAAACTACTGGTATGCATTTGTTCCTCGTTTGGAAAACACTGTTTTCATTACAGTAAACCAATATAAACATCAGCAATATTCCTATCAAACAATTTAGTTCTCATGTGAAACCTACGCTAAGTAAATTTGTTGTGCAGCAGAAAACAGTGTTATTTAATGGAGTTTGACTTGGTGCCAACCAAACATATGGATCTTTAAATGCATTCCTCTTGTGGCTGTGCTGAAATCATCCACCAGTAACATGTGCTGAATTCCCTTCCAGGCTTTCAGGCTGGCTGCCCTTGCTCTATGAGGTTTTGAAATGCAACAAATAGTATTGGTGAGTGTGTGTGTGGAGGGGGGGAGTGGTGGAATCCATGCCACAATCTCTATTGTTAGTTATTTTTCAAAACACTTTTGCTTATTTTTTTCTTTTCCCCTGGTGGTTTGACCCAGGTCCCTGTAGCAAAGCCATAGAGTTCTGCAGGAGGACCAGACAGGTCTATGCAATGGACCCCAGATATTGTAATTTTTTGTTATTCAACCCCATAATCCTGCTATCACTTTATAAAGGAGCAGCCAAGCCAAATCTTTCTCTTTTTGCTGCCTTCCTTCAGCTCTCCAGAGGGAGGCTTATCTGGGTAACTGTGGGGAAGTAACCTGACTGTGGCCTCCATGGCTGCAGTGAACTTCTTGCTGCACAGTTCAGGTCTGCTTGGGCTGAATGGGTGACAGTGGCTGGGGAGGATGTGGAGAAAACAAGCACTGGGGCTGTGTGATTTAGCTTTGTTGGGGGGGGAGGTTCTGGGGCAATTTTCCTGTATCCTGTGTTGACTTGAGCATCTCCTCTATGAAGAGAGACTGAGAAACCTGGCACTGCTTAGTCTGGAGAGGCGAAGCCTGAGAGGAGATCTTACCAGTGTGTACAAACGCTAGAGGGGTGGGTGTCAGGTGGATGGAACCCATCTCTTTTTGGAGGTCAGCAGCAGTGGGACAAGGTGCAAAGGCTACAAACTGGGAAACAGGAGATTTCACCTCAACAAGGGGAGAGACTTCTTTGCAGTGGGGGTGCTGGAGCACAGGAACAGACTGCCCAGAGAGGTTGTGGAGTCTCCTTCTCTGGAGACATTCAAAACCTGCCTGGATGTGTTCCTGTGTGAACTACCCTAGGGGATCCTGCCTTGGCAGGGAGGTTGGACTCAATGGTCTCTGGAGGTCCTTTCCAACCTCTAAAGTTCTGTGATATATTAGGTGTTAAGGATTTTATGTATTCCTTATTTTTTCCTGCACATCTTTAAATACACTTTTCTGTACTCCAATTCAGTAAGAGTGGGTTTATTTTACTGCCTTTGAAAGTAAAATAATCGTTTCTGTCCACTCTATGACACCCTCAGTCCTTTCAGCATGGAAAAGAGACTTGGTTCATCTTCAGAAGCCATAGAAATTCACCATTCCTTTGAGGATTTTTGTCTCCATTTCTCTTCATTTTCACCAAGGGAATGGATGAAAAGGGAGATAAGCTTGGTTGGGTTTTTTTGTACTCCTATTTTTACAGTATAAAAAAATATTACTGCAGGAATATACATTTCTGAGGGGAAAAAAATCCAGAAACAACTCTGCCTATTTTATTTATTTCTTAGTTGTGACCATCTGTGTTCTTTGACAGGAAGTTGCATTAGGAAAGCAACTTCAGCCATCCCATTTTTAACCATGGAATTTTAGTGGGCTAGCACAATAGGTTACACTACTCTAGCAGCAGAAGTAATAACACAGATCCTTGTCTATCAAATGCTTCTGTGTGTACTTACATCAACTGCTGTGTCTAGCAGTGTTTGAAGTCAGTGTGGTGTGCTCTGAAAACTACTGTACTGTAATTACCTCAAGTCAGTCAAATTGAACTTGTTTCTTTAAAACCTTCCCTTTGTGCTTAATCAAATGTTGAAGTGGTGCTAAGAAGGATGGGCCTCGTTTCACGTTGCCTGATTCCCTCCAGGGCTATAACCACAAGTGAGTATGTTATAATGATTTACATGGATAACATCTGCATGCACTGATGTCTCTTGTAGTCAAATTGTGTTTTGGCTTACTGAGACAGTAAAGTGGTGCAAATTGTGTTTCCAGATTTGTGCCTGGCATTATATCCAAGCTTCCAATGTATTTAGCTTCTGGCAGCCTGGCCAAACCTGGTAAGGTAACCTGACAGTGGCACACAAAACTTGCAGGCATTCAAAAACAGCTTAACATCCAGCTCCAGGCACTGGATTGAGACCACCTTGGAGGGACTTGGCTTGAGAAAGCAGCAGGAAAAGAAACCGTTCTTTCAATAAATAATTAGGAGGACCTGTTAATGCTATATGGAGTAGAGCAGAGTTGTCTGTGCCAGTTCCTTCTGTAAACTGGTGTAGCTCCTTTGGGACCAAACTGTGCCAATATGCATCATCTGAGGACCTGACATGAGTGGAATTACTGGGGTTTTGACCCTGGGCCAGCTGAGGAGCTGCTTCTCCTGGATAGTATATCAAGTAGAAGAGAATGTCAAAGGGGCAATTCAGCAGTGAGATTCTTTGTTGTTGTTATTATTACCACCTTTTTTTTTTAAAGCCTCAAGAAAATGTAGGTGAGATTGTGGCATGATGCCGACAGCTGTTGAGGGGACATTAGAGCTGCAGTCAATACAGCCACCAGAGGCAAGCTGAAAGATGTTCTTACTCCCTCAAAAACAAAATTAGGGGCTAATTATAGATCTACTGATGTAATGGGAACATTCTGACCCACCATTATTGTCATAATCGTAGTTGTAAGTCTGGGAAATTAAAAGGTCTGTTTTCCTTGCTTTCTGCGTACAAATTCCATTTCATAACATTTTGGGCTATTTCAGGGAGGTTACAGGGTTCTGAAGGTGATTAAACTTAGTCATCAGCAGCTTGACTTGTAACCCACCCAAGGACTGCTTATAGTAGCATTGCTTCATTTTGTTATTTGCTCTTGAAAATTTCTTAGCTGAAGGTGAGATGTGGTCTAGGGAACTTCAAATGCCAGACTGAAAAATGAGAGTTCTGTGCAGCTAATGCAATCTCCTGTCTATTTTGTTAACATCTTGGTATTACAGGTATAATGAAAAAGGGAAGAAATCTGGGGGGACTGAGTCTTGTGTGTTGTCCTGTTACAGTGCAGTGTGGAGCAGCATGTGTATGGTAGCAGTGTGCTCTGTGGGGCACCAGAGAGGACCAGGAATGGAGGAGCCTATGCAGTTACCATGAATTCACTGAGTTAACTCAAGCTCAGCCATCACACATTTGCTGACACAGACTGTGTGCAGTAGTTACCAGGTGAGTGTACAGAGTCTGTCTGTCACTTTGTATTTAAGCTCGTGTTTCTCCAACAAAACTGTGGCCTGTGTCTTAGTCCATCTTTGGTGGCAATTGATTCCTGAACAATTTCAAAGCAAACCCAAACTTCCAGTGTTGTCTGTACTATCACAGATTTGATGGACTTTGCCTTGGAATAGTTCTGAGATGCTCACCCTGTGTTCTTTGTGGTTTTCTCTGGGCAGAGATATCTAGTCCCTTCCCAAGGTATTTTCAATTTGGAGCCCAGCTCTCTCTATGTCTTCTCGGTGTGAGCAATGGTTTGGTCTCAGAGTAGAGCTCTAGAAGGGGCAGGAGGCAAAAGCTGAAGAAGTTTCTTCTGTCTGGTGTATGGATGGCAAGGGTATCATGTATCTAGTCAGCATCAAAGTAAGACAGGCCTGTCAACATGCCATTAGGTTGGTTGACTCTGCATAGGTTATGCTCTTGCCCTTTCAGTCAGCAATAAGCTGGGCAAGGGAGGTCATTCTCCCCCTTTACTCTGCTCTCATCAGACCCCATCTGGAGGACTGTGTACAGTTCTGGAGCCCCCAACACAAGAGGGACATGGAACTGTTGGAGCGGGTCCAGAGGAGGGCCACGACAATGATCAGAAGGCTGGAGCACCTCTGCCAGAAGAACAGGCTATGAAGAGTTGGGGTTCTTCAGTCTGGAGAAGAGAAGAATTCGAGGAGACCTTATAGTGGCCTTCCAATATCTGAATGGGACCTACAAGAAGTCTGGGGAGGGACTATTGACAAGGTCTTGTAATGACAGGATGAGGGGTAATGGCTTTAAACTGGAAGAGGGGAGATTTAGACTAGATGTTAGGAGGAAGTTCTTTGCAATGAGGGTGGTGAGACACTGGCACAGGTTGCCCAGGGAAGTTGTGGGTGCTTCCTTCCTGAAGGTGTTTAGGGCCAGGTTGGATGAGGTCTTGAGCAACCTGCTCTACTGGGAGGTGTCCCTGCCTATGGCAGAGGGTTGGAGATGGATGATCCTTGTGGTTCCTTCCAACCCAAACCATTCTGTGATTCTATGATTGACTTGCACAAGCCAGATCCAGAGGTAAAACAGCTTGGTCTTGAGTGTGTTTGGATCTGATGTTGTAACCTGAGTGTACTGAGTGAGGTGCTGTCATAGCAGTATGCATGGATGAGAAACACCGTCTGTGAAGAAAAACAGCCATGCCTCACTGTTTTGGTTTGTGAGATTTTTGTAGCTACTCTTTTTTTTATACATAAAATGCAGTGTGTAATACTGTGAGCCAGGGTACTGTTTGAAGCTGACAACTTGAGAAGCAAGTTTGAAGTGAAAACTTGAGAAGCTGATATCAAAGGTACGAGCAGGATACAATCCAATGAGATACGCTTGGAGAGGGTGAGGCAGGACACCAGATATGGTGAATAACCCTTAGAGGAAAAACCCTAGGGGCTATAACTTAAAGTCAGAGAATATGTAATACTTACAGGGGCCAAGAAGGGAGTAGAAAATATCAGAAGCCTTTGAGAGGGGCAGCAGGTTATGATCTGTTCCCCAGCCACCACTTGGAGATAAGCTTCTCCTTAGGAAAGAATCAGCAATATTTAAAATTTATGGGATGTGCATAAAATAAAATGCTTTGTCAGCTGATCCCTCAGCCAAGTGTAAAAACAAAGTCAGAATCCTTTCCAAGCTTCATAATCTTTTCAATTATAAATCAGTGTTTTTACACTGTGTTGAAATTACCATAAACTCCCAGCTTTTGTGATAAGCTACCACAGAAAGCACTAGAATCCAGCACATAGTTCTTGCTAATAATTTCAGAAGAAACTCCTAATTCTTTTCCAAATTCGGTCCAAACTGATGTAGATAAATCTGGTGCTTTGCTTATATAAGGAATAACTCTTTAGGTAAAGGTTAGAGGAGCACAGAAAATGTGCTCTCTAGTTGCTGTGTCCCAAAAGAAACATGGAAAGAAAACCAACAGCGTAGTGGAATAAATGCAGAGCTAAAACCTCTTCTCCTTTTGTCACAGATTTAGTGATTTGGTGATGTACTTCTGTTCCAGAGTACTCCAAATTCCTTTCTTCTCCCCACCTCCCCTGTGGGTTTGAATGGGAGAAGAAGAGTGAAAATTGCTTTCCCCCCCTCACCCTGTGCACTTGAGGAGGGAACAGCAAAAGGCTCTTCCCTGCATGTGAGTTGACCTGTGCAGAAGCCCATGCTGGAATCGGGCTGGTGGTTGGCTGGGTTTTTGTGGCCAGAATAATTGGACACTTTGTCTAGAAAGGGATTAACAGAGCAAGGGAGAAGGTGAAAAGGTTCCCCCCTGGAGAGTGCATACCTTGAGTTCCTGCCTTGAAAGAGCTCCTGCCTTGACAGAGTTCCTGACAGGACAGATTCCTGCCAGGACAGAAGACTGGGTGAGGCACTTAGTGCCATGGTCTGGTTGACTGGCTAGGGCTGGGTACTAGGTTGGACTGGCTGATCTTGGAGGTCTCTTCCAACCTGGTTGATTCTATGAATGCTATATTCCACCACCAACTTCAAAATTATTATTCATCCTCAAGAGAAGTATTTGCTAAGTAATATGACCAGATCAGACTGAGGGTGATTCCACTGCATTTCTTCATTGCCATGTGGACTTACAAGACATGTAACTTAAAACCATTATCACAGTGTCACAGTATCACCAAGGTTGGAAGAGACCTCATAGATCATCAAGTCCAACCCTTTACCACAGAGCTCAAGGCCAGACCATGGCACCAAGTGCCACATCCAATCCTGCCTTGAACAGCTCCAGGGACGGTGACTCCACCACCTCCCCGGGCAGCCCATTCCAGTGCCCAATGACTCTCTCAGTGAAGAACTTTCTCCTCACCTCGAGCCTAAATTTCCCCTGGCACAGCTTGAGGCTGTTTTTTTCCTTACTCTTTATGAATTGAACCTGGTCAGCATCTGATCACCATCCTTCTTGCATATTCCTTTTCCATATGGGGAAAGTGTTGCCACCTATTGTTTGATACTCTGTTCCTAGATGACATCTAAGTTCTTCAGTCTTGTGTCATGTTTTGTGGGTCTCTACAGTTTTTATTGTTCTTCTGTGGTTTACTCCTTTTTTAACATGTGATACACAAATGGGGTAGAGTACACTGGATGAGACCTTGCTGTTGCAAGCTTGCACAGAATAGCCACTTGCCTGTCTCTTAGGAGCCATTTTCACAGTTCTTAATGCAAACCAAAAAGACCTTTGCCCTATTGCAGTGTAATAATATTGACATGTGTTGAATTTTTCATCTGCTATAACCCCAGATTCTTCTCAACCTGTATTTGTAAATACACCCAAAATTCCCAAATTCTTTTTTAAACTGAGCTGGCTTAAAATTAGGAAAATTCAATTGAACTATCTTCTTAAAAGAAAACAAACAAACAAAAGAAAGGGTGAGGGGAGGAAGAATTAGGTTTTGGGTGGAGAGCTTTTTATTTCTAGTTTCATCCCAAAGCAAATTTTTATGGCTGGGTTATAAACCCCTGAAAATTGCAGTTCATAATGGAAACATTGGCAGACCCTGAACAGCCTCGCTGTAAAGTTGTGTGAAGCTTTAAGTTTTTCCACTTTTAGACCCGAAATAAAACTAAATTACAGCACTTTCCGTACGAGCATTTGATTTTCCCCCCAGTAATTTCTGCTGGATCTATCCAGTGTTTCCTGACTTCCTATGTTGCCATTGGACTTTTTCCTATTGACTAGGCAGTTTGTTTCATTCAATTGGTAGGTCTACCAATGGAGATACTCAAAGTGTTTCCCAGGGCAAAGGGTGCTAGGAAATGTAATGCTGGCTTCAGGAAAGTTACAATGCGGAGTTAGGGAAGACGTTTACAGCAATGGGGGCTGGAATGACTGTTAGGAGACTCATAAAACACAAAATGATAAGGGTTCCTATAATGTTTTTCTGCAGAATAGAAAGGTTCATAGAATCATAGAATGGTTTAGGTTGGAAGGGACCTCAAGGATCATCCAGTTCCAACCCCCTGCCATAGGTAAGGACACCTCCCCCTAGAGCAGGTTGCTCAAGGCCTCATCTAACTTGGACTTAAACATCTCCAGGGAGGGAGCAGCCACAGCCTCCCTGGGCAACCTGTGCCAGTGTCTCACCACCCTCACTGGAAAGAGCTTCTTCCTAACGTCTAGCTTAAATCTCCCCTCTGCCAGTTGAAGTACATTGCCCCTTGTCCTGTCATTACAAGTCCTTGTAAATAGTCCCTCCCCAGCCTTCTCATAGGTCCCATTCAGATATTGGAAGGCCATTATAAGGGCTCCTTGAATCCTTCTCCAGGCTGAAGAGTCCCAACTCTCATAGCCTGTCCGCATAGCAGAGCTGCTCCAGCCCTCTGATCATCTTTGTAGCCCTCTTCTGGACTTGCTCTAACAGTTCAATGTCCTTCTTGCATTGAGGGCTCCAGAACTGCACACAGTACTCCAAGTGGGCTCTGACAAGAGCTGTTCTTCCTGACTCCATCCAAACCCATTGACAAAGTAGATGTTAAGGCACTCTAAGGAGAGAATATCAAGACTGTGTTCCTTCCCAAAGGCCAAAATAGAAATAGAGCAGTAATGTGGTTTTTCAAAGCACTGCAGTATACTAGGATATTCCAACAAGAGCAGTTTTGATTGAAAATTGATGTGAAGGCAAAAGGCAGAATGGAAGTCAACAAGTGGACAGAGATTTTTTTCTGGAGTTATTCCTGAAGTCATCTCTCATAGTGGCAGAGGCTGCAGGAAGCCAAAGGTCAGCATGTGGGTGATTTATAGCCATTTGCTAACTGACTTATGTGCATCTGTTAAGGCCTTAAGGCAAGAGTTGCAATGCCACTCATTTGGCCCCCATGGTATTCCTTTTACAAATTATGAAAGTAGGGCATAAGCAAGTCTTATATCCTTGCTTTTCTAGTTTGGGTCCCTCCCTGAAGATGAATTGTTTTGCTTATTGTTATTATTGGCTTGGTTATTGTATCTCCATGGACCTGTTGTGGTTTGTGCCATGTACAACTGAGGGCTTTGATATATTTGTATCTGGTTTATATATTGTTGCCTTGTCCATGCAGTGTTGTCTTCGGACTTAGGACAAGTGCCCAGTTTGTCAAGGCATCTAGGACAGAGAGAGTGGTTTGCCATTGGAATGGGCTGCCCAGGGAGGTGATGGAGGCACCGTCCCTGGAGGTCTTCAAGAAAAGACTGGATGAGGCACTTAGTGCCATGGTCTGGTTGATTGTCTAGGGCTGGGTGCTAGGTTGGACTGGATGATCTTGGAGGTCTCTTCCAACCTGCTTGATTCTATGATTCTATGATTCTATGGCTTTGACATGTGGATGTGCTTGCTGTTTCTGGAGTTCTCCGTGGGTGGTGGGTAAATTTTTTGGGGGGCCATAATGGGAACGAGTTTAACAAAAGATATGGGAGAAAGGTGCCTGAAAATCAGCCTTAAGATCATAGATAAAATGTGATGTCTACGTCCCTGGGTGACTGAGAATAATTTCTGAATAGTTAATTATTTCAGAATGCCTTAGCATTGCTGCTGAATAATTCATCTATGTACATAGTACCTAGGTACTTGCCTTTTCCTGGATGTAGGAGCAAAGCCTGCAATTCATTGTAATGAAAATCCCAATTGTTCTTTCCCATTCTACTGGAAAACTTTGTGTGTTTATAAGGAAAGTATAGTAATGACACTGAGCAACTAAGAAACTGGGTAGCTGTGCTTTTCCTTATTTTTGTCCTTTCTCTACTGCAGAATCTCCCTCCAGGATTGGATGTGGCACTTGGTGCCATGGTCTAGCCTTGAGCTCTGTGGTAGAGGGTTGGACTTGATGATCTATGAGGTCTCTTCCAACCTTGGTGATACTGTGAAAATAAGTAGATTTCAGCATAAAGCACCTCCAAAACACAGATCCTTCTAAAATGATTATAGATCCAGACAAACTGTGTAGTGTTGAGCTCCCAGTAAAGACAGTGATAAACTGGAGCAAGTCCAGAGAGCCTTGCAAATGATGGTTAGGAAGCTAGAACATGAGAAGTGCTGGGAGATGCTGAGGAAATAGGGTCTGTTTTGTCTGGAGAGGGCTGGGGATGGTTGAGGGCATCCAGTTGCCATCTTCCACTATCCAAAGGGAGCTCTGGGGGGAAACAAGATCAGGACACCATGGCAAAGGGACAATAGGCAATGATCACAAGTTGTAACAAGGCAAATAGCGTTTGGATGTGAGGAATGTATTCCTCATCATGAGAGTGGCTAAGTTATCATGAAAAATTCCCTCTTTGGAGGTTTTCAAACCTTGGCTGGACCTGAACTCTGAATGTTTTCAAGCTGGCACTGCTCTGAGGATGTTGAAGCAGGTGTCCTTCTGAGGTCCTTTCTAACCCACTTTTTTTCCATGGACTTGAATCCATTTTATCAGAGGTAGCATCAATATAGAAGAAAGATTGGTGCTCCATCATGCTTGTTGTGGAGCCTCTCTTGTGCAAGAAGCCAGGAGGCAGATTTGGGAGTAAAAAACAGATCTTCTGTACTCTGGTGTAGTCCAGCTCAGTTTTCTCTGTTCTACTCAGTGTGTTGTTAATACAAGTACCAAAATCAGATAACTTTGTGTTATAGGATTCTGATTGTTTTTAAACACAGATAAGAGCATTTTGTGAGATCAGCTTTTGATCTGTAGTTGTTTACATTTGGAAGAGACTGAGAGATGCTAATGTCCCTTCTGGCATTTGTAGCTATTTTGCTTTCTGAAGATTTGTGGGTTTTACACAGCATAAGATCAAGCAATAACAAAGCTGTGACAGACAGGATTGCAGTTGAGGTACAGAACGAGTCTTTTGGCTCCAAACACATTGCTTACTTTGCAGGTCAGTGTCTGCTGACTCCAGTGACTCCTTTTCCATAAGGGTCAATTACATCAGATGTAAGAGTCTGAAGAAAAAAGGCCATTTGCATTGCATCTGTGAGTGGATTAAAGAAGGATCTGAGCTGGGATTTCTTTTCTGCTCAGGTAAGCTTTTTCCTGTGCCATTGATGTCCTCACAAGACAAGCAAACATAGCCTCTGTTATGAAGCCAAAAGGAGCAGATAAATCTGACAAGTTTTGGTTTTCTGCTGTTTTTCCTTTTATTCTTGGTTTATAAAAGGTCACAGTGTGAACCACTTCAATGCCTTCCACTGTTTTCTTTTCATTTTATAGTGCTTGCATGATCCCAGCGAGGGAGCATATTTATTGTGCATGCCTTTCAGTTTAGATTCAACTGCAGCACATGATTACAGCAACTTAGAGGAAAAAAGCTAGAAAATAAGTCCCTGATGTAAAACTGGTAACTGAGCCAAAACAGTAGTGCCAGTTATTTCAGTGCCTCACACAGTGATTTACGAATTCACTACAAACACAGTTAACAATTTGTTGGGACAACTGTGCATATTAACCATCTCTCTCTTGGATGCAAGCTTCTTTTGATGCTCACTTTTACTCTTTTAAAGAGAGGCACTAAAGGGTGACATTAGGGAAAGCTTGTGTTTGCATCGTGCTTTTCAGTGCCACCCATGAGTTTATCCCTTCAGACTCCACTGTATTATTTTATGTGGGAAAATATATGCAATGTCTCATGGAAGAATTAATACCTACAGGGCTGATCTGGATTCTATAAATCTTTAGTAAGCTGATGTATAACCCACTTTTATTTTCCACACGTGTATAGCACGTGCATGTGCCTGTGTGGCTCTTTAAGCTGCTGAAGAGAGTGAGAAGCAATTTGTAGCTGGCATTGCTGGTTGTCTTCCAGCTTTTGCCTGCACTTTCCTAATCTGCACAGGTTAAACTGGCAGGATTTGCAAGAAAGAACACAGCTGAACGGAGGGTGGGGTGCTGCAAGTAAGGACAAAGTCATTTTTAGGAAACACTTGCCAACTTGCAGACCTTATAACAGCTCACACACAGGTAAGGTCCTTTGATTTTAGGCAGACATTTACTTAGCTTGATAGTATCTCCTGCCACAGGCTTCTTGTCCAAGAGAGATACTTCTAAATCATGGAATGTTGATGGTAAATGCAGCAGCTTTGTCCACCCTTTCAAACCATGTATGAGACACCAAAATACCCTTTTTACTAGGGAATGTGATAGCTGCCATCTTCCTACTAAACCTGCAGTGAAGAAAGACTAACTGCCACCTACAAAAATTCTTAAAGGCCTTATTCTTACTGAATGCTCCAGGTTATTTCTTTATGTTCAGTTTCAAGGCTGAGACATGCAATGGCACATATTTTTTGCATCTAAAATAAGGTCTCATCCCACAAACTTTATCTACTTGATGGTGAGGTAACACAGAACGAAGTGCCAGCACAAAGTACATAGTAAGAGCTATCTAAGAGTTGTAGGAAGGTGGAATATGTGTGTGATGGTTTGGGTGTTCCCCGCCCTCCTACACTTTGGAAATCACCCAGTCTAGACTCAGCCAGCTCTGGAAATATGAATGAAGCTTATATTTACAGCTTAGCACAATAGACAAGCAGAGAATTACAGTATATACAGTTATAGACAGAGATAGACAAGGTAAAAGGTAATACAGAAACACAACAGCCCTCCCAGAAACCTGAGCCCCCAGGAGGGGCTCTCAACCACCCCTTCACCTTCCCCCTACCCCTCTCAACCTTACCCCAGTCCCATGGAAGAATGGGGGTTCAGCCAGGGGGGTTAGGAAGCAAAGTGGATTAGCCCAAAATGGAGGGTGAGGTTAGAGAGATACAGCTCAGCCAGCAGCCCAAGCGAGAGGGATGCCAAGAGTGTTATCTAATGTTTTTATTTCTTGTTCCTATAGTTCTCAGCAAGCCTGTGAGCGAAGAAGACTTCACCATTGTTTTCTTTTTACAGCCTGTAATCTAGTTCTTCTCACCAAAACATTCTAGCCTGCTTCAAACTAGCACAATGTGCTTTTCACATTGTGAAAGCTTGATCTTTATCATCCTATCTGGCTGGTTACCAGTAAATAAGGTAGATACCATTATAAACACTTTGGAAGATACATTTTAATGTCCAGTGAGGGTAGGGTAGTAACCACAGCAAAAAATATCTTCTTACTCTCACTACATTCATACCACATATGTCTAGAGCTCAAGTATCTCAGTCCTGTTGCATATCTGTTTTCAAAAGCTCTCTGTGTGTGTATATATATATAGATATATAAATAATATAGCTTACATACAGAGTCTCCAATGCACATTTATGTGCTGCAATGAGGTCATGTTTCTGGATAATTGGGAAAGTTAAGTAATTGCTTGAAAAAGTAAACATTTCTTTTACCATCGATGAAGCAAGTCTTAGAGCTGTTTGATACCTATACTCTTGAAATTTAACAGTGGTTTATGTCAACATGAAATCCATCTTGAGCTATCCTATGATGTCATGTGGCACTGCCAGGGCATGTGCAGGCTACTTCAATACCCTTCATTCATGATGGGGAGCCTCATTGTGATTTCATTTTTCCCTTAGACAGCGAAAGGCAGTACATAAAATGCAGTATCCATATGGTTTGTGTGTATATCTGTAGCATACTTGTTGACAGCTTAAGACACCAGTGGGATGGATTGGCAGAGTTTTCTATTTTTCATTGCCTTTATGCTCTCCAAAGCATGACCTGGTGGCTTAAAGTGATTTGCCTGTTGGCATACTCATGTGGCAGCAAGATACTTTGAAACAACCCCTCTTTTTTAGTGTGTGTGTGATTGCTCTATTTATCCAGGACCAAATAGTCCAAGGACTCTTGGTCTGCATTGAGGCTTTCTAATTTCACACAGGTTAGGGTCATGATTTCCCATTTCAGTCCCCAGTGGTGATTACAGCTTCTATCCTGATATGCCAGCTTTCTCTGAAGCACTTTTGTACCTTCTACGGTAGAACTTCCCATAAAGGTTTGCTAATTCATTGGTCTCTGGATATGTTTTAACTATAAGATCAAAATTTGTCTTTACACTTCAGAAATGTCACTTCTGGGGTTACTGCTTTTATTGTAGCATTACAGTCTAGTTTCTGCTTTGCTTCCAACTATTCTTTGTAGTTCTTACTACCTCATGTAATTTGCCAAACTCTTAGACTCGTTCTCCATCAGACAAGACTTCTCTTTGTCATCTCACAGTTTGATGACAGCTCTTGGTCAGTACAAGGATGATGGGACTATGGATTAGGCTGCCTAGGGAAGCTATGGATACCTCCTCCCTGGAGGTGTTCAAGACCAGGTTGGATGAGACCTTGAGCAACCAAGTCTGGTTGAGGTGCATCCCTGCCCTTGGTGGGGGAGGTTGGAGTAGATACAGCCTAAGCCATTCTATGATTCTGTGATTCTATGATTATTTCTGCTGTGGTTATTTCCAGTAAACAGTAGTATTTGAGTCACTGAGACAGGAACAAATCTGGGTATCAAAAAGATTAAAAGAATGGAGTAGATTTTAAAGTTTTGTGACAATAAAGATCATCAAGGTTGGAAGAGACCTCATAGATCATCAAGTCCACTGTGTAGGAAAAAGGGAAATAATCTGGTCTCAGAGGCTGAGGTTCTGCATAGTAGAGTAGAAAGTGGAGCTCTGAGTTACAGTATATAGGCTGTAAAAGACATTCTGAGAGTGTGGAAAAATATGAAATCCAGGATGATGTATCACAAAGACCAGTAAAGGGCAACCACAGCAACTAAGCTTGAGTAGTTGTTCTTGACAACAGGGTGCAAGATGCAAGAGAGGAAACAGAACACACGTGCCAAGAGTGGCTCGTCAGCAGAAGTCACTGATCAACCCAGCCCTCTGATGGGTGGTCAGATATGCTGACATGTCCATCTGCTCTTTAATTCTCATTGATCACTTATGAATATTTTTATAGGTCAATATTTGGAATTTTTACTTCATTTGAAGTCTTCTTGAAAAGCCTGGATGTAATAGCCAGTTGTTGGTTTGTGTGCTTGATGTAGCTGCAGTTGCTTTCTCCAAGGGAATCACAACCTTCCAGAATTTCAGCAAGTCTGGGTGGATCTTTTTGCTGGTGTTAGAAGTTTGTCACTGTCATTTTGTGTTTTCTGAACTATCATAAATACCTGCTACAGACTAAATAAGCTTCAGGCTGGACGTGAGGAGGAAGTTGTTCAGCATGAGAGTGGTGAGAGGCTGGAATGGGTTGCCCAGGGAGGTGGTTGAGACCCCATGGCTGGAAGTATTTAAGGCCAGGCTGGATGAGGCTGTGGGCAGCCTGCTCTAGGGTAAGGTGTCCCTGCCCATGGCAGAGGGGTTGGAACTAGCTGATCCTTGTGGTCCCTTCCAACCCTGACTGATTCTATTCTATGATTCTATCTGTTTTATTCTATTGCCCTTGAAACTAGCTTATACCTGTCAGTATTTTCTGTTTCTACACATGTACAAGTCTGTTCACAGTCCATTTGTTCATTCAAACACCAATCAAACCTGACTTACATACAGTTTTCATAAAACCTATGCTCATGAGCACCAGAGAACCAAACTGAAAACTTAATTTTCTCTTTTCATTTTTTTAATCAGGCTGCAGATTTTTATCTTACAGCCCTAATAATAGTGCTAACAAAGTATTTGTTACAGCACTTCCAGGTACATATTTAACTTGAGGACAATTTCCTAGACAAATCACAGAACAAGTTGTCTTCTGGATGATGTTCTAGATAAATTCTAATCAGACCCCTCCAAATACTTTCACACTTCAGTTAAAGACCCAGAATTAATCAAATCTTGATACAAACTGTGTCTCAAGTTTGCTCATTAACAATTATGGGCTTTGGGGCTTTGAAGAACAGCCATGCTCCAACTCAGCGGTCAGTTCACCTCCCAGACGTGTAGGCTGTCTGCAGAAGCAGCTGCCTCAGGTGCTTTGCAAACATCTTTGTCTTGCAGAGGAAGGAAGTGCCTGAAGTCAAGTGCAGAATTCCAGTCACTGCCTTGGAGTTTGGTTGCTTTGCTTTGCCCTCATTATAGGTGAGCAATTGGTTTGGGTTTTGGTGTGTTTAGTTTTGTTCTGGAAGGGATGGGGTTTATTGTTTTGTTGGGTTTGGTTGATTGGGGTTTTTTTTTGCTTGCCTGGGAGTTTGGGGGGTGTGGTGTGTGTCTTTCTTTTGTTTTTTTTTTTCACACACACTTTTCATCTCAGAGAGTAGAAATGATATAGAAAACATCCAAGTACTTCACTATGAGCATTTTTAAATGCAGGATTTCCTTTCTGAAAAGCCTTTGGTTTTACTTCCTTTTTATTTTTGTTTGTTTTGAAGTGCAGATTATTTTTCCATCCCTTTTTAAAGTGGCTAGCTACTTTTCAGGACTAACTCATTATCAAGGTTCAGTTATAATTTACCTCAGCTCTAAGAGAAAAACAATGTCTCAAAACTTAGCCAAAAAATGAATCAATGCACCTTGATGTTTATTTTCGTGTGAACAAAATGTTCTCAGTTGAGCTTGGGTTAGTTTGTATGAATTTTGTATTTTATTTAAACAAATTTAAGAATAATATGAATGTTTTTCTCAGAAGCTCTTTGCCTTTTAACTCATGTTTTTGTTAAGTTCAGCTGCTGACAGAAGAAGAGAGCTGGATGTAGCATGGGTTCTTGACTATTGTGCAACTGTCTTAACTCAGATGAGCTCTGAACTTGTTGCAAACAATGCTGCTGTTGAAGTGTTGCAGAATCACTCAGCAAAACTTGCCTTGCAACTCCTGGCCCCAGTCAGATGATGGGTAAAACTAAAAGTAAGTAGTAAATTGCTTAGGTTGGAAGTAGTTAATCAGTTAAATATAGGTCTTACTAAGACTGTGCCTCTTTCATCTTACACAAATGATTTTCAGGAAAGTAGGGATTCACATTTCTGAAATTCCCTGGAATATAAGGGACTGGTTGGTATCCCTGTTGATAACCTTCTGGGAGAAGCTTTCATAGAATCATAGAATCAACCAGGTTGGAAGAGACCTCCAAGATCAGCCAGTCCAACCTAGCACCCAGCCCTAGCCAGTCATCTAGACCATGGCACTAAGTGCCTCATCCAGGCTTTGCTTCAACACCTCCAGGGATGGTGACTCCACCACCTCCCTGGGCAGCCCATTCCAATGCCAATCACTCTCTATGGCAAGAACTTCCTCTTAACATCCAGCCTAGACCTCCCCCAGCACAACTTGAGACTGTCCCCCCTTGTTCTATTGCTGGTTGTCTGAGAGAAGAGACCAACCTCCACTTGGCTACAACCTCCTTTCAGGTAGTTGTAGACAGCAATCTGCTTCACTATATTTCAATAAGAGAAGAAACAATGCTCTTATGAATGGTGCTTCAAAAGTTAGGTCCAATAAGAGAAGGAACAACACTCTTGTGAAGGGTGCTGGTGAGATACCATCAAAACTGCCAGACACAACTCTAGTCATCTGTGCTCTGGAAAGATTAACTACATTGAAGCTTATGTCTCCTGTGAAGGGAGGTTAAACCCTTGGCTGTTCAGCACAGAAAAATTAGAAAGATAACTGATTTATGTGAGGCAGTGCTGGGGATTACAGGCAATGGAAAGAATTAGTTAAAACTAAGGATTACTTTTGGCCCATAGACAAATGATCTTGAACAACTCATGAATAAATGAACCTTTCAGAGGAAGCTTAAGTACAGGGTCAGGAACAGTCTTGCAGTCAGGAGACATGAGTGAAACACTGACCTACTTTCAGATGAAGCATGATTAGTTACAAAAGGAGCTTATATAATGGAGTTATTGAGTGGCCCAGTTGAGGAGCCCAGGAGCCCCTGCCCAGCCTGTGGCCCTGTATTACAGGGAGCATGATCACAATAGCAGCATCTCAACAGGGATGTTGATGACTGTTGCTTTTCTCTCTGTTCTCGTTGCTTTTCACATGTATCTTTAGTCTTCTTTGATTGAACAAAGATACAAAATCCACACACTTCAAAGATTTTTGACTCTGAAATACTTGAATCAGGAAGCAATAAATAAAAAATATCTGTTGAAAGAAGAAAAAAAAACCCTAAACAGTAGGTGTGCCTTTCTTTTCCCTCTTAAGTTTTCAGTTCCTTGTGCATGTTTATCACACCAAGACCCTATGTTATGGCCAAGCATTCTCAGTTTTTAGTAAGGTGAAATAAAAGAGAAGCAAGGAATCAAAGATATTTGCATGGACTACATTTTTTTGAGATCTTGGTTTTTGAGACTGTGAAATTAAAGTTTTCTACATTCATTATGATGACTAATAATCAAATTTGCACTTTGGATTATGTCTACTATTGCAGGTGCATTCTGTCTAGCAGTCCTAATCCACTCTTTCATTGGATAAATGGCAAGATCACAAATTCACTTATCTGCAAAATGCTAATTTGCAGCCTTCAAAGCAATTTTAGCTGAAGCCAAGCATTATTTAGGCACAAGCAAGGATTAATAGGCACAACTTTTTGTCTGTAGTAATAATGTCATTCAGGGGAGATCAGAAGTACAGTAGATTAGTGTCTCCATTATGTGGTTGCCTCCTTTCTGAAAAGAAACTCTGGTCAAGGCAATAAAGCAGGCTTCAGTCCCCATCTCTGCTCTGCTGAAGGCCGTGTCAGAGCACATATATCAGCTCTCCAAAGCAGTAACAACACATTAGCTCATTAGTGGCTTCATACAAAACAGATCTGGAGTCCCTCAGTGAACAGTACATAGCTGCCTTTGTGTAGTGGGGATTTTGACAAAGCACTGCAGAGTGTTTCTTAAGCTCTAAAGAGGAGTGAGACAGAGACAAAAAAAGGAGACAATAAAACATGTGGCATATCCAGTTAGGTTATTGCCATAAAGCTTCTTCCCTAGTTAAATCCCTAAAATATCCATAATGCCTTAAGAAAGGCACCCATATGCTTATTTCAATGATTTAAAGTAAAAAAAAAAAGACCCAATAAAATTAAAGGCATCAGATCTTGCTTTTCTAATTCTCTTAGACACTAAGGGCAGGTTAATGAAATCCCTTTAGTTTTCTGTGAGACTGAGGTTAAGTGTCACTATCCTTTTTCTTTGCAAATTAGGGGGATTTAATGCAGTTAATTTAAAATAAGTAAAAGTGAACATTGTTTTCAGCCCCAAACTTCATGTGCTAGTTTGAATCAGGCTAGAATGTTTTAGTGAGAAGAACTAGATTACAGGCTGTGGAAGGAAAACAGTGGTGATGCCTGCTGCACTCACAGGCTTGCTGAGAGGTATAGGAACAAGAAATAAAAACATAGATAACCACTCTCACTGGGGCTGCTGGCTGAGCTGCATCTTACTCTCTAACCTCGCTCTCCATTTTGGGCTAATCCACTTTGCTTCCTAACCCCCCTGGCTGAACCTCCTTTCTTCCTTGGGACTGGGGTAAGGTTGAGAGGGGTAGGAGGAAGGTGAAGGGGTGGTTGAGAGCCCCTCCTGGGGACTCAGGTTTCTGGGAGGGCTGTTGTGTTTCTGTATTACCTTTTACCTTGTCTATTTCTGTCTATAACTGTATATACTGTAACTATCTGCTTGTCTATTGTGCCAGCTGTAAATATAAGCTTCATTCATATTTCCAGAGCTGGCTGAGTCTAGTCTGGGTGATTTCTAAAGTGAGGGGGGGGGGCGGGGAACACCCAAACCATCAGACTTCACTTTGCTGCCCAGAGAAGGGAGAAACATTTAGATTAGGCAGAAACAAAGGATATTTTGCCTACTAGGAAATGTTTTTGAAATCTTTTATGTGGAGAGCTAGTGGATCCAGCTTTTGAGGATGAAATTACAGGTTTATTCGCTGAAAGGGTCAGAAATAGTGGGACTCTAATGAAACTGTCAGAGAAATAATTCTTATATGACTAGGCACCTAAAAAAAAACCCCACCAAACCTACTCAGGCATGTCTGCATTTTAAGAAAATCTTCTAAACACCTTGAAATGTAGCTCTGATATATTAAACATTTAGTTCCCAGTTTCTATTTCCATGAAAAGGTAATATTCATTTTCTGTATGAGCAGAAAGACAGATGCTTGCTTGCCAGATGCATCCAGCAGTGTGCACTTGCAGCCTGGAGGGCCAAGCAGAGCCTGGGCTGCATCAGGAGAAGTGTGGCCAGCAGGGCCAGGGAGGTGATTCTCCCCCTCTACTCTGCTCTGCTGAGTCCCCACCTGGAGTACTGCATCCAGTTCTGGAGCCCCCATTACAAAAAGGGTGTGGAGATGCTGGAGTGTGTCCATAACTGGGTTGATCAGAGAGCTGAAGCAGCTCTGCTGTGAGGACAGACTGAAAGAGTTGAGGCTGTTGAGTCTGAAGAAGAGGAGGCTCTGAGGTGACCTTCTTGTGGCCTTCCAGTATCTGAAGGGGGCTACAAAAAAGCTGGGGAGAGACTTTTCAGGCTCTCAGGGGATGACAGGGCTAGGGGGAATGGAGCAAAGCTGGAGATGGGTAGGTTCAGGCTGGAGGTGAGGAGGAAGTTTTTGAGCTTGAGAGTGGTGAGAGGCTGGAATGGGTTGCCCAGGGAGGTGGTTGAGGCTCCATCCCTGGAGGTGTTTAAGGCCAGGCTGGATGAAGCTGTGGGCAGCCTGATCTAGGGTAGGGTGTCCCTGCCCATGGCAGGGGGGTTGGAACTAGATGATCCTTGTGGTCCCTTCCAACCCTGACTGATTCTATGATTCATTTTTCTCAGAAGACTTACCTAAATTTGGCACAAAGCACATTTGCTGCAAGTATGCATTTAATGCAGCAAGCAAATGTTGTAGCTCTTGCAAAATCTGTTAAAATAAAGCAACATCACTTTCATGTAATTCTGACAGCTTGGCAGGAGTTTAGTTCTTCAATGCTGCTGGTAAAGAAAATTTGTTTAGGTGATACATATTGTAAGAAATCCACCTGATAGAGTACTCTTAAATGAAAAGGCTGAGACTGATGAGAGTAATATAGCACTGTGGCTTCTCTTACAATGGAAAAAGGTTTAAAGAACAGCATTCATTTGCTTTGGTTTGCCCTTGCCTGTCTTTGCAGCTGTGCTTTTTAAGGCTAATGACTGAAAGGAATTAGTTGACTATAAGCAGGTGCAATGTTGACAGAAGATGGACTAATTAAACACAAACAAAATGCATTCTTTGTACAGAATTTCGTGTCCTTTCTGAAGACATGACAGCAGCACAGGGAGACAATTGAAGATATTCCAGCCTCCAGCTATGTGAATGAATTCCTACCATCATGGGACTGGATTAAGGTTTGGAATTTATTGTACCTTATTTATTTGTTACTTGCCACAGGGTATTTTGAAAGTAAGTGGTGCTTGAAGCAACCACAGGCAGTCATCCAAACCCCAGAAGGTTTGCCACTGATTTCTCTCCCTGTTGTCAGTTTCTGTGAGCATGATGATTCCCAAGTATTTGTTTACTCTGCAAGGCCAGCTGTATGTCTCAGTTGGGCTGTTCATTGTGGACCTTTCCAGATGGTTAAAGAGAATACCTAAGCTCTATTTAATTTTGAAATCTTTAAGGAGTCCTCAGTTGTGAGAGGGAACTGTGGT
Source organism: Pogoniulus pusillus (assembly GCF_015220805.1). Lineage (NCBI taxonomy): Eukaryota > Metazoa > Chordata > Aves > Piciformes > Lybiidae > Pogoniulus > Pogoniulus pusillus. The sequence goes on from NC_087288.1 coordinate 15,144,438, forward strand.
AAAGGGTTGGACTTGATGATCTGTGAGGTCTCTTCCAACCCTGATGATACTGTGATACTGTGATACTGTGATAACTCAGAGAACCACAGAACCTTAGAGGTTGGAAGGGACCTCCAAAGATTATCTGGTCCAACCTCCCTGCCAAGGCAGGATTGCCTAGGGCAGTTTGTACAGGAAGACATCCAGGTGGGTTTTGGAAGTCTCCAGAGGAGGAGACACTACAACCTCTCTCTTCCAGGGTTCTGTCACCCTCACTCTAAAGAAAGTTTGTGCTCCTGTTGAGGTGAAATCTTCTATGTTCAAACTTGTACTTGTTGCTCCTTGTCTTACTTCTGTGGACCACAGAAAACAGATTGACCCCATTCACTTGACACCCACCCCTCAGATTTTTGTACACATTGTTAGATCTCCTCTCAGTCTTCTCCAGGCTAAACAGCCCCAGGCCTCTCAGTCTCTTTTCATAGGGGAGATGCTCAAGTCCTCCACTCTCTCCAGCAGGTCCCTGCCTCTCCTGAAATGGAGTGGGGGGGAGAGTTCCAAAGTTGGACACAGTATTCCAGGTGTGGTCTCACTAGGACAGAGACTAGTTCATGTCCTGTCATTACTACTTTGGGCCAGTAGATGTGCTAGGCTGTGGTCACCAGGAGACACTAAATGATTTTCACTGGAAAGCTTGTATTTAAGGAGCTGTTTCTTTTCTTTCTATTAATCCCACTCTCATATGTGGTAGCTTTCAGCTGACCTTTGCTCAAGATTGTTTTGCCTTTTTTTTCCCCTACCATCATTAATCTGTTGAGTTTCACAACATGTGTAGAAGGTAGATGATATTATTATTATTATTGACAATTTGCAAACAAAGAAAATACAATACAGATGTTGCACCTCCTCTTGGGAAATCCCAGTAACTTGGCTACAATTGCTGCTGTTATCAAGGGAATTTGAGCAAAAATTCTGAGCAAATAAAAACACTCACTTGTCCATGAGTCACTGGAAGAACTAGATTGTTAAAGCAGGAATCTTTCTGGAGCTCCATGTACTAACTTCAGACAGTGCCACCATACTTGCTTGATAAATTGCTCCAGTGAAATGATGGTTCCAAAATAAATATCATATGGCTTATTTGTAAGGGCTGCAGCCTACACAGAAATTTTAAAAACAAAGGACACTGTAATTTCTTAGCTGCAGTGGGATTTCAAGGCCAAGTGCAGGGTTCTGCATTTTGGCCACAACAACCCCAAGCAGTGCTACAGACTGGGGACAGAGTGGCTGGAGAGCAGCCAGGAAGAAAGGGACCTGGGGGTACTGGTAGAGAGTAGCTGAAGATGAGCCAGCAGTGTGCCCAGGTGGCCAGGAGACCCAATGGCATCCTGGCCTGTATCAGGAACAGTGTGGCCAGTAGGATGAGGGAGGTTATTCTGCCCCTGTACTCAGCACTGGTCAGGTCACACCTTGAGTGCTGTGTCCAGTTCTGGGCCACTCAATTCAAGAGAGATGTTGAGATACTGAAACATGTCCAGAGAAGGGTAACAAAGCTGGTGAGGGGCCTGGAACACAGCCCTGTGAGGAGAGGCTGAGGGAGCTGGGGGTGTGCGGCCTGGAAAGGAGGAGGCTCAGGGGTGACCTCATTGCTGTCTACAACTACCTGAAGGGAGGCTGTAGCCAGGTGGGGTTGGTATCAATTTCCAGGCAACCAGCAATAGAACAAGGGGACACAGTCTCAAGTTGTGCCAGAGAGGTCTAGGCTGGATGTTAGGAGGAAGTTGTTGGCAGAGAGAGTGATTGGCATTGGAGTGGGCTGCCCAGGGAGGTGGTGGAGTCACCGTCCCTGGAGGTGTTGAAGCAAAGCCTGGATTAGGCATTTAGTGCCATGGTCTAGTTGATTGGACAGGGTTGGGTGCTAGGTTGGACTGGATGATCTTGGAGGTCTCTTCCAACCTGGCTGATTCTATGATTCTTCCCCACAGCTGTGTTATTTTGTAAAATAGTCTTCCTCACTGCAATTATTAGGAAGAGAACAAGAGACGACTGTTAGGAGGGCCTGGACAGCCATGGTAGGTACAGTTAGAGAGCTAGGAGTAAAAAATCATTGTGTGAGGAAGACTTCTCCTTTTTTTTGTAAGAGAGTTAGGCACTATTTGATTTGATTAGCAGGAGTTAAATAATCTGTTTATTCAATGTCATACTTTAAAAGACCTTTGAGAGTGGATCACTGAAGGAGTTGGATGGAGGCCACCCCTTGTCTCTGAGGCAGATGGATGGATGGGAGGAAATACATTTAAGTTTCCTGTGGCTCCGTTTGGGAGGGAGGAAGGAGGTCCCCAGTGGACACAGCTTTCAACTCCATGAGCATACTTTAGCCTAAGCAGGACAAATCCAAGCACAAGTCAAGGGGAATAGCAGCAGATTAATTGTAAGAAGCACATGAGTAACACTTTCTTATTTGTTGGCCTTTGCTTTTAACGTTGTTCCACATTGGCTTTTATTTCATTTTATTAGAAGTTGGTGACATTTTATAATGAAGACCAATTTTGCTTATCAAGTACTAAATGTTTTCATTCAAAAATGCAGGAAAGAAATATATTGTGATGGTTTGGGTGTTCCCCATCCCCCCACTCTTTGGAAATCACCCAGACTAGACTCAGCTGGCTCTGGACATTTGAATGAAGCTTATATTTACAGCTAGCACAATGCATAAGCAGATATTTACAGTATATACAGTTACAGACAGAAATAGACAAGGTAAAAGGTAATGCAGAAACACAACAGCCCTCCCAGAAACCTGAGTCCCCAGGAGGGGCTCCCAACCACCCCTTCACCTTCCCCCTACCCCTCTCAACCTTACCCCAGTCCCAAGGAAGAATGGAGGTTTGGCCAGGGGGTTAGGAAGCAAAGTGGATTAATTAAAGCAGTGGCAGAGAGGCTAGAGAGAGAGAGAGCGAGCATCTCAGAGCTTCCCAGCAGCAGAAGTGAGTTATCTCTGTTTTGATGTTTGTTTTCATACATCTCAGCAAGCCTATCAGCAAGGTAGACATCAGCCTTGTTTTCCTTTCACATTCTGTAATCTAGTTCTTCTCACCAAAACATTCTAGCTAGGCTGAAACTAGCATATATATATGAAGTTGGAAAATAAATCATTAAAAGATAAATATCCCTCACCCCAAACTCCAAACCAGCCATCCCAATTACCTAAAGCCAGAGCAGATTAGTGGAAGGTTGTCCTATGGAACCCCTGCTTGCTTTCTGAAAATGCCTCTTGCAAAATTCATCATCCAAACCTGAAGGAAAACTAAAGACTGCTTGTTTCACAACAGCAGCAGAGTGTCCTAATTCCCACACACCTGCATGTACAAGTGAAGATCCTCTCACTCAGTTGGTAGGTCTGTCAATGGCTTCCCATCCTCTGTCCTTTCAGAGAAGGGACCATTGCTTCATGGCAGTCACTATCTATGCATTTGTCCAGGACTGAGTCCTGATTCCTACCTAATTCCCCTTGTCAGGGATGGGTCTGGCTGGTCCTTGCAGATGAATCCTCCTGTTTTCTGCACTGGAGTCATCCACAGGGGGATATATGACCTCATCCAACCATGTGTTCTGCTTTTCCATAAACCAAATATTTCACTCTGTGACAGAGAGGTTTTACTTTGCTATTTCAAATCGTAAGCTGTCTCCTTAACATCAGAGACAACCTATTATCTTACCAGTCACTGACCTGACTTTCCAGAAGGCAGATGTCCCTTTGAATAAAAGTCAAGTCATTGGGAAAAAAAAGGAGCTGGGGGTGTGCAGCCTGGAGAAGAGGAGGCTCAGGGGAGACCTCATTGCTGCCTACAACTACCTGAAGGGAGACTGTAGCCAGGTAGGATTTGGTCTCTTCTCCCAGGCAACCAGCAATAGAACAAGGGGGCACAGTCTCAAGTTGTGCCAGGTGAGGTCTAGGCTGGATGTTAGGAGGAAGTTGTTGGCAGAGAGAGTGATTGGCATTGGAATGGGCTGCCCAGGGAGGTGGTGGAGTCACCGTCCCTGGAGGTGTTGAAGCAAAGCCTGGCTGAGGCATTTAGTGCCATGGTCTAGTTGACTGGCTAGGGCTGGGTGCTAGGTTGGACTGGATGATGTTGGAGGTCTCTTCCAGCCTGGTTGATTCTATGATTCTAAAAAGCAGCCTGTTTCCATGGCTGGAATTTCCTCTGAAGGATTCCTGTAGCAATCTGGTAAAGCATCCCACTGGGAAGTTCTCACCTGCTATCACACAATACAGTACTCACATATATGACATTCACAAGCAAGTGCTTTGCTGGGAAGTTCTCACCTGCTATCACACAATACAGTACTCACATAAATGACATTCACAAGCAAGTGCTTTTTCCTGCTTTACTTAAGGGTAACCAAGTTGGAGTTTTCATTAATCACTTTTATGCAGCCTACCTGAAACAATATTCTATTTGCTTAGTTGGAGAAGGATTCCAAGAGCCTAGAGAGGCAAATCTACAGAATTATCTGCTAGCCAATAGTTGCTGCAAAACTCTAGGCTAGGAGAAGTTAAACTGCCTGGCATTCATTCAGGTTTGTCTTGCTCATTGAGTCGAGGTCTTTATTTGCATGGTTCATAGACGTTTTATTTCTGCCTTCCTGCTCCATCCTCCAAGTAGCTTCTACTGTGAGCCTGTGAGGGATCTGGTTTCTTTTAAATCTTCCTTTTCTAAAGGTGTCACAGAGTCACTACATTGTCACAGTGCCCTCTGGTAATGTACACTAATGACCTGGGAAAGTGAAATAGGCCCCAGAACAGTTAAGGAGAATTTACAGGAATTCCTTTATGTAAAGCTGGGCACCCTAAAAGAAAAATGCTTTTGAGTTCAAACTGTTGTTTGTTTTGGAGCATGTCTCTCTCTCTGCTTTCAGTGGTGACCTAGGAATGAGCTCACCATTGGAAGCAAATCTGTCTTCTCTTTCCACTCCTAAGGATTACCTACTCTCTGAAGTGCATGGGGTTATTGATGGCTTTATACCAAAATTATGGTTTGGAATTCTGTGGACAAAAAATAAACACACACAGACACACACACACTCACATACATACATATATACATACACGTGTGTGTGACACTGACAGATTTCAGTTACAGCACTTGTTGAAACGTTACAATAAAAAGAGGTGGAATTTGTAATAAATAGAAGACTTCCTATATTTGCAAATGTTCTGCTTTGTGCTTGTACAGGAAAATACCTAATCCAGCATGACTCTGCAGGGGAACAGCAAAACCATATTGTTTTGTCATCTGCATATGGGCTGTGTAGTGTTTGGCAGCGTCTCAGACTGAGATCCAATTAACAAACAGCCTTGCTCTGCCTTTGTGTGAGGTTGTTCAGCATGATTTTCTACAGGCAGAGCATATGAACTGGTGCTACTGGCAGTTGATTAATGTTTCAGCTACAAGGCTGAAGACAAACCAAGCAGAATCTGCCCAGACCTTCACTCCATGTTGCCTTGCAGAAGACCATCACTGTAGAAGATAATTCACATCAAAGACTAGAATCATAGAATCAACCAGGTTGAAAGAGACCTCCAAAATCATCCAGTCCAACCTGGCACCCAGCCTTACCCATTTAACTAGACCATGGCACTAAGTGCCTCATCCAGTATTGTCTTGTTCCTTGGGAGAAGAGGGAAGCCCTCAATCTGGCTCCAGTCTGCCTTCAGGGAGTTGTAGAGAGCAATAAGGTCTCCCCTCAGCCTTCTTTTCTCCAGGTTAAATGATCCCAGCTCCCTCAGCTGAACTTGCTCTCCAGATCCTTCACCAGCTTCATTGCCCTTCTCTGAACACACTTCAGCACCTTAATGTCTTAAGGACCCCAACAGTGAGCAACGATTTTGTTCATTATCAGATGCTAGTAAGCTGTGTGTGTGCCTGGTAACACAAGCTTGTCTAGGAAGATTTAAAGAGATAATGTGAACATTAAAAAGTTACTTACCTCTCAGTGAGAGACTTGAGGCAATTTAACAAGAGTAGTAAACTATTTTTTTACAGAGTGAATGTTGTACCTTTCACAATTAGGATAAAAGTCCCCTGTGCACAAAGGTGTTTAAATTGTGGAACAGCTGCAAGACCCAAAATAAGGTTTTAGTACTGCTTTAGAGTTTAGTCCATGGGACTTCAAAGGCAAGTAGTGTGTGCCTCCAGGGCCAGGACATAAGAAATGCACATCTGAAAGCACATGACAACCACCTAAATTGTCCATGCCAAGGGAGCCCTCATCTTGATTTCATATCACCTCCTACTCTTCTGACCTTGTGCCTGTGCTCTCTTTTGAATCCCTTTCCACACAGGGACAGACAGGTCCAGGATCTACTCTGGCAATGCATTAGAGCTTTGATGTTTGATTCTCTGTGTGGTGGTGTGGGGAGGAGTTTGAGGGCCAGTGAGTGACAACCAGTCCATCAGCACTCACAAACAGAAACCTTTTTAACTTGAGTTAAAGAGGGGTGGCTTTATTTTTCCTGATGCAGCAGTTAACGTATTAAACTGAGTATTGACAAAAAGCCAGCTACAGTAGTGGCAGACATGATACAGCACCATAAATACTGATATAAACTAGAATAGAAAGAAAGACTAGGCTCCAGCATCTCTGCTCAAGCATCATCCTGCTTTGGAGTCACTTGTACTGACATTCCTGGAAAATTACCTGGCAGCTGATTTCTTATGTTTGCTTTGATGTCTCCTCATAATCATAGAATCAACCAGGATGGAAGAAACCTCCAACGTCATCCAGTCCAACCTAGCACCCAGCCCTATCCAGCCAACTAGACCATGGCACTAAGTGCCTCATCCAGTCTTTTTTTGAACACCTCCAGGGATGCTGACTCCACCACCTCCCTGGGCAGCCCATTCCAATATCAATCACTCTCTCTGGGAATAACATCATCCTAACATCCAGCCTATACATCCTTTGGCACAACTTGAGACTGTGTCCCCTTGTTCTGTTGCTGGTTGCCTGGGAGAACAGATCAACCCCACCTGGCTACAACCTTCCTTCAGGTAGTTGTAGACAGCAATGAGGTCACCCTTGAGCCTCCTCTTCTGCAGCCTGCACACCCCCAGCTCCCTCAGCCTCTCCTCACAGGGCTGTGTTCCAGGCCCCTCACCAGCTTTGTCACCCTTCTCTGGACACATTCCAGTATCTCAACATCTCTCTTGAATTGAGGAGCCCAGAACTGGACACAGCACTCAAACTGTGGCCTGACCAGTGCAGAGTAAAGGGGAGGAATAACCTCCCTTGTCCTACTGGCCACACTGTTCCTGATGCAGGCCAGGATGCCATTGGCTCTCCTGGCCACCTGGGCACACTGCTGCCTCATGTTCAGCCCACTAATACTACCAATAATACTTCTCCTTCTCCCTTTCCTGCCCTTTTTTTCTCTGTCCTCCACACATTTCAGAAGGAAAGATTATTTTAAGAAAAACCCCAAACATAAAAACATAAAAACACAACATCACAAACCCCCAAATCTACATATGCAGGAGAGCTCTCTTAAGTCATTCCTTCTCTTTTTTCACTGATCTATTCTCTCAAGAGTGATAATCATCTTTTTTTGCAATGCAGGTCTAAGATGGAAGGAATTTTTATCTGGAAGAGTAATATAAATTAGCTTTGACTGCCAGTTTCCACTGATTATTACTTTCCAGGCGGAATTCCTACAAATTCTTGAGGCATGACCTCTGATGAAAAAATAAACCCCTTTAAAACTTGTTTGAGAAATTCCAGATAACTTTCACAAGAGATTTAATTTTAGAGCATTAACACAACCTTGGTTGGAAAGATAAAACTACAATGCAGTTATTTGGTAGGAGTCATTACTGAACAGTGAAGTCATTTGAACTTATTTTACTGTTCTTATCTTTTCTGCCGTCTCCCCCCCACTACTAACTAATGTTATTATGCATTACTCAGTGCACTCTGGATTCACCCTCATAAAGGATAAAGTATCTCAGCAGATATCCAGGCTTAGGCAGTCAGTTTGAGAGTAAACTCACAAGCCTTAGTTATCTACTCCAAACAGGCAGTGCACAAGGTATCATCTACATACTGTCGGTTAGTGCTCATTACCTTGTAAATCTTGGGTTTGGGAGGCTTAAGCAAAGGTAAAAACTGCCACTTATAGAAAAGAATGGTTTTAAATACCAGTGCCAAGCACTTACTAATGGCAAATGCATCTTTGAATCAGAATTTGTCTCTCCTATGCAAATAAATTTAAGAGAAGTGCACCAGCAGATCAAGGAAGCCACACTCCTGTGCCTCTATTTGATCCACATGGAGCACTCTTGGAGGATATTAGCTTATACTGCAATATTTCTCATGCTTCGTTTCAGACATTCAGGGCCAGGGTTCCTGGTTCTTTCACAGTATCACAGTATCATCAGGGTTGGAAGAGACCTCACAGATCATCAAGTCCAACCCTTTACCACAGAGCTCAAGGCTAGACCATGGCACCAAGTGCCACGTCCAACCTTGCCTTGAAGTGCCCCAGGGACAGTGACTCCACCACCTCCCCGGGCAGCCCATTCCAGTGTCCAATGACTCTCTCAGGGAAGAACTTTCTCCTCACCTCCAGCCTAAATTTCCCCTGGCGCAGCCTGAGGCTGTGTCCTCTTGTTCTGGTGCTGGCCACCTGAGAGAAGAGAGCAACATCCTCCTGGCCACAGCCACCCCTCAGGTAGTTGTAGACATCAATAAGGTCACCCCTGAGCCTCCTCTTCTCCAGCTCCCTCAGCCTCTCATCCTTGCAAAGTAAAGTGGTGCCCTGATTCTGGAGGCATGCAAGCTCATGCTCAAGGATCTGTGCCAGTGTTGTTCTGCAGAACCACCTGCCTGCTCTCACCCAAGAGTGTGGGCAGAGCTGCATGGAGTAGATGTCCACCTTTAAGTCTGCTGTGGAAGTGTAGAGCAGCACTACACAACAAAGTGCTTCTGATTACAGCTACTGCAAGGTCAGCGAGCCTGCCTCACAGCTACAAGAATCATAGAGTCATAGAATAGAATCATAGAATCAACCAGGTTGGAAGAGACCTCCAAGATCAGCCAGTCCAACCCAGCACCCAGCCCTAGCCAGTCAACCAGACCATGGCACTAAGTGCCTCAGCCAGGCTTTTCTTGAACATCCCCAGACACGGTGACTCCACCACCTCCCTGGGCAGCCCATTCCAGTGGGAAATCACTCTCTCTGTGAAGAACTTCTTCCTAACATCCAGCCTATACTTCCCCCAGCACAACTTGAGGCTGTGTCCCCTTGTTCTATTGCTGGTTGTCTGGGGGAAGAGACCAACCCCCACCTGGCTACAACCTCAGGGCTGTAAAGACAACAAGATTCAAATATGTGGGGGCTTTAGGGGAAATTACTTCTACATCCTCACGTGTGACTTCAGTCCTGCCAACTGCATTATAGCTGGCTTAGGCTTTCCAAAGCAGAACATAGAGATTGGGAACTGTTTCCCCCTCCCTCTGAGCAGGCATCAGCTGCTGGCTCCAGATCCATGAGGAAGTCCAGCTGTATGTGCTCACCTGTATCTGAGGCTATGAATATTTATTTCTTCAGATCAACTTCTGTCTCCTAAAGTGCTTGCCTTCCCACACAAGGATTAACAGCTAGTACTCCTCAAGGCCTGCCGAGAGATGACACTATCTGGCTGCACACAGGCACCTGCCCAATATTAGCATCGTGGTCTGTCTTATGTCTTTGTGGGAGTAGGCACCAACTGAGACTAGGAAATTGCATAGGCCATTAGAAGCTCCTTTGATGTGCGAGAGCCAACTTAAAATAAAGCCAAACCTTTCCTTCCTGACAGTTGCTTACAACACTCTAGTTCAGAAATTCTCTACCCTGAGTTAAAAGAGCATGATCACTTTTTTTTTGTTGTTAGGAAAGTAGCTTCTGGGGAAATGTGTTTCCATTTGAAAAGAAATAATCCCTATTTTCCTGCAGAATCATTGAATTTAGCCCTCTCACATCCTGTTCATATTCTCATTTCTCTACTTCCTTCTTTTCATCTAGCCAATACTTGTATCAGTCTCATAGCAAAGCAGAAGGACACAGCAGGAAAAAAACAAGTGGAAGGCTACTCAATTTCATAACAGAAAAATTCTTTCTGTCTTTCTATTTACTTCTTTGTAGTCATCAATCATTCAGCTACACTTTCCTGCTTCTGGCTATGTCAGGTCAGAAGCATATTACACCTTGATCTCTTTTCAGCTCTCTGTCAGCTGTCACTGCATTATTTCTTTCCAAAACTCCATCCACACAAATCTCCTTCCCCCCCCTTCTTTTTTTTTCTCAGCTCATCCTCACCAGTAGCCTTTCAGTTAGCTGAACTGGCAGCAATGTAATTCTGGAAGGAAGAAAAATTAATGTTTGGTGGTTCAGCATCCAGCAACACCTTGACATACATGTAAGTGTGTGCCAGGCGCTTATATGTAGGTGTTTTTTTCCCCCCTTCAAGGTGTGCCCAGTTGCCTCACCCAAATCACTTAGTTTCTCCCCTACCTTATCTTATGTACAACCTTAGAATCATAGAATCATAGAATCAACCAGGTTGGAAGAGACCTCCAACATCATCCAGTCCAACCTAGCACCCGGCCCTATCCAGTCATCTAGACCATGGCACTAAGTGCCTCATCCAGTCTTTTCTTGAACACCTACAGAGATGGCAACTCCACCACCTCCCTGGGCAGCCCATTCCAATGCCAATCACTCTCTCTGCCAACAACTTCCTTCTAACATCCAGCCTATACTTGCCTCTGCACAACTTGAGACTGTGTCCCCTTGTTCTGTTGCTGGTTGCCTGGAAGAAGAGACCAACCCCCACCTGGCTACAACCTCCTTATTTATAGTGTGGAGAGTACAACAGCATGGCTGATAGCACAGCTCATTCCTTTACCTTAAATATACACTTAAAGAGCATAAATTAGAGGTTAGGTATGTCCAAGCCATGGCTTTCTGTGTTTTCTGAATGTCTCCATATAGTACCTGTTGGAACAGATCCATTCTTTACCTGACCAAACTCATTAGCCAGAGTTGCAATAAGGCTCACTCCTCTGTGAAATGTAGGCTTTTATTCTTACTAAAACATGTGGGCCAAATTAGTATGTAAATAAATAAGTGACTTTCAAGAATCCCTGATAACACTTGCTGAGCAATGGGTCAGGCCAGATTTAATCTATTAAAAAAAAGAATCTTTCTGCTGCATGTAAATGATTATGTCATAGCATTTGTCTTTAATTACAAAACTATTTCCAAAGTCTTAACTCATGGCATGTTTCTTGGTTAACCACAAAAACTTGTACTACAAGATTTGCCATATAGATTCTGGTTGGTTTTTTTTCCTACAGCATTGTTAAGCCCTGGCTCCTGAAAAAGAAATGCAATGAGATAGACACTTGATCTTTACAGTAGTGAGAGGGTTTTTTATATATGAAGACAGGGGGAAGCACTTTTGACTCATGGAATACTGCAACATCCTTAACATTGACAGCAAATCACAGAAGTGAAAGTGTGTCAATTACACCTATTTAAATACAAATCCAGGGGCACTTCTATAAATCCATGTGCAATGATTTCTGTTTAATGATGGCAAACATTTGCCAGTGGCAGATACTTTGAGGAAGATTCAGTTTCTCCTTGTTCTTAGATGTATAATATCTCTTGGTAGCTGTGAACTATTTTCTGTCTATGGCCTGATGATAAGGTGAGGAGAACAAAGTGCAGTAGCTACTCTTTGAACTAACAGACCCACCTGGGAACAGAAAGAATGTTTGATGAAGGGAAAAATGTATCATCTCTTGTTGCTGTTGCAAAGAAAATGTTAACCTGACCATCACATAGAGTCATAGAATCAGTCAGGGTTGGAAGGGACCACAAGGATCAGCTAGTTCCAACCCTCCTGCCATGGGCAGGGACACTCTACCCTAGATCAGGCTGGCCACAGCCTCATCCCACCTGGCCTTAAACACCTCTAGGGATGGGGCCTCAACCACCTCCCTGGGCAACCCATTCCAGGCTCTCACCGCTCTCGTGGGGAAGAACTTCCTCCTCAAGTCCAGCCTGAACCTACCCATCTCCTTCTCACATGTCTAAGAAAGACAACAAACAGCTGAGCTGGTGGACTTATAGATTACAGTGAAAGTCAGAAGAGAGTGATGGAATAAACAGAATCAATTTGTGCAGGTAAACTAGGAATTTAAAGCATCTCTTTGTAGCTGATGTCTGATACAGGAAAAATACAGATACCAAGTGATGCAAGCTGATGGTATTTAAGCCAGAGTAGAAAGAGGCTCCTGCTGTCTTTCAAAGGGCAACACAGCAGTT